>NW_009661375.1:3360455-3369835 GCF_000708025.1 Charadrius vociferus | reverse complement strand
GGGGCAGCAGGCGCAGACACCCGTGGGTCAGGCACGGGCAGAGCCAGGGGCACCCACCCCCGGGGGGGACACAGCTGGGGCACCCACCCACGGGGGACCCAGTGCAGGGAGGATGCGCCCACACCCGGGTCCCTCCTACCAGGGCACTGGGCTCATGGTGGGTACCCACGGGATGGTTTGGGGTGGAAGGGACCTGTAAAGGCCATCTAGTCCAACCCCCTGCCATGAGCAGGGACAGCTTAACTACACCAGGTTGCTCAGAGCCCCATCCAGCCTGGCCTGGAATTTTTCCTGGGATGGGGCATCTCCCACCTCCCTGGGCAACCTGGGCCAGTGTCTCACCACCCTCAGAGTAAAGAATTTCTTCCTAATATCTCATCTAAATCTCCCCACTTTCAGTTTAAAACTGTTCCCCCTCCTCCTGTGGCTCCACTCCCTGATCAAGAGTCCCTCCCCAGCTCTCTTGGAGCCCCTTTAGGGACTGGAAGGGGCTCTAAGCTCTCCCTGGAGCCTTCTCTTCTCCAGGCTGAACACCCCCAACTCTCCCAGCCTCTCCTCACAGCAGAGGGGCTCCATCTATCACATGGGGGGCACTAAGCACGCTCATGGGCACCCACACCCTGGGGTCCATCCCCACCTGGGGCACCAGGTTCGTCGGGGGCACTGGGCACACAGCTCCCCACTCGGCCTGCCCAGCGTGGCACACACATCTTCCCAGGTAGGGACATGCACCCACCCACCTGGGGTCACCCACATGCACGGAGCACCCAGGTGGGACATGGACGCCCCAAAGCAGAGCCACACACACCACGGCTCATGCACACACAGAGCTCAAACACGCTCCGTGCCCTTCACAGTGAGCACGCAGGCACGCATGGGCTAAGAAATCACCGGAGGAATGTTGCCCTGGGGTGGGGGTCAGCCAGCTCCTGCTCCTCCGATTTTGCCTGTGCTGGCAGCACCCGCAGGCAGCAGGAGATACATGTCATACACAGGCAGATGCAGCCCAAAAGATGCAGCTCAAGGACCCAGGGCTGAGCACCACTGGGGAAGACTTAGCTGTGGCGCAACTGATAACATGCACCTTCCCTCCTGATTTCCCTCTCACAGCAAGCGCTTGCACCCTGGTATTTGGGATTGATTCAGCGCTCTGCCACGTGAGACCGTGACTCAGCCCAAGTGCACGGGAACACCCAGGCACAAAACTTCGTCAGGGAAGCGGCAACACTGAACTCACACCCCGGCTGCCCCGAGGTGCCCCTTGTGCCCTCAGCTGAAATATCCCACCTGGAGGGACACGGGGAGCATGTGCTGATCTCTTTTTCTTTGCCTTCCCTTGCTCTCTTGCCAGCTGCAGCATTCCATGCCTCTGTTCTTAGTGCAAACCCAGGGAAAGTGTTGAAGCCCGTGCAATGCCAGCAGCAGAGAGCTCACCTGCTCCCACCGGCAAACCATGGACCACCATGCAGGTGAACGTGCCCATCCTCAATGTGCCGAGCTAATGCTTGCCCACACTTTTGATGCCAACAAGCTGCCAGTTCACCCATCCCTGAAATCGCAGCCCTGTGCTGCTCTTTGGAAGAAGCACAGCACAGCGCTCAAGGTGTGATCTCTAAACTGGAAATGTGGCAGTCACTGGAGGATTGTATGGGCCGAAATCTGGAAGGACGAGAAAGGAAGTGACCCCCAGACTGTGTCTGCAAGAGGAGATTTTGGGAGCGTGATGCTGGTTTCTGCACGCTGGCCTGCAGTGGTTGGGGAAAGCCAACGGCCATCCAGCTTTGTTGGATGCACGGGAACCAGCAGGATCCACTTTTAATTTCTAAAAGCGGCAAAAAAATTCACAAATGGACTGATCTTCCGTTCCAGGCGGCCCATCCATGCCAAAGCCATGTGTTGTTGCACTCCCATTGATATGCTGATACTTAATTTGTAAGTGCCTTCCCCAATACTCAGCGACTGCCTCCCATTGGCTTCGTCCCCGTGTTTACAGCATCAGAGCGAAACATATAATTTCAGCTCACTGAAGTGCCGACTCACGTGGCAGGCAGCTGAATCCTCCTGCCCACGGCAGCCGGGCACCACGACCGCAAGGAGCTCAGCCGCTCGTGGCCTTGAAAAGAGCTCCCTTATGGTTTTTATAAATAATCCCTTGAAGTTGCATGTGCCTGTTGCTTCTTCGAAGCGGCACAGAAGCGACCAGCGTTGTGAGGGAGGATTTCTTACGCGGGAGAGCGTCAGATGGGTTCAAATAGGTTGAAAGAGGAGATTAAAAGAAAAGCAGCTGGGAAACGGAGAGGGGAAAAAAAAAAAGGATGGAAAAGGAGATCTGTTAATTTGAAAGTCTAATTAAACTGAGATGCACTCAGGTCCTGTTTTCCTCATTCCCTTTGAGAATTGCTGCTTAGGTCAAGCTTGTACTGCCCCATTTACTGCCATTTTTTCCCTTTCTCTTTCCATTATGGCACATGGTATCAAAAGGAAAGAGGAACAGAGAGGTTTGATCCTGTGCTGTGCCGGGGGGGATTGTCTGCATGAACTCCCAAGGCCTTTTCCTGCATTATTTCCTATGATCCCAAGTCATGGTTTTGCTTTTCACTTTGTTTCCAGGCGGTGACTCAGCATTTGTTCATTTTCACCCACCGTCCATCCCTCTGCTCCACCGATTCATCCTTCATTTTTCCAGTTGCAAACAGCCCTTCCTAAGAAGTACCCTTATTTCTTGCTGCCTGAGTTGCCAGATCCCAACGAGCTAATTTCAGAGCAGACGTGCTGAAGAGGCACACAAGGGAAGAATTCTTGAGGAAAAAAACGATGCTAAATGAAGGAAAGGCAAAAAGAAAAAATACTCTGCAGAGAGAAACCGCAGCTGAGCGTCCTCACGCTGGTGTGCCAGGAGATAGAGAGCTGAAAAGGCCCCAGAATTAGGAGAGAAACTGGATTTAAATCCATCATGTGTACCGCTCACATAGCTTGTGGGGGCAGTTTCATAATTCACCTTGATTCGACTGGCCCACTTACCCAGGCAGCATTTACAGTTGCTTTTCATATCACCAGCCTTCGCAAACAGAAACCAGCCGCGTTGTGCAATACTGATGTAAGAGGTGGGAAAAGGGACGCTGCAAAATCTCTGCTCTTTCTCAGGTGCCACCAAGTACTTGCCAGGGCTTGCTGTAGAGGGAAACCGTGCCATCCTCACGAGTTTTCTTTGCCACGACACAGACAAGGCGCTGTCTTAACCCCGAGTAACAGATCTGCTCTTACGGTGCTTATACAAGGTTCTTGAATATGTTCGCTTCTTCCCCACAGTTATTATTATAACTTCTGCCTTCTCAGTCTTCACTCTTTCACCGCTTCTGCTTAATTGCATGGGAAAGTAAAAGGGATATAGATCTCAACTGTGTTTGAAGAGCATTGCAAGGGGACTTCTTCCAAGCAGTTATACTCTGTGGCGGTGATTTGTCATCACTGTTTTAATTTCTGTACCCTTATTCTTGGGTTAAGAGGCCACAATTACCAGCAAGTATCAAAAAGTGATAAAACTGAATCAGCTTTTCCCCTGCTCTTCTTAAAAGCCGAAGCCTTCCTAACATCTTTCTGTTTTTTTCTTACTGAAATATTTTTAAGTGAAGCAGATCTTTGTTGCTTAGGAAATCCTTCTATTCCTTCCTGCTGTTCCTATTTCTCACCCCGAGTAGTGTTATGACCGCCTACATTTACATGGGGTTTGCAACCAGAGGAATTATCTTTGCTTCTTCTGTAAACATGATTGCACACCATGGCTGTAACACAGCCATCATATTTCACTCGTAGAGGAGACAGAATTTCAGCTGTTAATTAATTGACTTGTTTAATCAGTCTGTGTGAACGTCCTTCCTTCTGGAAGATGTTCTGTAAACTGAAGGAACTACTTAAAAACACGAAAAGCCATGTAGATAAAGGGTCATCAGCCCAATACTTCAACCAAGCCAACCCCAGCGTGTATTCCGAGACAGGTTTGTTTTTTACCTCAGGTGCTGCCTTTGCACCATCTGGGTCTGGTCAGTGCTGAGCACCGAAACCATGAGATATTGCACAAGTCCAGCAATAAATGCAACTTTTCTAACCTGAATTAGACTCTCAGGCCAGTTTCCGGTAAGTTCCTAACCCCAAACAGCATCCTCAGGACTCTTGCAAGGTTTTGCTGGATTTGAATAAAATATCCCACTCTCGGCTGTGGGTTCAGATAATACCGCAGACCCATCTGCACGTGCCTCGGAGCTCTGTCTGGAGCCTCGCTGCCTCACAGCCCCTGGTTATTCCTTTCTGTCACAGACACGGAGACACACCAGCATTGCAGGGCTAACTACAACCTCCCGAGATTTCTCTTCCTTCCTCTTACTTCTCTTTAGAGGTCACTAAGATCTCTTCTAAGCCCAACTTCCCATCTATTTCCAATATTGGTTTTAATTTGTTCTTTCCCTCTTGCACTGACAGGCAGTTACATGGACACTATATTCAAAACATCCTTCCTCGCCAGTCTCCTTTTTTTTTTTTCGCAATGTGGCTTTAGTAAGTCCAAGCCAAAATCTGTGCGTGCCAAGTTTGTTTCTAGGATTTCCCCCTAAAGATGCATTTCGTTCAGGGAAAGGGTTCCAGCTCCTCTTGCATCTTGGCAGAAACAACCAAATCCACCTGCCTGTGTGATTCAGCAAGATATTCGCAATATGTTCCAGCCAGGTTCGTGCACCTGGAAACAGGGGGAGCCACTGGGTTTCCAGGCAGTGCTCTGAAGTCCTCTTGTTAATGCTGCTTTTAATTGAACGGTCACATTTTCCCGCATCCTCGTGCTGAGCAGTTACCGTCGGCGGAGCTGCCTGCTTCACCTCTGCCCTCCCGCGCGCGCACGTGGGAGGGAAGGGCATCCAGCTGGTTTCCTTCCTTTGAATGCAAACAGCACAATCAGCTGCAAAGTCCTCCGAGATACATCTACGTAAACAGGGTGACACAAAAATAATGTATAGCTGCTAGCGCTCCTGTTCCTTCCGTGAAAAACAAATCCTTGCACAGGGGCCTCAGCTAAAGCTGGCGTCAGGGTCTGAGCTATGTCTTATTTAATTTGCCTGCTCCTGCAAGGGACACAAGTCTCCTGACAGCCTGGAAAGGCTTTGCTCTCCCTTAGTGTCTTTTCTGTCTTCCCAGAGCATCACAACCCCCAGAGAGATCCTCAGTCCACGGGAGACTTCATAGAATCATAGAATCACAGGATGGTTTGGGGTGGAAGGGACTTTTAAAGGCCATCTAGTCCAACCCCCCTGCCACGAGCCGCGACATCTTCAACTAGACCAGGTTGCTCAGAGCCCCGTCCAACCTGACCTGGAATGTTTCCAGGGATGGAGCATCTCTCACCTCTCTGGGCAACCTGGGCCAGGGTTTCATCACCCTCAGCATAAAACATTTCTTCCTTCTATATCTAGTCTAAATCTTCCTTCTTTTAGTTCAAAGCCATTACCCCCCAACCTATGTCTCCCCTCCCTGATGAAGAGTCCCTCCCCAGCTTTCCTGGAGCCCCTTTAGGCACTGGAAGGGGCTCTAAGGTCTCCCCGGAGCCTTCTCTTCTCCAGGCTGAACAACCCCAACCCTCTCAGCCTGTCCTCACAGCAGAGGTGTACTTCTTGACATGTACTACTTGTACATGTCTACTACTGTACTACTGTACTACTTGACATGTACTACTTGTACATTCCCACGCTGGACGTAAGAAGCATCTAGCATGCCTGGATGCCACCTCCTCCTTCTTCTCTTGCCCAGAGCTACTCCCTTGGCTGTGTACCTCGCATCTGCCTCGCCAAGACCTCTCCCTCTTTCTGCTCTTGCAACAGAAATAGCATGTTCCCTTCAGAGTCCCCTTACTCAAGCTCTTTAGTTTTTTCCAGGCATCTTTTGTAGTGGTCATCATGTGCTCACAGCAGCTGCCATCCCAGTTGCCCCAAAGGGCCATTCCAGCAGCGAGAGACCACTACGAAACCTGCCCTGTCCCTCTTACTCTGTGTCCCACCAGCAGAGCTCAGCAGGCAGGTAAAGCGGCACTAACAGCACTAAGAGCTGCCAAGGCGATGCCAAGAAGCTTTAGTAGTTTCAGCATCATGCCTGTCACAGGCCGAACTGGACTCGGTGGTGGGAAGCTGCCCACAGAGAGCCTGGAAGTAGCTCTTCTGCAGGGCCCTTGCTCGTGGCCACAGGGAGATGGGGTGTAGCAACAGCATGTACTTCATCAGGGAGGAAAACCAGCCTGAAAAACCCAAACCACAACCTTGGGAAAAAAAGCTCCATCTCAAATCGCAGGGAAGATGCTGCAGCATTTCTTGAGAGCTTGCTTGGTCCCCGCAGCAATGAAGTTTGTTGTAAAATATATTGTAGGAATCAATGAGCAGGAAAAGCTGCAGGCCCCCGAGGTCTTCAGCCCCGGTATTGCCACGCAGCTGATCTATTTTACTATTCAAACACCCCACAAACATGAAGCAATCCCACAGAATAGTTTTGAATACCTTCCGTGTGAGGTTGGTAGACTATGTGAAATTAAAGACGTTTTAGCAGTCTGATGAAAACTAGGGCTGAAGTATTTTTCCTTCATGCTGCTGTTTCATAGCTCAGTTTCTTGTTTGACAATGAACTGGCATTCACACGCACGGCGAATTCTGCTGCTTTTAAAGCCACCTTTATTATATGGTTCAGTTAGAAATTTCTACAGTTTTGCATCTGCCATTACCAGATAAATCTCAGTGTCTCATTAAAATAACCTTGGCTGTTCTTCCTCTTAAGACTACAATGCACACAGATCACATTCTCTAATCCTACGTAATGCCTTATGTAAAACCACTTAACATTCTTTTTAAGGCTGGGACCCATCCAGACGAAAGATGCTGCATAAAAGCACATTCCTTAACACGCTTGACCAGAAAAGCAACATGGTCTAGGGTGGAAAATAGAGTGGGAATCGGTGTGTGTTCAGGAGTACATGCCTGGCAGTGTCCAGTGTCCAGCCATGTCTCGCACCCTACACTTTGCACAACTCATTTACTGCCGTTTTTCTAATCATGAAACGGCAATAGTAATACAGACCTGGTGCCACTATTATTTATGTACATTTTCCAGTAGTGCTTCCAGCAGGGACTGAGACCCAGCTGAGGAAGGTGGGCTACAGCTTCAATCATGGGTCAGGCTCTGAGAGCTCACGCCACACCATCGGCAATCTGGGCAACTACACCTCCAGGTAGTAAGTGAAGCTTAACCCAGCAAGGACAAAATAGTGGTCGATGCAGGAGCCTTTGCCTTAAATGGCAATCGTCGGACGGCCCTTGGATCTGTAAGACATTCTAGGAAGGCCAAGTCTTAATGCACCATCTGCTATTGGAAAATGAAACGGCCTCTTTCCTGTGCTTTCCTGATGGCTTGTCAGGAGCAGCACATCAGTAGAGTGAAAAGTGGTGTTCGAACCCTCAGCCGAGGAAGAGAAAAGAAAAAGGACACAAACAGCTCGCTATCAGGAGTGCAGGAAGCTAATTTATGGGGGGAGAGGTAATTGTTTTGTTACAAATCGCTTGAGGAAATACAGCTCCCTAAAGGGTAAATAGTTTCTTCTTTATTTGCTGGGTGTTCAGGAAAACTTACGTATTTATGTTGGAGAGAATATACAGGATGTAGAAGGCTTTCAGAGTACAAGGGGAAATTAAATGCGAATCTCTTTAAGTTAGCAGTCCCGTGCTCCCCTGTCTCTCTGGAAGCAGGACAGTTTACATTTTGGAGCCTGCTTCTGACACACACGGTTTCAAATGAGCCCATAAATAAAAACCCAGTAAAATCAAATGCCACTATGCAATTCCCGAGAGTCTGCATACATTGCCTTTGAGTTTAGCCTAAAGCAACACGCTGATGCTAACGAGTTATGCCACAGAGCCTGTGTTTTAAAGGAAAAGCTTATGCAATCAGCAACGCCGCTTCAGGTACTTGCATGTGGGATTTCTAAATGTGCTGGAGTAAGCTCAAAACCCAGTCTCCATTTTCAGCTGAGAATCAGTACCCAGTGACTTTGTCGATAGACTATATTGGACCCGTGTGGGCTGTCTGACTGCCAGAGAGGCAGAATCTGTTCCTAAATAACCAATCCGGAGTCCTGAACACCAAAGAGACTTGTACATCTGGCATCCATTTAATTTTTTTTCTACCTAACTTTTGCAAACGTATTTCCTGCGTTGAGTATGTGGTAGTTTTTGCGCCTAGAAAATCACACCTCCTTCTAGGCCTTAATGATTTTACATGCAGCAAATACTACTGCTAATTCCAGCATTCCTCTACTCTGTATCCCCACCATTGGGTTCCTTTAATTGTTTAGCACTCATTTCAGAGACCATAGGTGAGTTTTGCTCAGAATTGCAGCTGCCTTGCTGAAAACAATTGTTCTCCAAAGAGCGAAAAGCAGATACAGAATACTTTCCATCTTGCAGTTTCACAGAAGCTTTTTTGACTTTAGGAGCCCAAGGAGACAAGTCCCAACAAGTCTGAGTTAATTCTCCTGTGACTATCATTGCACTGGCTGCCCACAAAGCTAAATACCTCGGTGCTTGATTAGCCTATGAAAAGGATTACGTGATGCGGCTGCAAGGTTGCAGTCCAGATTGCAAGGGATGAGACTCACTGACCCAGGGAGTCCTACCCAGATTGTGTCCCTGCTCCCCCCAGCTGGTACATCCTTCTCCTCCTCCTCCTCCTTCTCTCACACCTCAGAGCTTCTCTGGGGTTTTGCTGTGGCAGCTGCAATAACCCCTGACAGGATATACATGAAGCAACAGCTCTGGTGTCAAAGATGGAAAGCTCAACATGGTGTTTGGCAGAAGCATACGTATGGATATAAATATTTATATAATATATATGTGGTGTAAGCAAGCTGGGGGCTGTCCTCCTGTCTCAAACCAAGGGGCACAGGCCAAAAGTCATGCCTGACCCCACACTTGTATCTCCACAGCATGGACCTGTTGGATCGGGGCCAGAGGAGGCCATGAAGATGCTCCAAGGACTGGAGCCCCTCTGCTGTAAGGAGAGGCTGAGAGAGTTGGGGGTGTTCAGCCTGGAGAAGAGAAGGCTCCGGGGAGACCTTAGAGCCCCTTCCAGTGCCTAAAGGGGCTCCAGGAGAGCTGGGGAGGGACTCTGGATCAGGGAGGGGAGCGATGAGACGAGGGGTGACGGCTTTACGCTGCGAGAGATGAGATTTAGATGAGATATGAGGAAGAAATTCTTTCCTGTGAGGGTGGTGAGCCCCTGGCGCAGGTTGCCCAGAGAAGCTGTGGCTGCCCCATCCCTGGAGGTGTTCAAGGCCAGGTTGGACGGGGCTTGGAGCAACCTGG
>NW_009661375.1:3287316-3359362 GCF_000708025.1 Charadrius vociferus | reverse complement strand
GGGCGGCGCCCCTGCGGGCTCCCCCGACGGCACGGCCGGGCTGGGGGCGCCAAGGGACCGGCTTGGGACGGGGGGGGCACCCCTGGCAAGGCCTGAGGTTTCCCTCCCCGTCTAGCGCTTTTATTTACCAGGATTTGGCTTGCAGCCTCGGAGAAGGGTCCGTCTTACCGGTCCCCTCACTGGTTTCTTAGAGGTTTCGAACTGGTGAATGTTGCAGGCGATCCTTTCCGCGTTACTGCCGAAGAAGGTAGAGGATATCTCTTTGCCGTACCTGTTTCCAGAACACATCAGTTAAAGCACTTGATTAAAAGCGTGCAAGTTTATCCCCGGGGTTAATAATAGCCTGCAAAAGGCAGAAGCAGATTAAAGCTCTTCAGAAGCTGGAACGGAGTTACGGCTCACGGTACGGTTAGTGCTGCAAATCCAGTAGATAGATGCTCTTGAAACGGTGCGTACTGGTGCTCACATCGCCAGAACCACAGCCCTGGGAAACAGAATGGCACAAGCATAGAATCGTTTAGGTTGGAAAAGACCTTCAAGGTCGACTCCAACCACCAGCCTAGCACTGCCAAGCCCACCAGTAAACCATGTCCCTCAGCACCACAGGCATGGCACTTTCCTCTCTGTGCTTCAGTGGGAGCCCCTTCCCCAAGCGCCGGGGATGCTCAGCAGCTTTAAGGCTTATAAAGAAAGCCTTAAAGTTTTTGGCTTGCGTTTGGCAATCTGCATTTTCAGCTGCATGGGAAGAGTGGCTGTGATGTTTTACTTTGTAATGCTGTTGATTGTGTTTAAAATAGACCTGACGCAGCCAACTGTACAAGAAAAGGTGTGTTACTCTGCCACATAAAAGGCAGCGGTAATTGCTGATGCTGGGGGAGGGCTCTTCGCTAATGTTCAAATTGAAGTTTTATAGATGGATCTTCTTCCCACCACCCCTTTGAAATGGTTACTTGAGGCCTCGGGGAGTTAGTTTTAAAAGTTTTCATGGTGCATATTTACCTTTCTTTTTTCTTTTTTCTTTTTTTCCTACTGGAGTGCTGTGCACGGAGCAGTCATTTTCTTTGCTAGGGAATCTACCAATAAATCCTTTAAAAGAACATTTCAGGTTTTACAAATCCGAACATCAGCATACCTTGAGCTACTTTGAGTATGCCAGCATAGTACAGGGAGGGCAGCACGATGAGAAATAACTCTTTGCGTTGCAGAGAAGTATTTTTGTGTCATCCCTTTGCTCTTTGTGGAAAAAGAAATATTCTGCTTCTCGTTATCCTGGTAATTAGTGGAGAGCTGTGCTGACATGTCATACAGCTTCCGGTTCCGGAGCTGGTTTGAATGCATGGCTCTGCTCTGTGCCATGTAAACATATCCCCTTAAAAAAAAAAAAAAAAAAAACACAGACCAAAAAAAACCCCCACACAACCCTGCCCTCCCCCCTCCATTCTTTGGGTTATGTGCCTTCTATTCCTGAATCCATTTCAGATAGCAATAAACCCAAACCTTCTCATAGTGCGGCCTGGCAAATTTAAATCAAAGTCTTTGGCAGTCTTTTTAGACATTATTATGAGTCTAAAACAAGTGTAAAGTTAATGAGTTTAAAGTAGTTTGAGAGCCTACATTTGTTTCTAGGTCATTGGTTTGCTCTTTGTTTTTATAAAGCCCTGCAACAGGGAGGAACTGTATTGAGGGAATACGGAGTCGGATGGCACTGGCTGTTGTGACAAATATTCAAAGCAAACTTATTTTTTCAAGTCATTGATGTTATGTTAATTGTAAAAGTAACTAAGGTAAACCTTTTTTCTTGAAAGGACTTAATGTATAAACATTGTACTTTTATTTTTCTTAGTGGCAAGTCTTAGCGCAGATGGCACATCTTGTGCTTGCTGAGGACTGTCAGTAGTGTTTATAAAATGCATTTCTTAGTGAATATCCAATTGTAATGTTGCAGAGCTCAGGCAAGGTTTGCTAGAGAGCGCTCTTAAATTAAAATGGAATTTTCCTCTCACCTCTTCAAGTGGTTTCTCTGCTCCATCACTAATAATGAGTCACCAGCGTCTCCAGCACAGTTGTTTTTAGGATGTCTAAACGAGGCAGCCTTTCTGATTGTGGGAGATCTGCCTCTTCCTCAGATGCTTTTTGGTGGTGGTGGTTCATGCCTCGAATTCTTCTTGGGGCATTTGGTAGCTTTTAGAGTAATTGGTTCTTTTTTGGATGTTGAAGGCAGAGGTTAAGCAAATATTTGTGTTCGCTATTAGGTTACAGAAGAATATTTAAGGCCTTTCTAAAAATCTTCTACATGCTTTGCTTTTCATTACTACTATGGAAGCTTAAAACTGACATGTGTTTTCTTAGTGTTCTGGGGTGGTTTTTTTCTTCTTGTCTGTCGCATGGCACACAATGGCTGATTGTAGGGTTGCTCGTAAGTACTGGATTGCTGATGCTGTTTTAATATTTTTTTTCACCAAAATGCATTTCAGGGTGGGGGAGAAACCATCCATAAATAAATTATTTTCTTATCTATGCACAGCGTGTTTAAGTAGATCCAAGTTTGGGTCTACCAGTCTTGGAAGGACAATTTCCATTACAATCCTAATGCGTTAATTGTCTCATCTGTGTTGGGAAAGCCTTTTTTTCTTTTTAATAGAGGATACTGCTGTTAAGCCAATTCTAATCTAATTGGAATAATTTATCTCTCAAAGCATCGTATCAAGCTATCTTGAATTAGTGACTTCTGAAAGAGGCTGTAATCATGAAGATTGGGTACTCACTGGAACTTAATAATATGCTGACAGTGTGGGTTTTTTTGTCCCTGCTCTCTGTCAAATGGTTAGCATCCTCAGCATTGTATCCCGTAACACTGCAAAGGCGAGGTCTACAAGAGTGAGATTTAACTTGGCTTTCCTGGCCAGATTTCTGTTTGCCCTCCTTGGTCATATACATGAAAGTCTCAAAGCAGTATTTAAAAATGCTGTAAGTTTGTTCATGCATCTGCATGCTCATGCTGAAATAGACATGTTGTGTGTATGCGGTTAATGCAGAAACATCCAGTTGACCGGTGTCTTAGGGCAGAAAATTAAAAAAGCCGCTAGAAACTGTAAATGGAATTCAGTCTCCAGTACTAGGAAGTGGCCTGTCAGATCCCATCCCAGGTAAGCTCCCATAGCATGGTTAGATGTTTCCCAGGATGGGTTTTCACGCCAGCATGACCTGTCAGTGAGCCTGCAGCTTTTCGGTACCTTGTACTCTAATTTGTATAAGGCCAGTTTTGATAACAGGTTCATGTCATCAGCTGGATAAGCACATGTTTCTGCAGTCGATGATATTTTCTGGAAGTGGCTGGGATAGCATAAGACTGGCCTGTTTTGGTTAGCTTGAGGGGTTTGGTTACATCGGAACATCAAGTCATTAGGTGTTATTTATTTGTAGATGTTGGTGTCCTGAAGGGACTTAGAAAACAAGCGCTGTATTAGGGTGATAATTTACTTTAGCTGTATCTTACTGGGATTTTTTGCATGGGCTTTTTATTTGAGTATTTATTAGTGACTTGGAATAGGTTTGGTGGAGAGATTTAGGGGAAATAATACCCTGTGTCATGGTGAGAAATGCAGGGTCACCACTCCTTGCACATAAAAAGGGATTTAAAGGCTACTTGTGTGAGCGCCTTCACCATCAGCCTGTTGACTTCTACTCACTGCTACCTCCACTGTCTCCTTCTCCCCCAACCACACAGGACTTGGCGTTTTGTGGTTTTTAATGCGAGTGCCCCAAAAACTGTTTTAACTAACCTTCCATTTTGGAGAAGGGGAACAAAAGGATGGTTTATGTAGACTGTCTGTTTGAATGCTCTTGTTTGGCAGCTGAGCTGAAAGGCCATGTATTTGCTCAGCCCAGCACCCTCTGCAGCCTGCCTTTGCGGGATGAATAGCTGGATGTCTGTCCTCACTGAAGCAGTGATGATCAAATATGATCTTGTGCAGCAATTCTAAAGCTGTCTTGTTTTGGTTTTTCCAAGCAGGATTGTGAACAGTGCTACAGTAGCTTTCTTTAGAAGTAACCACGAGGGGGGGGAGAATTGTACCAAATTAATACAGAAACTATCTGTAAATAAGAGATGCGTTTTCATTAAATATCTTGGGAATTTCATTGCTTCTTGAGTCACCTGCTCAGTCTCGCTTATTCTCTTGGGATTTATTTTTTTTTTTAATCTCCTGCACCAGGTAAAGGTATTAACTTAGGAGAAACCTGTACTGGTTTGCCACTGATCACTGCTGCAGGAAAATATTGAGCAATGAAATTGGATCGTGGCTGACAGAGACTCTTTTGCTCAAATACCGTTTTTAAAAAAAATTATTTTTTTAAAGGTTGCCATAAAAGTGGGACTCTCTCCAGTTTGAGTCAGGTTTCAGCCCAGCTTGTGTGGTCAGCGCCGTGTTCTCAGAGCCCTGGAGTATAATTCCTCATCCAGTCAAAGACTGTTGAGAACCTGTATTTGATATTTTGAAAATAATTCTTAATGTCAGTCTAATTTCACAGATCATGAGAATTTACTGGTTAAAGTGTTCCACTACTTAAAGTCAGCAGGTTAAGAATGGAGTATTAGGACTTTGTTTTAATACCAGACAGAGTGCAGTTATGGTTGTGATAGTTTTTAATCACATACTCCCAACTTTATACAAGTATGTTTTGGCAGCTGCAGGCCAATTGGATTGGCCATCCCTGATTCAGCACTTCTGTCCCTGGTGAATATACGTTGCTTACACATGTAAATTACCATAAAACATCTGCCACATCGGGGGATTCCACTCTTCCTCTCCAGATCAAAGCCTTCTGGTTAGCAGTGTTTGCTGTAGCCATGCCTGAACTCTGTGTACTCTTGGTTTTCCATATGAAGGGTGTTTAGAATGGCATCAAACCAGCGCTGTTGAGTTTCTTCTTGTTGCTGTGGAGTTTCTCTGTGTCTTCTTTGTCTCCAGAAGATGGGATGGTCATTTTCATTTCCAATGTGTCTGGATAGCTTTGAATGCGTCCATGATTTATACCATGAGGTGTCTGAGTGATTCCCAGTTCCATCAGCAGAAGTGCATGGTAGAAGTACACAGATCATCCACGTCAGAGAGAATAGCTCTTCCTGTTAGCAAGGCCGTAGCGGAGTTGGCCAGCGTATTTTGCTGACACCAGCAGCTGTCCATCCGCCCTGCAGCTGGAAAAACAAATATGCTTGCTACCTTTATTCATTTTTGGCACCTGGCTTTTGGCTGTGAATGAAAAGAAGAGGCAGCATCAACCCAAGGTGATTCCATTTGAGAACAATGCAAAATGGGTAGGTCTCCCTATTCATAAAAGTTGTTCTTCAACTGAAGGCAATCTCGGTGCCTTGCAATTTAGATTGCCAAGACCTTCTTCTCACACTTTGCTGTTCGTTAGGATTTCAGATTTTATATTTCTTCAAGAAGTTGGAATAGTTCTTCCCCCATTTCTGAAGGCTTCCTAGCAATAAGAGCACTCAGCAACCTTTGATTTGTGATTTATAGCAATTTCGGTGTTCCTGAGTGCATTCTGGGATTCCAATAAAATGTCATTGAGAAGGGCAGGGTATTTTGTTCAAGACTTTGCGTTTGTGACCAATAAAAACAGGTGCTATGTTGCCTTTAATGAGAGTAGGTAAATACTGACAGTAGTTGAAAAATGGCGACACTGACAGTAGTTGAAAAATGGCGAAAGACAATATATGCCACCAGGCCTTCCCAAAATCTCCTTGCTGAGTGTACCTATGGAAGAGGTATTCCAAAGATCATTTATCTGAACTTCTCCTTTGGCTTCACCAAGTAGAGTAATTTTCTGTCAGGTTAACTCAATCTGTCTAATTATAAAAAAGGGGTCTCTGTATTATGCACCACCATGTTTTTCTCCAACCTGTGGTTTGCTAGACCGGAGAGCATGTTTACACAGGCAGCACCATACAGTGTTATTTGTCGTGCATCTCCCACCTCCTTTCTCTTTTCTCATTTAGGGAATCTGTTCAAGAGTAACTTGGCTGAAAAATTGGATATGTTTGAAGCAGATGCTGGTCAGTATGTCAAGAGCAGGCAGTAAAAAACCTGAAATGTGTTGCAAAAGTGGGAGAATAAGAAGTGCCAAGGCTTGTGTTCCAAAGCCATAGCCTCTTCCAGTACTTCAGTTATCCTGTGTGTTGCTGTATGTGTTTCTGCTGACTTCTTTGCTCCTAAAGCTAGTAAAAAGATCACGCAAGATACAGTCAGGGATACCCCCCAGAGCTTTGAGCTGACCTGCACTCCTGGTGGCCAGAACTGATGCATTTAGTGAACTGACATCTGTAATGCCATATTTGATATCTTGGAATGTTGGAGTTACTCTTCTCCCAAGTCTATTTTTGCATCTTCTGGATGAATACGGTGTATAGAAGGTTCGTGTTTTCATAGAGATGAGGAAGATTTGGCTGGACGTGTCCAGAAAGCTGAATGAAACATATTTTCAGGTTAGTGTGAACAGCTGGGTTTGTAGCCTGTTGAAAAGTGAATTTTGAGACTTTCTAGAAAGGTAAGTGCTGTTTCTCTTCAGAGAGTGAAGAAGTCATTGCAGGGGATGCTGTGGGCTTATTGATAAGAAATTGTTCTTGAGCTTTCTTTGTGTAGCTCTTTCCTGTGCAGCGTTAAAAGCATAATTTCATCTTACATTTAAGGTGATGGCCCACCCCAAGAAGCTATATTCTTGGGGTTTTTTTATCAGCTGTGTGTATGGCTGTTTGCTGATCATCGCTATTGAAGCAATGTAGAATTGTGTTACATTTGCCTTAACTCGTTGTTTACTGTACAGACATGCAAGACAATAGTTGAATTATAATCATTAAACTCCCAAAGATGTTTGGGAGATTTAGTCATTAATCGTAAGGGTAGATAAGTGGTAAAATTTCTTGCACAGGCACAGAAATGTAAACACGGTAAGTAGAAAGAATAAAGGTGGGGCCATACTATCTTTTATAGACATACTTTGTCTTGATAAAACTTAAAGAATTAAAATTTGTCAGGGAGCAATACCTGATGACTGTTCGTTGGTCTCCAGTGATTCACAGCTTCAGGTATTTGTGTTGTATTTACGAGGGGTTTGAAAACAGCAGCACCTGAAATTTTTCTTTTGATGCACTTCGTCTACAGTGGGGTAAGGGAGAGTATTTGATGTAGCACTTGGAGGTATTCTCAATCGTGTTGTCTGTCAGAGTGGGGTTGTTAATTTAAATATAATGATAGATTGTCTTTAACAGCTGAGATCTCTTTTCATTTAAAACTGTTTTTGTGAAAGAAATGTTGCCATTTTAAATGGCCCCTGCCATAAGAGGATGTTTTCTGTTGCAGGGGAGGGTAATGATACGATACACGGAGGGAAGGAACTGAGCTAGCTCAGCTACGCGGGCATCGCTTCTGTAGCGTGAGCAGCTCACGAGGAGCGAGGGTTTCTGAGACTGGATGGCGCGTATCTGCATAGTCAAAATACCTTCACCAGCATGATATTTAGGAGGACTGTGGGTCAGTAATTGGACAGGATATGCAGTTTCTGATAGTGCTGTTTCATTTTATCAGGCGTGTCTGCATTTAAATTTAAAGCACTGTTGCTTTGGATAATTGTGAAGAGGCATGACTAACTTTTTGATTAACATAGTGCCTTTAAAACTTTGCCAAACAGTTCCTGTCTAGAGAGTCTGTTGTTTAGATTTGGCTCACAATATAAAACGGGGAACAAAGGGACTTACGAGGATGGGTAGGGAGATCTTGAGAACATTTTATGATCTGCCGTCGCTTCAGCAGTCACAACCAACTGCCTGTTTAGGGTAGATGAACATCAATTTTTCCTTTTTCTCATTCTGTGGGTGTTGAGGTTTGTCTAAATCCTGCAGTGGGCTGTCTTGAGTACGGACTGACTGTGCTGGCTCGAGCAGCAAAGTTAGCTCCTGTAGGGGTGGAGGAGGAGGAGGCTGTGGCTTTTCTCCATGGAAGCATGATATGGTAAAATTCTGAAAGAGGTGAAGCAGTTGTTGCCTCTTTTTTTTGGAGCCTTGGTGCTTTGGGCGGTGCGTGGAAAGTGTGTGAGCTGCTGCTTGCCAACCAGGCTAGCTGCACTTGGTTTTCCTGGAGAGGTGTAGTGCCAGGCTATTCCCTTATCGGCTTTCTCTGTCCCTGGGATGCGGTCTCACTGGACGTTGAGGTCATCTTGACGTTATGGCTTTTGCCCTCCTACTCTCTCTCCTGGTTTCTGCTTTCCTTACTTCTTCCGTGTGTATCATTTCCTTTAGCTACGGGAAGCCTTCGGAAGCTTGAAGTGGAATTTGCATATGATCCCTGTGTGGTTGCCCTTTGATTACGTGAGTTCAGCCTCTGCTGTTTGTGAGCAGAGAAGGGCAATGATGGTATCTTAAGCTTCCTGCAGGTTGAATATACTTGCAGGACATAGTTTGTCTCGCAGAGACTTCGTAGTACATGTAATATTACATGTGACAGCTTAGGCTTTCTGCTTAAGAGTGTGGCTATAATCTATTTTGGTTTTCAGGACTGCTTTTTTGTTCCTTTCCTGCATTTTGGCTGCTGTCTGACATAAGAAAAAAAAAAACCAACCAACCAACCCACAGGTCAGTGTTTTACTTCTTGAAGGTCCTGTGGCTTACTCCTTTCTGCTAAGCAGGTGTACAGATCATCAAACCTCCAATATAGCAGTTCTTAGGACAACCAGGATGCTGAAGACTGAACGCGTGGGGCAGCTGAATTAGCCCTTAGGTATTGTAACTTCATGCTAAGAGGAAATCTCATATACCTTGAGGAAATCTTGTATGTTATCCTAGAGCAGAGGATGCTTGTGAGCTGAGGGATAGTTTTGGAAACAGGGAAGCATCCGGGCTGCACAGAGTTCCTCAGCTGGCGGAAATCGTGATGGCGCATCCTTCTCAAACACATTCCTTCAGGGTGCCTGGCTCAGGAAGGCTGGTCCATGGAAAATCCACACAGCTGGTGAAGGGAGAGGATTACATTTATTGGGGGTGGGAACTGTAGGCTCTTAGAGAGTTGGAGAGCAGATTGTCAGGCTGAGAAGTGCTCTGGGATGGAGGGGCATCGCCTAAACAGCCTCAGGGGTCCACCGAGGATCAAACAAAGGTGAGTTAAAATACTTAGAAACAAAGAGGAGTGAGATAAGATGGAAGATCGTCTCTAGTATATTAAAATCGAAAAGAAAAAAAATACTTCTTTAAAATTTCAGTTACATCATCAGGCCTAATTTACTGTAGTGCTATAATTTCTGTAGCATGCATATTGTTCGAGCAGCATGTTTTTTTTAAAGAAAGTTGAACCAGTAAAGTGAGGAAGTCGCTGGCCAAGTGCTTGAAACTGAAGTGAAACCAGTGTTTGACAACTGTAGATTAAGCTGTAGAAAAAATTTGTTTCTTCTTTTCAAGTTACATCATTCAAATGAGTGGATCAGTCAAAATTAATAAACAATTAAAAAAAAAAAAAGAAAAATTGAAGTTTCTTTTCTCTCCTTCATTCTGGCTAAAAATAGGGTGTGAGAGGATAAGAGCTGTAAAATCATGAAAGATATAATCTGTAATGAAATGGCAGCGTATTTCCTCTCTTTACTTAATCAGCATAAGTGCAAAACATACTTTATACTTAACCTTTCTCATGTATCTAGCACATTTTAAAGTTCTAATTTTCCTCATTAAAAAAATGACTAAAACATCATTTCTGTTTATTTCAACAGAATTCCAGGCTGTGATTTTGAATTGCCCACTGAATTAGAAATATTACTGATCAATATTTCATCATCATGAGATATAAAATTAAGATTGTAAATAAATGTTGGGGTTTATTCTACTAGAAACAGTTGAACCATGGTACCATTGCAGTAGTCGGAAACAAGCAGGCACACTGTAGTACGTATAAACACCTACACAAGTGAAATTGAGAGGAAGTCATTATGTCTTAACTATCTTCCAGCCCAAGATGGTAACAATCGATACAGTACAGGTGCAAAATAAAGAAGATAAACCTCCTTGTTCCTACTTTTAACTAGTTTTCTTTTAACTTCCTTGATTTACACAGCTGCTTTTTTATTCATTCTTTCTATTCTGGTCGCTGTTTGGTTTAACAATAACAACAACAAAGAACAAAGCAGTCAGACCTATTTTGCTGCATGAAGACAACTTTATGGCTTGTTCCTTTTAGTTTTGTAACTGTGAGTTCATCTCTGAGGAATTGAAATTTTAAGGAGGCAATTGCTGACCAGCTTTCTTGGAGTTAGATTCTTTTTTCTACTTATTTTTCACCTGCACCTGTCTAGATTCTCTCAAATTACGATAAGGGAAAGGAGTCAATATAGATTTGTACCCCGGGTTTGGAATGCTTGGTACCGCAGAAGAGCCTCTGCATGATATGAAAAACTAGAGGGGATTGCCCAAACATTCCGTAGTTCAAAACAAGCTTGCACACACAGCTCATGAGGACCTCAATTCTAGGCAAAACAGCTTCAATAAAACAAACAAAACCCCCAGCAAAAGGCATACACTTGGATATTTTGGTCTGACTAATCTGAAAGTATGTCCAAAAGTATTTCTGGTGTTTTAGGAAGTTGCATGCAGATAGTGATGGTATAAGAGTTGCAATCTCAGAATTGCAGTTTCTTCTCCTCTTTAAAATACCGATGGCGGTTCCTCAGTGCTGCCTTTCTGAAGGGACACATCTTACTGTATGTTAACTCATGGTTACAAAGCAAAGCAGTAAAAAACGTCTTTTTCTTTGGTGTCAAAAAAGTAAAACAATCGTCTTAAAATTCTTTAATGCAACACAAGGGGCTTAATTTAAAAACAGCCAAAAAAAGCCATTGCCTTTTCCTTTAGAAACTACTTCTTCCTGCCTGCCTAGAAAGCCACATTCCTTGTCGTGATGGGAAAGCACGGTCGAGTGCGTTGGACCCCAGCCATGGATTTCCTGCGTGACTGTGACGTGTTGCTTTGTGGTTCTATCCTTGTCATGTACAAATAACCATAAGTTCGTCATAGCTTCCCTGAAATAAAAAATATCGGTGTCTTCCTTTTGCACGAAGTGGGGTTAGTAGTGCTGTCTTGACTTGGTAGAGGTGTTCGGAGACTGAGTGCTGTCTCTGATCAACTCTCTCATTTATATTTTTTTCTCAGGGAAAAGAAGAGACGTAGATACTTGTCAACTACTTTGGTTGACATATCTCTTAGTTCTTTAAGGAATAAATAAATTCCTCTGCAGCTGATAAAATATGTAATCTTTTAATGTTACTTGAATATAATACTGGGGGGGGGGGGGTTTCCTGCGTTGTGAAATCTATGCATTCAGCATAAGAATAAAATAAAGTTGTTCATTTATTCTTTGTATGGTTAGGTGAATAAACCCTTTTCAAATCCTTCTCTTCTTGTAGTTTAATAATATGTTTGAAGGTTTGTTTTTTTTTTTGTTGGTTTGGGTTCTCCCCCACCCCTATTTTATACCCCAGCCAGTAATGCTGTTAGGCATCTGCTGAATTTTAACTACACTAGCAGCTTCTTTGATTTGTGTAATCTTCCGTTAAAAATATATATATTATTCTTCAGGAAAGTGTACTATTTTTTGTGGCCTTTCAAAACAATCTAGTGCACATAGTTGTAACTTGAAAAGGTTCTTTTCTGTTTTGGTTCTTGCCAGTGGTCTGCTCTGAGTCAAAATTAGGCTTTTTTTTTTTTTATTTCCTCATGTGGTATTTGTTTGTATCTTTTGTGCCGCATTAGTTGCTAAATAGTACTTTTGTGGTCAGGGTCTGTTTCTTGCTTTATCTGTTGGAAGGATCATGCCAAGTATTTTGCAAAAGATGACCTGCCAAGAAAATGTCATAGGAGAATAACCAACCTCTGCTTGGAAGCATATAGCTGACGACTTCTGTTATTTTTTTTCTAAAATAAATGTTGTTAAGATGTGCACTGATCTTTGCTTTGTTATCATTGTTAGTCTTTGTCCTTCAGTAGTTATTGCTGTGAATGAGATTCAGTGGCTGCTGAGATCTGTAAAGCCACTTTGCTTATACAAATCCTTAGTCTGATTTTCTGTGCTGAAATAAAAGGAGTTGGCGTAACATCATTAATGAGCTTTTAATCCCTTATTGCTTGAGTTAATTGGCCTTGAGTAAGAAAGTGTCTGAAGTCTGTGAGTGAAAGGTAGGTTCCCCTCCTCCCAATTTTCTCTGCAAGAGATATACTATCTAAATTTCACCAACTCTCAGTAAAAGTAAATACATTTAAGCTTTATTTGCATTACAGCTGTGCTTAGGAGTGCCAGTCACAGATCTTACTGCACTGGGTTTCAGGTTTTAATGTGGAATTTATTTAAACCCTGGTACTTTTGTGTACTCTGGGTTCTGCTCCTTCAATAAGGGAAACTGAAAGTGCTGTAAATGTGGAAATGAGGAGTGACAGCTGTGAAGTTTGCCTCCTGCTTTGTACTGATGCGTGTTTTTTGTCTGAAGGAGGAGGAGTGGCAGTGTCCATCCGGAGAGCACCCACAAAATCAGTATTGGTCTTTGTACAGTATTCCAACATGATGGCTCTCTTGGGAGTGCTGCTGCTCTAGCTGACACAGGAAATTCAGAAATACAGCTAAAAAGTAAAATTAGCATGTGAATCATTGTTTTTGCTTTATTCTGAAAAGTAGTAATGGTGACGGTTGTAAGAGATTGTTTTCTTTTTGTGTAATAACTCTGTAAAGTCTCTGTTAGGGAAATGGTTTCTGAAAGCCTTTTGCTCTAAAGGAGCCTGGTCCTGTTCTCCATCTCGGAAATCTAGCTGGAAGATTGCGGGATGAACAATTGCCTCTGGGTGTTTCTGCCTCCTAAAAGAGCAAGAGCCCTGAAAACGAAATTGCTGTTCAGGGTCTTTTTTTTCAGCAGCAAAGACTAGCTGGACATCTGCTCCACATGTGAGCTGCCCTGGCACACCTCGGGTGATGAATGGAGCGTTGCGAGGGCTCAAGATGGGAGAGACAGTTGATTCTGTCTGGCAGAAATCTCAGCCCATTCAGTAAGATTTGCATTAATATTTCACAGAATCGTCCCACTTTTTTTTTTCTTTTTCTTTTTAGCTTTCTTTTGTTCTTCTTTCTACATTTTTAATCAATCCATCAACCTTCCCGCGTGAAGGAGAAAAATGTGTTCGGCATCTGTTACGGAGATGTTCTCAGCACTGAGCAGGGGGGCCTTTGTTCAGCCCGGTACTCTGTTTAGGTTTTCTCAGGATGGGGCTGTGGGGAACTTTGGGTTGGTTTTGCTTGTTTTGTTTTATATAAAAGAAAAGGGGGGGGGGAGGAACCCACAGAACTGCAGTAATTGCACCTGTGTGGGTTTGGTACATGCACCCATCTAGGAGGTAAGATACAGGGGAATACAAGAAAAAAAAAAAAGGTCATATACCGTTTCTGTGCATCTTCTGAGGGTGTTTGTAGGGTGTGCTGCCTGGCGCTGGGGCAGGAACCAGCATGCTCTCTACTCAGTCTCAAACTGGAAAGCATTAGTGGGAGCTATGATTTTTTGCTGGCGCAGAGGCAGAGGAGCTCTGAAGCCACTCTGTGTCCTGTATGGGTGATTCTCCCATACAGGACTGCAAAAGCTTGCGGTATCTTTCTTTTGTGAAGGACAGCAATTCTGGGCTCACACAGCGGGGATTAACTCGTGTTGCTTTTAAGCTGGGTTTGCTGAGAAGCTTTCTGGTTATGTATTGACTTTTAATGAATACTCAGCTCTACGGTCTGGGTGTTAAACTCAGCTGGTAAAGAGGTGGTGTTTCAGAATTACGAGCCTCTCCTTTCCATTCATAAGAGCATGTCCAGCGTTGCTGTTCTTTGCTTTAGCTGCCTGGTAGTTTTACAGCTGTATTTGCAGAGCGTTTTTTAAAACTGACAGACTGATTTAGGTAAAACGTAAGAGTAAGCAAAATTGTACCATTAATTATGGTAACACTGGGAACAGTTATGCGAACTCCTGCATTGGAACATAATTCAAATTCTGTTACAGACCAGCAGGTTGCCATCCACCGAGATCAAATTCTTCTCCAGCACATCAGTTGCGCTGACTTGAGGGATAAATGGTAAACTGGTAAGATCAGAAACCTAATCCAGTCTGGCAGTTCCTGTCGGATTTCTTAATATTGCCTCCTGAGTGCGGATTTTTATGGATGTTTGTTTGCGTGTTCACAAAAAAAAAAAGAAGCAAGTGATGAAACTCCCCAAAGTTATTGTTGTAATGGAGTTACCGAGGCCCCCTGAGGACTTGCTGTCCTTCATGGCAGGTCTCTGTTGAGGCTGCTGTGTAATGGGAGACCTCAGGACCCCAGAGCTGGTCTTGAGGGTTTCTCCTTGTGTGCTGGGAACAGCAGTGAGGAATCGCGGGGGCCTCATCTTGAGAAATAAGTCCTTCCTTTGCAGAAATGTCTCATCTCTATGTGTGACCAGTTTGACCGTAGGATAAAATGCTGAAACGGGGTCACATACAGGAATGTGACATGTTCGTGGGAGCGTTTGTATCGTATGGGAGAGGGATGCTACAAGTAGTGAAACCCAAATCCTCATGTCGAAAAGCTCACGGCTGAACTGCAGCTGAGGGGTCTGGTGGTTGTGCCAAGCTGTGGCAGTTGCTTGCTCAAGTTTTATTGGACTGGTTGTGGCGGTATCTTCAAGATCCCATCCTCTGTTCAAGGTCTCTGTGCTCCTGCCTTCTGGTACATATATGCAGTAGTCTTGGCTTGTTCAGGTCTCCTGTATCAGGTATCTTTTTTTTATTCCCCTAATGCCCATCATGTTTTGGATTCTCTTTTTTTTAATCACAACTAAAATACTTACTGTGCTTTCTGCATGTAAGAAAGGAATTTGTTTTCATGGATTTAGAGCAGCCCAGGTGAGGGACATTTCTTTGGGTCACCTTAGTCGGCTGAGAGCTTGAGGTGGTGGTAGATGTGAACTCAAGAGACGTAGGCAGATGAATTCAAGGGTCTGTTTGACGATACTGTGAGTTATGGAAAGAATGACACAGCATAATGGGAATTTCAAAACCACATAGAGCAGGTTAAGAGTTATAAAGTGTAAGAGGTCAGAAGATAGAAAGAGATGAGAAACTTCTATTTCAATCGCTGGGCCATGAGTTCAGGGCACCTTTTGAAGATACATACAGTAACTGAGGAGAAGCAGGCAGCATTTGAGACAGCAAAATGTCATGGTCACTGATGAGTGAAGTTTGGCAAGGAATGAATAAGATGGGAATGCATGGGAGGGTTGCCACAAGAGCTGCAATTATGATTAGATTAAATGAAGACAAGTTCAGACAAACAGCTCTTCTGGTGAACTGGGCTGTTGATCCAAGGCTGGAGATCAGGCAACGACGTTGGGGTGAGGAGGGGATTTCACCATGGAAACTGAAAATACTAATTTGGAGCCTGTGCGAGTGATATTGCTGTCTGAATCTCCCCTGTCTCTTCCTCAGTGTTGAAGGAGAAAGTGGCTGGAGAAGGAGACTGAGCACATAAACTTGCATTCAGGTGTTCAAGTGAAATGATTCTCCAATTTTTTATCATCTCGCACAGCTTAGTACTGTAGACCCCCTGGAGTGGAATTGCTTGGTTGCACTCTTAAAAATAAATAGAACAAAACTGCAGAGTGCGCAACTGGTTCTGAAACCAGTTTTCTGTGTTATTTCTGGTCATTAGCTACGAAAAGTGTCCTACCCAAAATGTGTTTTCTCATGTGTGTTGTTTGGGTGTGCGGTGGGAAGCATCATATGCAGGGATTGCCACGAGCGACACGTTGGATTCCACTGTCCCACAACAGCTTTTTGATTCAGCTCTGAGAAGAAAGTTTCCCACCGAGACGGTGGGAAAAGCTGATGATTTTTTCGTGTGTAATATCACAAAACTCTCCCAACTCCCCAAAACCCCAGTCCTATTAATAGTGCACCTCTCGTTTTTGAGTGTGGCGTTGGAACACACCACTGATGTTGTACCTAGGTTGGAAGAAAGCGTATTGCTTCTTCCTAGGTTGGAAGAACGTGTGTTTCTGCTGGACTGGCAGCCTGATGCAGGCTCTGTCTGCAGCTAGTCCTTGTTGCAGCAGGCACCGTGCAGACCCCGATTCGGTTGCGGGGAGAGTGCGTCAGGAAAGCGTCGCCATTTGTTTGCTCAGCTCTTAACCACTTTCTGAAGCATCCGCTAGTTGAGACAGGACCATGGTTTTAAAGGAACCTTTAATCTGCTCTGGTACAGCTGTGTGTATGCTTAAGGGAATCTGAGTTATGTTGGTTGGAGTTGACATAAGCTGGGGAAAAAAGTGTAAAGATTATTGTTCTGTCACGTTAAACTAGTGACATGTAACCTCATAGGCTGGTACAACTATGCAATGGGGTATTCAAAAAAAGAGGAATACTTGTGGTTGTTTTTATTTTGAACACAGATGCTGTGAGATGTTCTGTAGTATTAGTATTTAGCTACTAAAATACTCTTGCAAGAGCTGTGCTCAGTGGGATGCTGTCACTTATCCTATAGCAGGCTGTAGGACAGCTGAAGAAGAGATGACCAAAAGACTACTACCTAGCTCTTCTTTCTCAGTAAATATACTCTGTATATGACATTAAGCAAAATGAATTTGACTGTGTGGCTCACCTCATTCAAATGTACCCTTGTTTGAGTCCCATTCTTGCGTAGGTCAAGTTTTCTATTGGAGCTTTGCAGTCTTCTGCCAAAATTCTATAGTTTTAATTTTCATTCTGAGTAAAGTGGAACATAATTTTCAGTTCTGAGTCTCATTAAATAAAATTGAGATCAATACTAACAGATAGCAAAAGCTCTGTCTTCCTCTCGGGAAAAGTCTTAAGGGCAATTTCCCTGATCTTTCGGGGAAGTTGGGCTCCACTTCTGTCGTGTGGGAACCTGACCACGTTGTTGATGGGGATGTGGGCTCTGGCGCAGGAGGGAGCTGGGAAGACGCTGATCTTTAGTCTTTTAGCCTTTAGTCTCAAGATGAGTTCATAGGAGACTTCCCTGCATACTGAAGGAATTGAGGCCAGCAGAATTAAGGACGAAAGAGATCTAACAGGTTTTATCTTTCGTTAGACTGAAATACTAGAATTCAGAAGAGATCATTAAAGATCACGATATGTATGTCATCTTTATGTGGTAAATGCACATAAATGATAACATGCTACGTCAATAATAGCTCATGAGATGCTGAACAGCAGCTATACTTATTAATTGGCAGGTCTGGATTACTTGGCGTGCAGGGGAGAACAGCTCCCCTGGTCTCTGGTTCGTTTCAGCTAATTTTGAATTAAGACCTGAAATACTGAGGAAATTTCAGGGTACAGGAAGGAGGAAGATATTTTGCTGTTAGGTTTTAAATATGTAAATAAGATGACTAGGAGAACTATAATTTCTTAGCTTTACTTCAATTTCCCCCCCCCCCTTCAGTGAAGTAGTATATCAGTAAGACAAACTGATAGATCATTAACTGCTTCTTCACATCAGGGAAATTATGGAGAACTGGTATTTTTGTCAAATACAATTTGTAGTAAAATTTCAGGTTTGATTCATAAAGCCAGCAATGTTGATGTAGTACATTTCTATCTGTGACTTCCTTGATACTACACAATCCTTTTTTAAAAAGTAAAATGGTGCAAACGGTAGTCAGCCATAGGAAATGAGTTGAGAATTTCTTTAACTAACATGTCTCAAAATGATTTGAGGAATCCTTATTTTACAGTTTTCATATCTAGGTGTGTACCACGGAGAACCAGTTTTTAGCTCTCGCGTTCCTACATTTTTAATGATGTGCAAGATAACAGTAATTCATTATTGATCAAGTTTTCAGCTGACAGAGGGGTGTGGAAGAGAAAAGATTAAAAAAGAAGAGTGACAGCAGAGAGAGATGTGTGTCCCCATGTAAACCTGGTGCAATCCAAGATGAAGGAACAAAAGCCATCACTCGCACTGGTGGGCAGGTGACATCTCTTGGGAAGCGGTTTGGGTAATTTGCTGCATGGTCGCAATACGATTGTCTAGGCTGAAGATCTAATGGAGTCCCTGTATCTGTGAGCATCCAAACGAGGATGTTGGGGATCAGGGAATACTCAACATTTTTGCCTCTGGTGCTGGCACAGTAGGAGTTAAGTAGCGTGTGTGGGCCTGGTGTCATCAACTTGAGAAACTGTTTGGTTGGAAGATTAAACTGTAGGACCAGAAAACCGGTTTTAGGGCAAGTGGTTCAGATAAATTGGTGTGTTTAGTTCATAAATACCAACCCAGTGGAGAGCTTTGCATTCCAGCAGACATAGTTTGATGGTTGAAACCCAAAATAGTCCATGTCCTGGCTATAGATTATAGGCAAAAACTTAATGGTAGTATTGGATGGCAGCAGGACACAATTTGGTGAAGCTCTGTGGCGTATTGTGTGTGAGAGCTGAGAGCCAGTAATTGCAGTGATCTCTGGCCCGAACCTTCGCGTCCCTGCCAAGCAGTCTGCGTACCAAAGACCTTTGGCAGACTACGTCCATTCCTTCAGGCTTCAGCATAACAGTAGCAGTGGCAGTTATTGCTTATATGGAAAAGTAGTATCTGTAAAGAATATGATCTTTTTTGTACTTCAGAAATGAAACTGATCTTCTGGAAATCAAGCAATCACCTTTATCGGAACAGCTTAGCTGCTTGTGGATAGACGCGTGGATAGTGGAGGTTCCCTGGCTTTAGCAAGATAGAGTGTGTGCGTCATCTCCTACGGGAACATCTGTGTTTCATAACAGTATTGTTAGGTGTAACAGTACTGGAGAGGTCCTAATCCTTTGTCCATGCTTGGATGCATGCTCCTTCGGGATGTTGAAGGATACCAATGATTTTCCTGTGATCTAAAAACACCTCTGGTAGGGAAGGCGCTTTAAGAAGTGGTAAAGGTTTCCTTTGTGGTTAGCAGATAACTATCTGTTTCTGTGTTCAGTGATTTGGTCTGTTGGCTTCAAGTGTTTGGTTCTGTTGTACAGTTGTTCAGGTTCTCTTTGTCTGAGTCATATTTGTGTCCTCGGCATGCATTTTGACACCAATCTCTTGACTGAGCACTACAGGACTTTGCAAGGGCAATTATTGTTGGTTGGTTTTTTTCTTTCCCCTGGCTGGAAAGCCTTTCCCGATTTGGAAGCTTGACAAAGTGTTGACAAAACTGAGGGGTTCGTCTTTTCAAGTTCTTGCTTTACCTGCTGTTAAATTGAGACTTCATCTTGTCCATGTGCAGGAGAAGAGTGTTTTGTTCTGTAGTAGCTTCCTTCAATTCGGTCCACAGGGATGCTTTGCATTCTTACCCTGTGCCCAACTCTGCGTACCTAAGCCAGTTTTCCCTCGATTTTCTATAATCTACCTCTTATCCAGATTTCATATGTTGAGAAGACTGTATATTTGTTAGGATAAGAATGAAACAGTTGGGTTTAGACTTCTGTAACTTTCGGATGATCAGTGCCTAGATAGATCGGGTTGTGTGTCAAAAATAATACAGCTTAGCTCTGGTGATGGTGCCTGAGTGATTTAGAGCTCATTTTACTAGAGTTAACAGTGTTAATGAAATCCCCGCTTAAAACTTTCTATATCTGAGGTTCCTGTCACATTTCCCTCCAGCACTGAATTCTCGGTGTGAAGTTTACAGTGTAGCCAGAGAGCACGGTTCTGTAAAGGCTTAATTGGAGCTCCCTGCCCTGTCGTCTTCTCGAGGGTCGTGGGGACCACTTGCTTCTGTTAGGGTCTGCTGGAAGGATTTTGTTTTCAAAGTTAAGTTGTTGGCAGGGAGCTGTGTCTCATCTGTGCTGTGCTTCTCCCTGCCCCTCCACCTATCAGTTCCACTGTCGGAGCACGCTGAGGTTTAGCACCGTGAGATGCGTGGTTGAGCACTGCACGCTCCCTGCTCTGGCAGTCCGTGTTGCAGCACACTGCTTTTGTACCAGCCCAGCGAGCATGGATGGCAGAAACTTCTCAGTTTCAACAACCCTTAAAAACGGTGTTTGAGAGGCATGAACTCGCCTGCTGGCAGATAGCTGGGGCCTATAAAAGTCTCGAAAGGAACTGCCAGTAACGCTTCACAACGCCAACTAGGTTGATGCTGTGATAATACCAAAACCAGATAATCTTCACCCAGGTTGCTCTCAGCTAATTGTATTGTACCATATTTGTAACACATGACATCACAGCGTATCTTTTCACAGTTTGTAAGACTCTGTGAGATGCCTTTGCAGCGTAATTAAATATGTCTTCGCTCTCTTATTTCAGGCTAGAAATCTTCATACAGGAGAACTGGCTGCTGTAAAAATAATCAAGTTAGAGCCTGGTAAGTTTTACATTCTTTTCTGTATTTTTGAATTGCGTTTTCGTTTTTTCCATATGTTTATTTTCACATGGCTGTGAAGACCCAGACAAAAGAAGTGTTTGGGTTTTTTTTTTTTTGTAGTTTCAGTGGTTAGATGACAGGAAGCACTGCAGGATGTACCATTACTTTTGGCTATGTCCTGCTCACTGTTTCCGTGTTTGTTCTTTTCTGCTGTATCGATTGTTGCATAAAAAGATGTTGCAGTTACGGCGTGGTGTTAGTACAAAGAGAAGATTAAGGACTGATGGTAAATTGTGAGCTCTGAGACAGCAGGGAGCTGGTCGGCTGTGTGAGCTGAAACAGGGAAGGGACCAGGCAATGGTGCTAATGCTCACTGAAGGTGCACTGGGAAAAACAGCCCTGTGCTTTTTAGTGTGTCATCTTTTTTCTAACCTGTGCTGAGGGAAGAGGATGGCTCCTACTATCACTTCCCCATGTGTTTTCTGCCGCTCCTCCTAAAAGCAGGAGACGCTCACTTGCTGCCCAAGAGATTTGCTGAGCTGAAGCCTAATCTGAGTCCTGCGTAGAGAGTTGAAATTTTGTTTGAGGGGAAAAAAAAACAGAAAAAAAACCCAACTGTGTCCTGAGTGGAAATGAAGAGAGAAGCTTTGGGGTTTTTTATCTCTTCAGTCATAACTCAGTCCCACCTGAGGATCTTGTATTTGTTCGAAGAAGCAATCTCTCATTACTTGATCGCTGGCATACCTTTCAAATCCCTCTTTAGCGTAGTCCTTTTCTGTGTCTCTTTGCTATGTTAGTCTCTCTGTGGTTGTGGTTTGCCTGAGCTGCTGTGCTGAGCATCTTTAGGGTCCTGGCTCGCTGGGACAGGGGCTGAGGGAGGCTCCTCCTGTGAATGTGTGCTTGCCTAGCGCTCGTGGTCTGACACCTGTAGCCTATGGAGCAATTAAGGGACAATTAAGAAAGTAGTAGGGTTTATGGAGACACAGTGTGATAGCTTCCATGACTGGAGTGCTGCAGGGAGTAAATACAGACTCTTTAGGCAGGAAAAATGGAGGAAAATCTGGAAAGACACATGACATAGGAGAGGCTGGCAGAACTGAGTGGTTTTTAGTCTGGGGACAAGAAGGCTGAAGAGGGATCTCCATGGTGGACTGGCAGAGGAGCTGGACTCTCATCAGGAGTGCCCAGCGAAGGGGTGAGAGCCAGCCGGCCCGGTCTGCACTAAGAGAAAGTCCAGCTGGATGTGGGGAAAATATTTCACGAGGAGGGTGTTTGTGGTCTGGGGCAGGGCACAGGAAGGTGGTGGGATATCTGTCCTGGAAGATTTTTCTGAAGTTCACTGGGCAAGGCCTTGAGCAACATGACCTGACTGTGGTTATCCCTGCTTGGAGCAGAAGGCTGGACCAGAGACCTCTGGAGGTCCCTGCCAACCTGTGTTCTGGGATTTGAGGTTTTGATGACCAGCACTGAAATGTCTCCAGTCCCTGAATGCCAGCAACTGTTCATGACTCTATGTGTTAAAAAACCTGTAGTTTTGATGGGGAGCTCACAGCGTCAGTACATGGCTAGCAAGTGAGGTCGAGGTGCTATCTTCCTCTTTCTTCCTTTCTTGTCTCGTTTGCTTGTCGTTGCTTGTTTCTGTTCAGTCACTCGGGTTGAGAGGCATCATGGGTTCTTAAACACAAAGGATTTGCTAAGGTCTGTAGGTCCTTGATAAGCAGAAAGGCTGCCCTCTCTCCTCCCGGTCTCTCCAAGTATGCATCCTTCAGGAGCTGAGCCCTGAGAGATGACTCTGCCCATCCTGCTATTGTATTTTGTGGTTCCTCCAGCTTTCTGTTAAATTTGGGTTAGCAGAACTTTTCAAATTCTACAGTGCTTACCCAAGACATCTGACCACCTTGAGCACCTGTAGCTCTCCCATTGAGGAGTCCATGACCAGTGGTATATATAGCGATTGGAATGTCAGTCTTAAAAACCAAATGTTTTAAAAATTTTATTTTAGCCATGTGAATAAAGTTTCAGAGAAGACTTTTTAAAGAGCAGTAAGTATATTCATTTTTCATAAAAGTTCAGTATTGTCCAGCTGCCTTCTAGGCCAGCTAAACTTTTCCAACATGTCTGTTACCTTTGAATAATAATTTTCAAACCTTTGACAGGAGGATCAGTGCTTAATGCATGTCCCTCATCCCTTATTTCTTGGTTGTGAAATCCCAGATGAAAACTTTGAGGGAAGCATGACAATGTCTTTATGGTTGGGGTTTTTAGTATTCCAAAAATTCCTTAGTGTTTGTTAAGATAACAACCTTGCATGGACTCTCTCTATTTTTATTTTTTATTTTTTTTTTGCTATTTTAGCCATTTTGAAATGGTCAAGCAACTATGCATGAATTTGGGTTAACTCACCAAAGTAGGTTTTACCCGAATAAAACTGAGGTGTGGGGAAAAGGGGCTGGGAACATTTCTAAAGTGGAGTGCTTTGGTGGCTTAACCCCACCCCTTGTTTTCTTCCTCTGGAGCTAGATTATCAGGAGACTGAAGTACAAGTTGTAAAGTGGGAGAGAAAGAGAGCGGGAGTCCCCATCTGTCGCATGGTTAGAGAGAATATAGGGGAAGAGGAGTTCAGGTCCATCTTTGTCTTATTTACAATGAAGACCAGCAGTTGTGTCTCCCTCCTCGTGGGATGTTGGTTTCCCTACTGACCTGTAAGGCAATCCAAGGTGGTTTTAAGGATTTCTGTTGAAACTTTTCATATACTTTTTGTTTTTAATATAAATTAAACATGAATTGATTTAGACAGCACATGAGAGTAACTCAGTTGCCTGGTGTTCAGGGTGATGGCTAGTCTCTTTTGCAAAGTAATAATGGAAAAATTAATTTGGGGTTTCCCACATGCAAGAAAAGTCTATTATCCTCTGGACTGCTTGATGTAAGATTTCCCATAAGCCTAGATGTTAATTTCCAAGTGATTTTTTAAAATTTTTTTTAAGTTAAAAGTTCCTGAAATCTGAACATTTTTTTTCAGTTGGAAAAAATTGAAAAATTCCAGTGAATAAATGAAAAGAAAGGCTCGGCTTGATTCTTTAGCTTTTCTTTTCCTTCTTTCTTGAAGTTTCCGCAGAAGCGTACCAGTGCAGGTAAACAAGCAAAGAGCAGACAGGCCATGCTGGTGGTACCGCTGCTTCCGTTGGAGCTCTCACCGTCTAGAGTCAGCAAGGTCTTCCGCAAATCCAGCTTCATGCACACAACACAGTTCAGATGTCAGTGGCTGTGGCTCAGTCCCTCTTATGTAAATGTCCTGAATTTCTGAACCTGCCTGCTCGCACCAGAATTAATGATCGTGTGACCTAGAGAGTGCTGGTCAGTGGGCAAAACCTGGGGCATGGCCTTAACTCCCACCAGCGTGACCTCTGCAAACCATCTCAACTCCTTCAGCAGTCCTTTCGATCCTCAGCTGTTTGATCTCATTAGGTGATAACCTCTGTGTAGCAGAACTGCCTATTATCCCTGTGATAATTTGGCATTCCTCTTGTTTGGGGATTGCTTTTGTGAACTGGAAAGTAGCTCGTGGCAATGGAGAAGGATAGTTCTGGCTGTGCTTGCTTCATCCCATCCCTGTGCTACTGCATCCCTTAGACTGGAGCGTATATTTAGGTGAAAGCAGCTGAGGGGACGGAGCCGGGGGCGGTTTGGAGGCAGTGGGTGCAGCGAGCAGATGGCAGGCTCCGAGCAACAAGGAAATGCGGTTTTCTCTGCAAGGTCTGTGAAACTCCTCATTGTATTAAGTTGTATTTACATAGGTGCGAAAAGCAACAGTACAAATTTATGTGAGAGAAAAATACATGAAAGACTACTCAATACAAAGATCCCATCTATGACTGAGAGGTTTTTCTGAGCCATAAATCTCTGGGGGTGGGGAGGGGTGTTCGGCAGAAGCATCCCCGTGTGGTCTGTTTGTAAATACTTCCTCGACCTCCTCTGTTGGAGACGGGATGCAGGACTGAAGGGCCCCGTACCTGACTCAGGGCAGGGTTAATTTTTAATTCTGGTTGGTTCTGCAGTCCACTTCACTGTGCATCCAAAGAGATGTTTTTGAAGGCTGAAGGTAGAAGAACTGTGGGGAACCTCAAGGGAGAAGCCAAAACCACTGCCTTTGGGTGACTGCGACTAGTAACTTTTCCTTAGCAAACCAGGGCTGGTTTTATTCTGTACGTGGATTGCAGCGATAGGACTAATTAGGCAATGTTAAATGTAGTGGAAACCACAGCGGGGATCCCTCAGCCCCTGCTCAGCAGAACATGAAAGGCTGTGGCTGGTGTTGGGGGCGGTGGTGCTGGGGAGAGCGAACCGCCGCTGGGTTTATCTCCCAGCAGGTCTACGATGGGGCAGAGCGATGCTTTAAGGACAGAAAAAGTATGGCATTAACCTGCTCCTAATGCAGGGAGAGGCTTCCTCGAGCGTTCATGTCGCTGCACCTGATCCACCTGAAATAGGTCTGGTTTTATTGTGAATTTGAAGAACTTGTTTGAAAACTGAACTGAAGCAGAGGCCGAATCCTCTGCGGTTAGAGCTGGGGAAGAGCAGGCACCGTCGGAGGCCGAGCAGCCTCTGCCTTTGCATGGTGCTGCTTAAACACTGCAGTGAAAAGGGCAAGGCTGGCCCAAAGCCACCACTACTGAGAACCCCATTTTAATTAGCGCTGATGACCATGTTTTGTATGTTTCATTATGTTGTTCTGACTTGCCACGGGGAAGCAATTTCTTCTAGTTCGTTTTTTCTTTTTAATACATCTTCTTTTTAATGTTGCCAGCCTGATCTCCATCCGTAGCATGTATACCCACAGGATCTTGGGTGAGATCTTGTTTGGGAGTTTGTTTTGGTTTTAAGGAGGGTTCACAGCATTTGTTTACTTGTTGATTTATTTTCAGTTCTCTGGGATGGTCCACTGCCTCTGCAGGGTGGCTGGACTTGTAGCAGTTTACTGTCTTTGCAGGAAGACATGGCTGTTCAAAATCTTCCAGATTAAAAAAAAATAATAATTCATCTGCTTCCTGCTACAATGTTCTGACTAATTTGAAGGGTTTTGAATAGCTTTGAGGGAGTGTGCTTGCAGAGGACCATCAATTCCTGGACCAGGTCAGTGTCAGAAGCTGTTGCAGCGAGCTGTGGTGGTCCCCCAGGGAGTGCGGCCCCTCCGAGCATCAGCACGAGCTCCATAGGGCACAACTAGAAAAACACTGGTAATAAATTTTGGAAGTTAGTCACCAGAGAAATAAGCTTGTGATTTATATACACCATCTTCTGGAGAGGAGGAGGAGGTGGCTCATAGATGGGAATTAATTAGCAGATGGAAAAATAAGAGCTCCAAGCTCAACACTAGATTAATACATGGATAGGGGAATTGGGAGCAGAAGACAAAAGATTCTGAAACAAAGATTGCCCCCGAGGAGGTGAGGAATGCGTTGAATTAAAGCTGCAAGAAACTGCACACAATAAGATGGCAGTATTTTGGAAGACCTAGCAAAAATGCTGAAAGGGCGGGCAGGAATGAATTGTGGTTTGTTCGTGTTACCTCATCTACTGCAGGTAGAGTGTGACTTGGTAGGCAGAGAGACTCCAGCTTGCAGCCGAGACTCCAACGTGAATGCGTATTTTATTTCATCTGCTATTACCTTCCTTTGTCCTCCAGACAAAGGAAATAAACTCTCTACTTAGAAGGTTACTGTCATTAATTTATTTGAATTTTTGGGCAGGACACTAGATCTGCTACCACAGTTACTTAAGCTGTGCTGCTAAAATCAAAATAGACAGTGTTTTTCACTTTTTTTTTTGGCATAGACTTTGGAGAGCATTAGGCAAAAGTATTATGGCACGCTAATGACATTTCCCAGCATTCACTGAGTACAAATGCTTCAAATAATTTGGGAGCCAATTCTATTTCAGAAACTAATCCAACTGTACTCAGCAGAGTAGAAGCCAAAACCATCTGAAACACTAAAGCCACTTCCTTCTATGGGTTTAGCAGATGAATCGAGAGGGGAGTCAATACAAAGAGGTAACTATTTGCCAGTGTAGTTTTATGGCACAGAACTTTCTTCCTGGGAAAGTGTAATAAACAAAGTATTTTAAAATATACTAATGTCCATTATAAATACAGCTGTAATGATAAATAGTGCCCCCAGAGACCTTCGACACTCAGAAGGCTGGCGGTAATCTGTCGTGCTCTGTACCTTTTGCAAGGTAACAGAAGAATCTCATTGCTGCTTTCAGTTTGCTCCAATGTTGTGGTTTTCCATCTGAGGTACCTGGAAAGGCCAGAGGTAGCCAGTTACCTATTTACCTGGAGTCGGAACTGTTCAAGGGATTTTGTACAAGGGGAAATATTCATCTAAAGGTGTGTCGTACAGTGCTCAGTATGATCAAAGCCAGGTCTGGTTTGTTATGTTTGTTTTGTATCTCGTGGTTCAGATGAGGAGATTGATATTTCACGTAGGAACGCAGTGCAGGGCTGAGTCGGGCTGCGATGAAGGCTTGTCCTCTCTGGACCACGACTGCAGCGCAGCGGAGTCCAGGGCATTTTGGAGACTGAGGAAGGATATTTTGGCAATGCAGCCTTATTCTCTGTGTAATAAGTTCCCTAGGGATGCTCTGAGCTATGGAGAAGAACAAGCCTGAGGCTTATTTAAACTAAACCTGCAGGGGTTGAACTGTTTGTGGCAGCACCTGGGCTTGAAGAAATATGAAAATAACTTCTTGGTACCGCTCGCACCTTCACTGCTTTGTGGTGTGTAACCTGGTGGGGCTTGGGATCGTGTCCTTTGTGCATGACAATTTAAATAGACACGGGCTTTATGTGCTGAGCAGTGGCCGGTCAGACGCTGCCAGAAGCCCTGGCTTCTGATTCCTCTGCTCCTTTGCTGGCTGTCATCTCCCATGGCATCAGGCTGGCATAACCATAGCCTGGGGGACACCAACAGCGTTTTGTTGGTAGAGGCGAGTGTGTGGCTCATTACGCTGCCGCTGTATCTGCCCAGGAGTTAGCCAGGGCTGAACGCCTGAGTTTCCAAGGGTGCCGGAGACGTTAAAGCCCGGACATCGCCTTGTGCCGTGCCATGTCCTGAGTGGTACTGCTGCAGACTCCCGCAGCTGCTCAGCCTGCCTGTGGAGCGTACACAAAGCAAAACAGACTGTGTGATCTTCTAATGTAGAGTGCCCAGCATTTTAATTATATTTAACTTCTTGAAATCTGGTCTAATTTTACTTTGCATACTTACAATGCATTTGTAATCTGCTATTTTTCTTGCAGAAACATCTGTATCCAGAGTGAGTGAGCTCATATTTCCATGTAGCGTAAGCTTTTACTTACAACAGAATTTCTTGGGTGAAGAAGGTTGGCAGAAGGAGTTAGGGTGGGGGAAAGAGGTATAATGAGCAGGAAAGAAGCTGAAAGATCACACATTTTAGTTGGAAGGTAATGCAAAGTGTGACGCTTGGGGTGAAGGCAGATTGTGAAGGGGTCAATTAGGAGGACACATCATTTGACAAAATACGTGAAGAAAAATTAGCAATAGTGAGATGGCAGCGGTGAGAAGGGAGAGTAAAAATGGGATAGTGAAAGGCTGAGAGGTACAACAGTAATTAGGCAAGGAGAGAGGAAAAGAGATGAAAGTGTTAAGAAATGGGAATATAGATTATATGTTGACATGGTTGCTCATAAATAGGATCCAAGCAGAGCAGAAGAAGAGAACATACACAGGAAAAATCATTTCTGTTGTTCAGCCAGTCACTCCAAACACTTGTGTGCTACTTCAGAGCTTTGTTGCTGTGGCAGCACTTCGCCATCAGTAATATTTTATATCGGTAGAGAGATAATCAGTACCATCAGTGTTTAGCAGTTGGCAGCTAGATGCCTGGCAGGAAAATTTGCTGGTGGAAATATTGTTTCCAAATAACTGTTTCCTGCTTGGGATCAAGTTTCTGAGCTTCACGTTTAGGGAATTTAAATTCTTTCTGTCAGACTGCAGGTTTCCTTGAATCCCAAGAAAAGACGTATGGATAAAACAGCTCTGATGCTTGAGTGCAGTTTAAATGATTCTGCGTCTTAAAGATGTGAAACTTTTAAAGGATTGTTCTCAGTATTAAAGATGGTTGGTAAAGAGCAATGCAGGTCTGCAGAGTGGTGAAGAAAGTAGTTTTGTGTGCGTCATAGCTATGGGATGGGATGGTGCAGTAATGCCTTGCACCTTCTCTGCTCTCCCCAAAATATTTTGGGGCTGTTGTTCCAGGTGTATTGCATGTCAAACTAGCTAAGTGGGGATTGGAAAACGTCTCGGGAGTTAAACTTAATGAAGGTAGAGGCAAAAGACTGGCAGCAAACTCTGATCTAAACAAAAGCATGTATACTGGGAAAGCCATCCCTTTCATCAGCAGAGATTGAACCCTCGTGAGGTTCAGGAAGGTGGTTTGGAGTGAGTGGTTGAGAACTGGGGAGCATGGGGATGTGTGGAAAGCAACGCAGAGGAGCTGATGGCCTGTGGATACTGCTTGGCTGTGGAGTTTGGAAACTGGAGCCAAGGTGCTGTCACTGCAATGTGGTCACTCCTGTGGGGCGCTCTCTCCTTGTTCTGAAAGTCAGGTTGCTGAAATACAAAACATTTGAGGAATGGTCCCAGCAGAGGCGATAGTTGCTTCTTCTAACTCGGGAGGCAGACATCTCTTGGTTGTACGAGTTGTATGAATACAGTGAGAGCATTTGTGCTCAGTGGCAATGGCGTGCCCCTGCTCTTCATCCTTTAGCATCCCCTACAGCAGCGTCTACCCGGTCCCGCTGCTAAACGGCATCTCGCTTCTAAATAACAAATGTTAATTATCGTCTTAAAAATCCCAGGTCTGTAAAGTATCTACAGTGAAGCTCGCTACCCGGGCTTGGCGGGTAGGCTTTAGAGCGCACGTCACACCTCCTCCAGGCAGCCTGACGTGTCCATCTAGCGTGTTGGAACGCGTGAGAACTGCATGTTGAGGGCAGTAGCTCAGAGCAGGAGTGCTGGCAGGCTGGCTGGCACCTTGAAGATCTGGCCTCTTAATAAGTGCTTCTGTCCCACCCTTTGGTGACACCGTGTGTGTCTCCGAATGCCGTCAGTTCCCTCCTCCCAGTTGCGTGCGAGCCCTGAACGCTGCCCGCCCGTCCCTCCCTCTGTTCCCGCACAGCATCAGCCCTGTGATGCAGCACTGAAGTAATGCAGAATAAACCAATTTAAAACAGCGAGTATGAATTTCTTCCCTGAGGAGCCCTCTGGATGATAAAGGGACTCACAGCTGGTGCAGGAAGAGTTGTGAGAAGTGACCCTGCATCTTCTTGCAGGATGGGACCACTCAAAGCAGTTGGTGGAGCACACAAAAATATGACCAGGAGTAAACTTGCTTAAAAACCATCAAGGTCAGGCATGCTCAGAAGACCTAGTAATGCTGTGTGATAGGCACTAGAGCCATGGAATCCTTCCCATGCTGCAGAGTGGATCCAGCATACGCATGCCCACCATCTAGGACAACTTGGCAGGACATCTATACATGCTGGTTCCATGTAGGTGAGAAGTAGTGTCTGCAAATAGAATAATTCACTAGTGTTAATGGGCCGTCAGTTTTCTCAATGATCTCCTGTTTAAATATCGATTTATTTTGAATTTACCAGGCCTTATTTTGCTTAGCTTCTGAAATCTGATCCGATCGCATCACACGATGATATGGCTGCAAGTTTCAGCAGTCTCCTCCCTGCCAGCTGTGCTGGAGAACAAGCAGCTGGTTGTGCCAAGCAGAGCAGCCTCGACTGCGGGCTGTGATCGGAGGAGAATATTCCATTGTACCGCTCCGTTGTGTCCTGCGCGTCTCACTGCGGAGGTAAAATTAGATAATAGTAGCAAGCTGCAGTGACTCACCGTGCTGCTCGTCTGATTTACAGCAGCTCCCTAAACGATGTTTTTGCTCAGCATGCCACATAACCCATAATTGCAAACATGTGAGTAGACAAAAAGTACATTTTTCCAATTCCGTGTTATTTAGCATCAAGCAATCTCTGATGACTAAAACAGATGAAAGTCTCTTTGTATGGACATATTGTCACCTTCGATCTAATTCTTTTTATCTTGCTGTATCCCACTCGAAGTATTTTCTACAAATTCTTTGTCTTACTGTCTTCTTTTTTTCATGCTATCCAAGGATATTTAATTTTTGCCCTATTCCAGCGTCTCTTGCCAAGATTAATACTCCAGCTGCCTGGAAACTCTGAATTCCTTTGTTTTGAATTCATTCTTGTCGTCTTCGAATGACTGTACATCTTCTCTCCTATCTCTGTATCTGATCTTTCAGAATAATTTTCTACATATTTTAGCCAGACTTTTCTCATGGATACTTCTCTTCTTTCCATCTGTTCATTACTTTTCTATCAGCTCCCTGTCTGTCTTCAGCCTGCACCTCCCTTTCCTCTTCCAAATCCTTTTTTTTTCTCCTTTTTCTGTAGGTAACCCCATTTCTTCCATAGATTCTTCATTTATTAATTGCAAGTCATCTTTTCTGTCTCCCTCTACTACAGACAGGATCAGCCGAAGTCACTTCAGATGAGTACTTGTTCAGTGCTTTCTTCATTTCTTTTTTCACCGGTGGGGAAATTTCACAGCTTCCCGTCCCTTCAAGTTCAGTACTGTGGTGTCACTCCGATAGGAAAAGCTTTTCATCTGTACAGGGAGTGTAGGTTAAGGCAATTTAAGCCCATTGCTAATTGTCCTATCATAAAACTGGAGAACGGATTATCCCTTCTCCCCCCTTCCCTGATATCTTTTATGTGCATGAAGGTTGTTATCTTTTCTCCTGTCAGTCTTTTTCTAGCCCAAATCACCGTATTTCCTTCAATTTTGCCCCATTAGTCACGGTTCCTAGCACTGACATTGCTCTTGCTCCACACTGGGCAGCCCAATCGATGGGCAATTCTGGCTGCTGCCTGCAAGTTTTTGCTGTTACGGGGATGCTTCTTGATCGTGATTTTCACATGTGACACTATCTAGCTGTTCTGAAATGCTGCTTCTGCCATACCAAAGACACTCTGATTTGAAGATGGCAGTTTAAGAAGAGGGCATTTTATTTGGCGTTTGGTACTCTGACCTCATGGACAGCTAGTAGCGTTAGAGAAAGACGCTACCTTCTTCGGTGTGGGGTGGGTGGCTTTTGCCTTCCAACTTGCTTGGATTTGACATTCTTGAAAAACTTGAGTAAGTTTTAAAATGCTCCAGTTAGTTATCTGTGAGCATTCAACAATTTCCTGTAGGAAGTTTGTCAGAGAAATGGGAGGAATGAATCCATCTGATTCGAACTCAAAAATCCTTTGTTCATAGTCATCATTTATAGGCAGGGTGCATGAATTCAAGCGAAGTTGTAGCTGAAAGGTAACCCCTAAAGCAAGCACAGCGTGAACTCTGTGCTAAATTTATGGAAATCGTGTTGCCTTTTCTTTTTTTCATTATTAAAAAAAACACTACTTATGTTTAAAAAAAGACTCTTGACATTTGAAACTCTTCTACTAATGTTTTCCTGCCCCAGTGAAGTGTTTCTCTGTACAATTCAAGAAGCCCTTGAGGATTTATTGAAATCAGGGATGTGCTCGTACGAGTGTGTTCCCTTTGTATGTCGTAGTTACTTTCTTAAGTACTATCATGGAGACATAAAGGTTGTGATCACTTGGAAATCGTTGACAAATCGGCACTTCTTTGGCTATATCTGTAAACAGCTGCTACGTACCGGTGTGCGTGTGGAGAGTCAGGATCTTCAGAGGGCCGGGAAACGCCGCGGGGCCGTACGTCGGTACTGACCGCTGTGGGTCCCGCGGGCGCCGGGGACATTGTTCCTCGGGGAAGTTGCTTCAGAGCATACCAAATAAAACCATCTGTCTTTTTTAGAGAGGTTATTAAAAATTATTAGCCACGCTGTTATTTGTTAAATAAACACGTGAAGAATCCGAAGAGAATTTACAGCAGTGTTTGAGATCTCTTGGACTTGTCAAAATCGCATAAATTCAGGGGAGCAGTACAAAGCAGTACGTGTTTCCTGGGTTGCACATCCCTGACTTTGATAGTAGGAGATAACTTCTACTAGTGAAACTTTAACAAAAGTAACATAGAAAGCAATTTTTTCCTTGAGAGAACATGGTAGCTACCACATTGTCTGGAGCAGCATTTTACCTAAAACCTTTCTCTAAATTCGAGTCTTTCATGTCTTGCAAGAAAATTTGTTCGTGCCGAAGGAAGAATAAAGGTAGTAATGTGTAGGTATGCACGGTCACAAAGCAGGCACGCGTCTGGGATGGCGTAATAGGCAGATTTTTGTGATGTTGCTCTTCAGAGGGAGGCTGTCGGGCTGTGCTGATGGTATTTGATGTGTCACTGCTGGTGTTTGGGCTGATCCGTGCCCCCGTAGCAGCCCCAGCGCTGGGCTGGGCTCCAGGGGGGCAGAGCTGCCGTGTTTGAGCTCGAGATTCTGCGGAGAGCATCCTCCATTTGGAAACTCTCTCAATGGGATTTAATAAAAGTATACCACGGGTTTTCCTAGCTCTCAGATATTTTAGTTTGCTTCATTGCATCTATAATTTTGTTTTTTAAAGTTTATGACAGCTTTTACCCTTTTAAATTATAGTGGCAGAAACACGCCAGGCTATTGCTCTGGTGATATGTTTTTCAGTAGATTTGTTTTTTGGGTTTTTTTTGCTAAGGATATTTAGGATGTGCAAATGTGCTTATGTAGCTGTCCTCATCCAAAAATGCCCTCATAACAAGGCAGTCCGTGTTGAGGGCTCTGTGCTTCTCTTCTGAGTCAGCAGCGGCTGAGTGGGCGTGCAGGCCATATGCTCCATCAGAGTCGTTTTGAAACGAAATACTTTTTAATAAAGAGCCTACGGTATGTGATCTCTTCTCATTTCAGGCAGGGCACTCTGGAATTAGCTTGCAGCGGTTTTTTGGGGTTTTTTTTTCCCCCCTTCTGTTTTTTTCCCCTTGCACTACAAGCACTGTGTCCCGATAAAGCTGGACCCGCTCCAGCTGGGGCTGTCCGATGGATGTACTGGGCTGCTCCGGAGTTTTCTCCTGCGCTCCCTTCCCTTCCCTGGGATGCCTTTGCTGCTTTTTCAGAGCGCTCTCGGTGCGTGCGGAGAGCTGGTGGATCACGTTCAGGCCACCGGGCCAGCCCTTCTCTCTTGGTCATCAAGAAGTATTTGTGCCTCATGCAAAGCATGTAATAAAGAATGTAAACTGAAAGAGTGGTGGATGGAGATAACCGTTGCTGAACAGGCTGGGAAACCCTGGTGAAGGACGTAGCAACTATCCAGGCCCGTGGCTTGTTTTTATGAGTTATGTGCACACTTTCCAATCTCTTTGAGTGCTCAGGTTACGGTGATATTAACTGTGGCTGCTTCCTGTTTTTCAGGAGATGACTTCTCATTGATACAGCAAGAAATATATATGGTTAAAGAATGCAAGCATTGCAACATAGTCGCCTATTTTGGGAGCTATCTCAGGTAAACCCCACTTTTTATACTTGCATTTCTGCTGGTTCTTTCGTGAGACAATGCTCAGTCTGGTTGAGTACTTATATCTTCTCTCAATGTTCTTCTCTAGGTTGAATTCCCTTCGGTTCCCAGTTGGCTTTAAAAAAAAAAAAAAATGTGACTAATACTTTGTTTTCTCTGCTGGCCAAAAGGCTGGAATATTTTTATCACTAGGAACAGAAAGAAACTTCTCCCCTCGAGACTATTGCAACATATCCAATCCTACTCACTTGTAGGGCAGATTTTAAACATTTATCGGTTCTAATATAAAACTAGCTCATTGGCTACCTAAAGCAGCATTGCTTTTAGATATTTTATTTAATGGTAGTCTTGTGTGCTGTGGAAGCATAGCCAGTGAGTTGTAAGAGCAAAATACTAAATCTGAGCTGCTGGTAATAACATTTTTCATAATTCTGGTGTAACAGATGCGACGTACTGAGAGGCAGAAACAAGGTGATGCCAGCTGGCTGCATCTTCAAGTGCACACGTTAAATGTTATAGAGAAAGCTGTGGAATATTTTCCGTTTCTGTGGAACTCTGCCATTTATCAATTGGCTCTGTGGGATCATATATCACCACTTCGCCTGCTTGGTCTTTTTCTACAAGGCTTCATCTTTAGATTTCTTGGAGGGCTGCATTTTTTAAGTCATGTCTTCAGCCCAAATGGACTTCAAGTGGAAAAAATAGCTAAATTTCTAAATCTCCAATACCACTTTTGGAGGCCATGAAGAGTTTTTTAGATATAACTAGGCAATTTCAGTCTAAGATTGAAACCTTTAGTGTGATATGTAATGTAATCTTGCTGATAGCAGGTAAACCTCAGGTGTTTCTACTACATGTTCTTTATTGCAGTTAGAAGGTTAACGTGACATTTTTTAGGTCTGATAACATTTAAACACTTGTTCAGTGACTTTGGCATAAAATTTTCCTTTTGACAAGAATTTACATTGAGAGTATTAATAACATGTAAAACATGTAACTGCTAATCACATTGCACAGCGTGTATTTTTAACAAAGGGTGATCAAGACCAATAGAAAATAATTTAAATAATCACGATTAACTCTGTTGTGTATACAGATCAATCAGCTTCTGATGCCTCTGTTTTAACTTTTCTTTTGATAGCCGTGAAAAGCTGTGGATATGCATGGAATACTGCGGTGGGGGATCCCTCCAAGATATTTACCATGGTACTTTGAAATTTATTTTAACGTTTGTACCTTTGAGAAGCTTTCTGCAAAGAAGCAAAATAAATAATATGCAAACTAACAGGGATGGTTGGTTCTGGCTGGGCACCGCACGTATTTTTTCTTAGGGCACGAACAGTGTTTTTTAGCTACAGTCAACGGGTTTTGTTGAGAGCACTTCTCAAACATGTTAACTGTCATTTCTGGGCTAATAACCTGTCATTCTAGGGCAGAATGTGCTTTATTTTTTAATCGTCACAGTGTTAATTTTTCTCCATGGTGCTTAGGGGACTGACCCAAAGAGCTTGGGTTACTCACGTGGAGAGCTGTTCAGTAGGTGCAGTCGCTGCGCGCTGGGAGCTTGCCCGTGTCCTGGCTCCTCTCAGCCTCTGTCTCTGAATGCCATATGCAGGAGCAGGTTGTCTGCTTTCTGAAGGGGTGGAAAAAAGACCTCTAAAAAAGTTCACAACTAGAAATCCCACTAATTTAACGGAGACTGCATGGTGTTAGGAAGCAATTTTCACTGGGAAATCTCAAATTTTGGTCTTTAAAGGGTAAAAATTACTCTTATTCCTGCTCCTGTGCAATACCATACCGCTCTCATTATTATTTTCCCCTCTGAGGTTTCATCCAGAGTTGTTGATTCTGTAGAAGAATTTATTAGAGTAGTTGGAAAAGCAGTATGGGGGCTTGCTCTGCCTTTAAATGATAACATGGAGGTTTTGATCAACAGAGGTCTTTCTGCTTTATTTTTCATCCAGTCACTACAAATAGCTTTAAAACAATTCTACGTCGCATAGGCCCCTAGTATAGAACATTGCCATTTCTAATATTAAAAAATTAGCAGAAGAGCTTTTACTGGTTTTTACCTTCCTCAGAATATACGGGATATTACATTACTACGAAGTCACTTGTAAAATGATAATTAGATTTCTGTGAAAACGGGTTTTCTTCTCACTGTGGGTATTGTCTTCTGTTACTGTGCTGGGGTTTTTTTGCAGAAAGCCTTTCTGTAAAACAAGCAAACAAAACCCTCTTTTCAGCTCAATGTAAAATACAGTTCGTGTAAAACTGGTCTTTAACTTTTGCATGGAGATACCACTTTTTGGCTGCTTCACAATGTTATTTGTGTTGTATATTGTAGACTTACACACTTTTTCATCTTTGTTTTCAGTAACAGGGCCTCTGTCAGAGTTACAAATTGCATATGTATGCAGAGAAACTTTACAGGTACTGTACTTCTGCAGGTATATGGTAAAGTGTTTACTCTGTGTATAGAAAGGAGATACAGAAGATGATTTCAGAATGCGCTGCAGTACCATCACTTACTTTTGTAAGCATTGGGAATCTAGCTGAAACCAATTAACCCAGGTTAATCTGTGAGTTTCCATATTGTAAAGAAAAATTAGCAAGAAATTCCAGAAACGTAGTGCAGATATTTGCTTAAAATCATTGTCAGAGCAATGCTGCTTCTGTGCTGTAATTTGCAAAGGAGTTTACACAAGAGCAGACATCTCTGTGGATCCCGCTGCAGGACCAAAATATCAAACCTCAGTCCTGCTCCTGTTTCTTCGGTGAGCGTGTTGGCTTCAGGGAAACCGTGGCAGACAGATCAGTGCAGGTTGTGACCGCAGTGTTGTCTGGGCTGTTTTCATCCATTGTTCTAACACAGTGATTCAGTGCAGCAGTTGTTTAGAACAAATTTTTGAATCTCATTGCAGAAAACAGCTAGTACCTTGTAAGTGAGGGTAAGAGCTGATTAATGGAGAAAAAAAAAGAAAAACAAGGCACATTTTAAACTGCCTGCTTGATCTGTGGCAATAAATCCTAATAATTTGTAGAGGAAAAAATACTGCAACCAAAAGACTAAAATTCTCTTACTTTTTGTAATTGCTAATAACTGTAGAAATGCAAGGTAAGATGATGCAGGCAGCTTGTTTCTAAAAGGAACTTTTCTTTCCCCACTCTCTGTATCCATGAAAAATTGCGTGAGAGGATCACGGGGATGCACACCTTTCCCTGAAGCGGTGGCTGAAGTGGTCGCTGCCGGAGGCAGGGGTGTAGACCCGGGAACTAATCCGCTTGGAAGTTCCGTCCCTGATCTCTCCTTACTGCGGGGACTCGTATTGCTGGAAGGGCAGCTTAAAGGCTGAACACCTGCTTGTTGAAACCTTCAGGCCTTCAAAAATATAGTTAATTTTAGTAAAGGGAAAAGGTGATGTGTGTTGAGGTTTGTTCTGAAAATACACTTGCATCGGTGTAAAATGTTACACCAGGGCTGGTTTAAGCAAGTCTTCACGTGTATTGAATGGAGCTGGCAGAGATGAGGAACAGAATCCAGCATACCTCTTATCTGCAAATCTCAAATGTCTTCACTCTTAAATATAATACATTGAGTAATTTAAATTTGTTAAATGGGACTGCCTTTATAGTATGTTAAATTCCAAAATGACATGTTTGTCTCTTTTTATTTCAGGGTCTTGCTTATTTGCATATGAAGGGCAAAATGCATAGAGATATAAAGGTAAATTGGAACTTTGAGAAACTTATCTTAAACTTTCCGGTGCCGAAAAATATTCCTGATAAAGCATTTTAACTTTCTATTTATCATGTTTTAGGGTGCAAATATTCTACTAACTGACCACGGAGATGTCAAATTAGGTAAGTTGCCTGAATTTAATAATAAGACAGAAAGCAAATGGGAACGTTTTAATTTGATCGATCAAAAGCTACAGTACCAGCTGAGATACTTTGATTTAACAAGTTGCCTTTTACTTTCATCATTCTGTTAAAACAAAAAAAACCCCAGAATGTAGAGACCGTGCATCCCAAGAATAGTATTCAGCTTTTATAAGGCTTTGTTTTGTATTGAGCAGCATGTGCACAGCAAAGGTTGAGCTTGCTACAAAAGATAGAGCATAATACAGCAGATGTCCTGTATTGTTGCAGTCAGTTTTATTAGATACTGTTCTCAGTGGCATGAAGGATGCGCTATAGGATGTTCTTGTTCTTATTTGGGGCAATAGATGATAATAGAAAGTGTGTATCCATGAGTTTGTGTGCATATGAGGAGAGAAGTTTTGCAGAAGTTACAGATAATTTCTTTTTTCAACAAACAACCCTTGAAGTCTCCAAGGTTTCCCTGGAATTTGCCAGGCTGGGGCTACCTGGATATCAACGTGTTTGTTCCTAGCCAGAACAGCAGTTCTCCCTCAGAGCCTCCACTGTGTGAGACATGAGACAGCGTCTCCTGAGCCTGGCAGCCTGTGGAAATGCAGGGTCTGATCCTGGCTGTGCCTCTGGCCCAGTGCATGACACTGGGCATTTCCACGTGTGTGGAGAAGAGGAAACTCTCCTTCTTTGCAAGTGCTCTGAGGTCCACAGATGAAAACTCAGAAGAGATCTGTATTACTGGCTTCCTCCAGTGACACTTTGCGTTTAGCGCAGCACAAACAGGCTGAATCTCTTGTTATCTGAGCGCACTGCCTTCAAAACCCCAATCTGCCTGTCTGCTGCCTCACTTCACGGGAGTCTACGTGTAGTTAGGACTGTGCAGGAGGTCGGGAGCAGACATCCTGGGAGAAGGAGTGGAATGCTCAACATCTTACTGTGTCCAGTGTTGGATTTAGGGTGGTTGTGCATTAGCTGCATTGCTGCTCTTCAGAAAAGCCGTGTGGTTCAACACATTTACTCCCCAGTGGTGAACCAGGAATGCTGTGCTAGGCAAGTTTGGCTTTTTAAAGAAGAGGGGAAAAAAAAAAAAAAAAAAGAATAAAACCTTGAAGCTCACAGGAGCTTCCACTAAATGCATTAAACTTGGGTTATGTACTGATACATTCCTTTTGCCTGCTAAGATAGTTAGATTTGCCTACAATTATCCTCCAGCTATCTACTACCAATGCAATAAAAATAAAAAGGATTTAAATGATTTTTGGCTTTGCAAGACCACCTGATTATCTGCAGCTCTGAGAGCAAGAGATTATTGTCCCCTAGACGGAGTCTCCAGTCTCCAGAAATGAGAACAGATGGCCCCCCGCAGTTCCTCCATAAGTAACACAGTACCGTTTCCAAAGCATGATGCTGTTTTTCCTCTTGAATATTAAGTTGAACATCCACTAAATTTTGTGAGGTTGCCTGGTTGCTGTATTGTGAGATGGAAAAACAGCTGGGAGAGGAACAGGATCATGAGCGAGCTGTATGTAGGAACTCATCTTTTCAATTTGAAGTCATGTCAGTGAAGACATTAGCTTATCACATTATTAATCTTTAACTGTTGAAGCTGAATTAATTTTTAATTTGGATGAGAAACGTGATTGTTCTTTCGTAATCTGATACTTCCAAGAGCAGATTTCGGGTCTTAAAATGAGATGTCTAAGTCTATGATAATTTCATTTTCTAGCTGACTTCGGTGTAGCAGCAAAAATAACAGCCACCATTGCGAAGAGGAAATCATTTATTGGTACCCCTTACTGGTAATAAACTACTTTGATTGCTATAATTGTATGCAAAGCTGAGTCTGTATTTATGCCGAGAATTCTAAAATACACACACTGAAGTATACACACATATTTTTAAATATATAGCAACTGCATAAATTCCCTTTCTTCCAAGCAAAATACCCAAAGGGTAAAAGTCTGGGAAGCACTGATTGTAGCTGATTTGTTGCTGTGACACAAACTGCCTGATGTTTGAGGCAGGATTGCTATTTCTCCCAAGTTTATTAATGCAGAACATTCTCCCCTTTTTCTGGATACCTAATGCTCCTTGAGTTTCTCAGTAGCTTCTTACACTTTTAGTGAATAAACTAAACAATGTCTTTTTGATTTCTGTGCAGAAAGAATTGTGAAGAAAAACAGATTTTAAACTCTCTTTTAATAATCTCTACCGATTAATGTCTGTACGAGACAGCATTTGATATGCAAATGTTTCATTGTAAATCTTAAGCTGGATTATAGATGCAAATTTAACTGCTGTTGGTTTCTGGCGTTCCTGTGATGCAGCTGAGATGCCTCGGGCGGGCGGCGGTATTCTTGGTATAGACTGAACGCATACATGGAGCTTAATCCAGACAATGGCTTTTAATTGTTCACTGCCCTCTTTATCCTGTTGGAGGAGGAGGACTGAGGGCAGGAAGATTATCTGGTCATTAAAGCATTTCACCAGGAATCATGAGACTGGTTCTATTCCTAGCACTGCTGTCCAGCCCATGACCTGGGGCAAAAAGCGTCCCCTCTGTGTGTATCTCCGCTCCCCTAGTGCTGGGTGTCCTGGTTTCAGGAGGGGGATGTCAGGCTGTTCCCTGACTTAGGTTCTCTGGGGGGAGGTTCTGCTCTAGGGTTATGTGAAGTGCTCTGTGCCTCCTGTGTGCAGGCACTGGTTCAGAAGTGGCTGGTCCTCTCATTGAATGATGCCTTTGCTTTTAAAGGATGGCCCCAGAAGTTGCAGCAGTGGAAAAGAATGGTGGATATAACCAGCTCTGCGATATCTGGGCGGTTGGAATAACAGCGATTGAACTGGCAGAGCTTCAGCCACCCATGTTTGATCTTCACCCGATGAGGTCTGCTGGCTGGGGAGCTTGCTTATCTTCAGTCCCAGTAGATGAAGTTCAACCTTCTCCGTAGCTCAGACCTAGAAACTCACACCGGGATTCCTTCATCAAACATCTACCTGAGTGTCTTATTAAGATATCGGTCTGAAGCTACAGACTTAAATTGAGAATTGAAATTATCATTGATATTTCTTATTTTTTAAAGAAAAACTTTGTAGTGTCAACAGCAATGTGATTAAGAACAGGTTTGTTAAATCACTGGAGAAGCTGTAGTCTCATGTTTAACAGGGTTATGCATGGCGATAAAAAGATTTTATTTAAAGATAAGAAAATCAACAGCTTTACTGTGTCTGTCCTCTAACACAGTATAGACTATAATCCAGTTTCACCAGTATGATTCTTACCATAAAGTATTAATGTAAAGTGTTTAGATATTGGAATGAAATCAATTATTTTTTTTACCATATAATAACATTATTCTTCCTTTACTTTTAGGGCTTTGTTTTTAATGTCAAAAAGTAATTTTCAACCGCCAAAGCTAAAGGAAAAAGCAAAATGGTAGGTTAAACTCTTTCCTTTGTTCAATATCTTGTAGATAATGTGAAAAAAAATATTTTTCATTATTGAAGAAGGCAGGCAGTGAAAAATAGTGTGTGCTAGTTTTAAACTCAGTAATCTGAAACTTCACTTATAGGAAGTTTCACTGAGGAGCGACTAGTTGTTTTTTATAGGTGTCTGAAAGCAAACGGGAGGGTTAAGGTCCAGCAGCAGATGTTTTCTGACATGGCAGAAAACCAGTGGTATGGGACAGGACAGCCATACCTATGTAAATTGATCCCTGCCAGTGATCCAGAGGGAAACGAAATCTCCCTTCTTCAGTCCTTTTTGTGTGTTCTAGGAAGAAAAAACTATTTTTATCCTTTCCCCTTAATTCCTATTATAGGGCATTTGCCCTATAAGCAAACAGGTAATTGTTTAATCCTTTCCTGATTTCTTTACCCCGTGATACCTTCCTAGTGCCTGCAGCATTTTGTACCACACTTATTCATGTTTTATTTATGAGACTCAAAACAATTCTGAGATGCGGGATTTTTTGCTCATGATGCTGCTGTAAAATCTTTTTACCTTGAGGCGTTTGGATAGGCAGATGTGTGCTAGAGGAAGGGAGAAAACACTTCGAAGTGCATGTTTCCTGTATCGAAACTGCTCGGCGTGACCCCAGCCAGTGCACTTCGCTTCTCCAGTGCCGCCTTCTCAGATGCTGTGACTAGAAGAGGAAATGTGTTTTGTAACATGATTTGAAAGCAAGCAGGCTGGGGCTAATGCTGCCCCTGGAGAGGTGTACTAACACAAACGCAATTGCGAGAAAAAAGCTTGAAAAATTGTAGGTCCCCAACATCAAGTCATAATTTGGATCTAAAAAGAGGTTATATAACACAATCACCTAAGTTCTGAAAATAGCGAGGAAGCATTTTAAAGAGTAAGTTGAGCCTGTGTCTGGAACTTTGTATTTTACTTCCCTACCTGTAGCCAAGAGCAGTGAAATTAGTACATTTGCCTAGGTGTTGTGGGTTTGCTGGGTACATAATTCACAATTTTTACTTCTGATACCTAATTCTATAACAATTGAAACTGGAAAAAGTTGAAATAGCGCCTTACGTGTTCAGGTTATTTTCCATACCAAAATGTTTTCCATACAAGTTCTATGAATCATATGGGCTTTTCCCTGTCTCGTTAACTTGGTAATGTAATTATTCAAACCTGAGATGAGGTACTCGGACAACGTTCTAATTTAGCACACCCTTTTGTAATCTGTTTAGTAACTGTGTTAAAATCAAAAAAATCTTCTTGAAAAGTTAAACATAAGCCCTCATTTTTCTTCAAGGTCATCAACATTCCATAATTTTGTCAAAATAGCACTTACAAAAAATCCAAAGAAGAGACCGACAGCAGACAGACTCCTTTCTGTAAGTCACTTGGAACATTTAATGACATCAACGAGAGATCTCTTGCTTCAAAGTGAGCAACACATCAATAGGGAACCAAACTAGAACAATTTTCTTTCTCTGATCTTACAACATGGGTGGTGAAATCTGAAGGAAAGGACATTGGTCAACTGTAGAAAGTAGCAAGACTTTGTTCAAATATCAAGATTTTTATACAATTTTTGGTAGGAAAAATTACACAAATTGGCCTCATGCTCTGTCTTCAGCCTTGTCCTTCTTGGAAGTGGGTGACTCAGTCACTCTCAGGTGTAGCTGAGTAGACGTGGACCCTTCCTGTCACCCAAATAGAAAATGGATGGATTTAGCAGTTGTTCATGTGTCTATTTCTGCCTTCCTAAACTGGACTGAACTGCTCACGCTAAATAACGAAGTTAAGGTGTAACTGTTTGTTTGACTCAGTTTAATTTCCAATTTACTACTGGCCAAAAGTGTGGCATTTGCATGCTTATGGAAGGGTTAGAAAGCCTAGCCAGTAAGGAGTTGTTAAATAAATACTCAAGTCTCTAGAAAGCAGGCAAAATTCAGTAATAGAATCATAGAATCGCTTGGTTGGAAGGGACCTTTAAGATTATTGAGTCCAACCATCAACCTACCCTGACAAAGCCACCTCTAAACCGTGTCCCCAAGTACCACATCTGCCCTTTGTTTAAACACCTCCAGGGATGGCGAATCCACCCCCTCCCTGGGCAGCCTGTGCCAATGTCTAATAACCCTTTCAGTGAAAAAAATTTTCCTGCTATCCAATCTAAACCTCCCCTGACATAACTTGAATCCATTTCCTCTTGTCTTATCACTTGTCACCAGGGAGAAGAGCTCAGCCCCCACCTCTCTGCACCCTCCTTTCAGGTAGTTGTAGAGGGTGATAAGGTCTCCCCTCAGCCTCCTCTTCTCCAGGCTGAACAACCCCAGTTCCCTCAGTCGTTCCTCATCAGACATGTCCTCCAGACCCCTCACCAGCTTTGTAGCCCTTCTCTGGACACGCTCCAACACCTCAACGTCCTTCTTGTAGTGAGGGGCCCAAAACTGAACACAGTACTCGAGGTGGGGCCTCACCAGTGCCGAGTACAGGGGGGCAATTACTGTCCCAGTCCTGCTGGCCATGCTATTCCTGATAGAGGCCAGGATGCTGTTGGCCTTCTTGGCCACCTGGGCACACTGCCGGCTCATATTCAGCTGGCTGTCCACCAACACCCCCAGGTCCTTTTCTGCAAGGCAGCTTTCCAGCCACTCCACCCCATGCAGCGCTATGGGCTTGGGGTGGTTGTGACCCAACATTCTGTATTGGATGGTTATTAATGAAAGTTGCCTATCAGTTGCATATAATAACTTGTTCTTTTCTGCGGTTCTAGCATAGTTTTGTAGGGCAGCCTGGTCTTTCAAGATCTTTAGCAGTTGAGCTGTTGGACAAAGTTAATAATCCTGACAACCATACACACTATGAAGTTGACGACGATGATTTTGAGGTGAGAGCATCTTTTATTTAAGTAAACTACTGTTTAAATACCCCGCTTTGCTTTGGGAATGTAAGGTTGCAGTTTCACAGGGGCAGTGCCCCAGCATTTTTAGAGCTCCGTTTGTAGTTACCATGCAGGAGAAGCCAGGAAATACTGCCACAGCGCTTGTCACCCTTATGCTGTGGCTATATAGAAGGATCCTGCACATGGGCTGTGTAAGGCCAGGACAGAGGCGGTGCATGTTACGGTGTGTGACTGCAACAGCTATTCTTTGTCCTCGTGGGTTTGATTGTTGATTGATATCCAACAGAAAACCACGGGACCTTTCTCAACTTTTCCGTTTATAACCCTTGCAGCCTCACTCCGTTATCCGCCATACGATTCGTTCTACGAACAGGAACGTTAGGGCAGAAAGAACGGCATCGGAGATAAACTGTAAGTCCCGATGTGCTTTAGCCATTTTGTGATGTTGCTTTGCTCCTACCAATGGAGGATGTCGGTGTCATTCTTTTGTTGTGTACTCTGGAAAGTCTCTTCTGCTGTTGGCACATTTGAGAAACAGGAGAAACAGCACACACACATGAATCTTCAATAATATTTTTCCAAAACCAAAATTAAAACTTGCATATTTTTCTGCTGTTTCATTCCATCTCATTGCTGCATCGTAATGTTTATGTGGAAACCTTGCATGGCCAGCGTAGCCTTTCAGCTCTGTGATTTCTGTCAGACCATGCAGTCTTACTTAAAACAGCAAAAACACTAATAACGCGCAAACATTAAAAAAAAAAAAAAGAGCAAGCTGATAATTAGGAGGGCATCTTTTCACATCAGTACATCTGGTGTCATGCTGTGATGAGAAAATATAGAAAAAAGGTTCTCATTTTGTGTTGGTCTGCACATTGTTTCAAGTTCGTAAGTGAAACCTTTTCTTGACCCTCATGGAGCACTTGTGATTGCAATAGCTGTCCTGACAAGGCTGCATATTAACAGAATGCGTGTGCTTTTAATATAACCTTTTCTTTTCAAGACAATATTAATACACTACTCAGTTGGATCTAAGTTCATATTTTGAGGGTAGAAATGGCCTTTCTCCAGATTCGGACAAATGCCTTTTGTAGTGTAAATGTTCTCCACTCCTCTGCATCACATACATCACACTTTTAGGAAGCTTGCTGTTAAAAAGCCTCTGCCTTCTCTTTCACATGCATTAAAAGTAACATGTGGTCAGGTAGTTACATTTTAGTGTACTTTGGTATGATGACTTGGTATTTACTTTTGGTCTGTTTCTTTCTTGCGGGTTTCACATTTGCAAATTCAAGCATTTAGACAGTAACACAGATACTTAAGTGACAGTCATATTCTGTAGGTAAATTAAGTGTTGTCTACATAATATTTAGATCTGTTCCAATGTGTGTTTCACTGTAGTAAGCATTGAAAGGGCACTGGTATAAAGTTGTGTGTATTAAATTTGAAAATGTAATGTTTCGTAGTTGATAAACTGCAGTTTGAGCCCCCTCTAAGGAAAGAAACAGAAGCCCGGGATGAAATGGTAAGAACAAGTTTGCGTTATCCTTCATTTATTAAAATCATAGTGTCTTCATTGTTTTGTGGTTCAACTCCAAGTAATATGTCTCTGAAATACAAAGTCATGAGAAGACCGCTCTTGGTCCCCCAGACAATTGCCACGTTTTTAAGAAAATGAATTGCCCCCCGTGCTTTGTGCAGAGAGTCATGCTCAGATGAAAAAAAACAACATGTGCCAATTAATTTGATAATGTGAAGAGGCCGTTCTGCGTTTGAGTCCCTGATCTTCCCATCATCAGGGTTTGTTTGCTGCTTGTTTCTTGGAAGGCCGCCAGCTCGCACACAGCCAGTTTTGCCCCCTGTGAGCCGCTGCTGTTTGTTCCAGCCCTCAGCAGTTTACTGCAGATCAGCTAATTAACGTTCTTTGGGATTAGTATGTGCCTGTGTACACAAGGGCTCTATTTTTTAATAAGTGTTGTGAATAGCAACAGCTGCCATTAATTTGGATTTGGAGACATTAGTGCTCAGCGCTGCAGAAAAATCCCATTCCTGTGTTTTACAGCTGTACTCCAGCTCACCAGGTAGGTACGGGTTCATCTTTTTTTGAATGTGACTGATTAGATCTGTACATGTTGTTACCGGTGAGGTCCCCTCAGTGCCCTGTCTAGTGACAGGAACACTCCCAGCCTCTGCTGGTGGCATCTCACATGAGTTTGGAGGTGGCTGCGGTATGTTCTCTTGCTGGAAGAATGTCTTGGAAGTGCCCTGAGTGGAAAATACTAGTTTTCACTGTAAATTTTTGCTTTCGTGTTACTTATTGCCACTTGATATTGGCATTATACCATTTCCAGGTGCTGCTTTTAAGTTCGAGTCTAAAAAGAAGATGATGGCTTTTCAATAGTTGCTTTATAATTAGATTGTAAAACATTATTTCACTTTGGACTTCTATTTTACTGCTTATGGGTCATTCTGCAGGGCTTGGGAATCTCCCAGGCCTCTTCCTGTGCTGTAGATAAGGTATTTCAGTTTGAGAGCAAGAAAAAAAATGAAAATTTCTGCATCTTCAGGTTGTGGCAGCTGGCACTGACTTTGCTTCGCATTGGAATCCTTTTGTTGATGGCGGAAGCAGCAAGTAAGTACAGAGTTTAAAAATTTCTTTTATTGCTGTGACTTAGTATGAAAATACACTGAAAGAGAAATTAGACTACGGTGGAAAATCAAAACATAAGCCCTAATCTGCGTTAATGTTCATAAAGTTAAAGGAGATTTTACCTAGTATGCAGTCCTCCTTCTGCAGTTGGTTGGTCATTCTCTTGGGGAGTGGGTTTTAATCTCTTTTAACCACGAACAGTAGTTTGTTTTAGATTCGTTTTAGCTCCCCAGTTGTAGATGGAAAGGGAAGTGTAAACATATGACCAGCACGCTGAAATAACACAGCCAAAGTCAATTTTCTGAAGCAAAGCCGGTAACCTTGCAAGGGCTGCGTTCAGGATCCTGCACCGGCCTTGCACTTCTCTTCTGAGCCGCGGCTGTGGTTGTGACATCCTGTGGCAGAGCGTGTTCGCAGTCCTGAAGTCGGGTCCTTGCAAGAAAGGGAAGGAGAAACTAGTTCTGAAGATTTAGTTTTTACCAAGTTCAGTATGACGGCACCACTGCTTCTGCTGTGGGTGTTGGATCAGTGTAATCTCTAATACAGTCATGTAGTGTTCTGGGGTGCAATGTTCGAGGTAAAGATATGCTAGAACTGATTTCCCCTGAGATAAAGCAGGCCTGAAGTAAGGGAGCACAACTCTGTCCAAGTTAGGACTGAATGTAATAGGTATGTGGCTTCCTTTTGCTGCAAACTACCAGATTCTGCCTTTAAAGGCAATCTTTCGATTTGCAGTGAAGAATATGGAAATTTAGTAATACTGACTGATGCACATATGTACGGCAAGATGGTATTTCGGTTGAAATAATCGCTCAGCTGAAAGAGCCTGTTGCCCATCTTTACTTGGAACTGAATAGCAGACAATTAATTTCTTTGGCTTTTTTGCAGATAAAGTCTTGCATAAGCTGTCAGCTGACATTACAGCCCCCTGGAAAGCTGGCCGTGTCACGGAGATTGCCAGTGTTTGGGTCTTTTTAAGTTCAACCCGTTTTTTTTGTTATCACTCCCATTGTAGTAGAAGTTTGGGGTGGCTTTTTAGGCCTTGCCTCTCCCTGCCCAGTAATGACAGCGACTGCTTTCCTTCCTCTCTCGGTTTGTTTGTGTGACCCTGATGAGCTGCAGATTGAAAGCCTTTCTCCTGAGTGCTGGCTTTTCTGCGGACAGCTGGAATCTGCGGGGTCGAGGAGCAGGGAGGGAGGGAAGCTCCTCCCGGCAAAGTGACTTACTGGTTTGATTCTGTTTCTGTAGTGTTATTAAAGTTGTCTATACCAGGCTGTATTAAAAGCAGAATGAATGTGGCTGTAGCAAACGTTGCTAGGGCTATAAATCGGTAAATAGATACAGATTTAGTATTGAAAGGAGGACAGGCATAAAGTTTCTGGATGGTGAATCTGTGCCGCTTACTTGGAAACCACTTCCAGTTTGAAAAGATAAACAGGAAACGCATAGCTCGTCTGTCCCAGGAATTCTGAGTAATACCAGGGGCGTACAGAGAGAGGATGTGTGCTGGGGGGGTCCTTGCCTTTCATGCCCTTTGGCTTTTATTAGAGTGAGTGGTGATTGATGTCTTCAACTCGGGAATTGCTTGGCTGCAAAGGGGAATACCAGAATGCATACCTGATGACTGAACTTATTTCTTATTTTTTCTCGTGCTTATTGTAGCATTTTAAAATTACTTTTTCTACACATTTTCTGTACTATGGAGGTGATTTTTTTTGTTGATGGTTGGACTTTTTCTCTTTTTTAAATTTTTGAGTAGTTCCTGTTGGCAACTGTCTGCCACTTTTCCTTCAGAAGTAACTTGCAGGGAAATTTTATAGTAATCCATATTTGGCTGGATTAGTTCTTGTATAATACGCTTTTGTTTTCCTGTTCGTTACCCCTGTGGCCATTCCTCAGTGGGTAACACGGGGTGTTGTGGATCGTGGAAGGATGTGTGAGTTGGGGGAGTATGGGGGTGTCTGCTCTGCAGGCAGAGGCTTGGACTGCACCGGGCTGCTGCAGCCTGAAGAAGCCAATCCCTGGTTGAACGCTGAGACAGCCACCTTCTGAGCTGCCTCTTCCACCTCACTGCTGCTAATTGCAGGAGCCTAGACTTCCCAGTATCCCAACAGCATACTAAGGAATGCGTTTTAGTGGCTTTAGATTTGTGGTTTCGATTTTTTTTATATTTAATGCCGTTTGATTTATTTATTTATTTTTAAAGACAGTTTGAAAGTTGCCATTTTGCAAAATTTTATCAGTTTTTGCTTGTTTCAGGATGATATTTTCAGCACTGCTTTGATGTTCTAGTCACAGTTTCTTTTTTGACCCTGGGGTAGCTTTGAAACAAAAATTCCCACTGTGATGGGAAACAGTCTGTATCTTTAGCATATAACACTAAAGGAGGAAACTTCCCTTTGTAAAGGCTTCTCTCCGTTTGTCTCCCAGTAACTTCCTCTGCTCTCATCTTTCTTTTTTTTCTCCTCTTTATATTGTACTGTTATTAGGCATTTCAACAATATTTAAAATACCAGGTAGGAGAATGAAAGATGGGTTGATGGTATGTGGTGTGGAAGCGAGCCTCAATGGTTGGGGTGAGGGGAAGGAAAGGACCATACTAAATGAAAAAAGGCTTAATGCAGTGAATAAGAGAGAAGTACTTTGTTTTGGAAAGGGTTGGGAGATACTTGTTACGAAACTAAATGACGTCACCGATTGGTTTAGTTGCGCATGTCAACCTCAGAGCAGAGCTCTTAATTTTATAAACATTTTACCTAGGGGACTGCTTACAAAATTTGGCGATGGGAGTGAAGATGTTGAAGAGTGAGTGGATCTCCTTCATGTACAGTTGTGTTTACTCCGTGCAGCTCTCGCTAAAGCAAGCAGCGTTCTGGCAAAACCTCTTTCCTTAAAATGCTGCAGGCAGCTTATAAATAAGTGAGGGCTGGTTGCACTCAAAGGTCTAACGCACGCTTGACTGTTTATGTGATCGTCAGGAGAATGTCTGCAAAGCAATGCTTTCTTCCCTTGCTCTCCTTCCTGAGGTTATCTCAGAGTGCATACGGAAGTGCCTAATACTTGAAAGCAGATTTTGTGTTGATTAATCCATCAATCATGAGCCAGGCCCAGTGCAGAGATTCCTGCAGAGCTCTGGTGGGGTATTTGCGGGTCCTCTGGTGCCCCAACATTTGACTGATCCAGAGCAAAAGCTGCAAACTGCACCGAAGGGTGGTGAACCTCTTTGTTGGTTGGCCTGAAGTTCGGCTGCAGGTGGGGTGCCTGTGAAAAATGATGGGAGGACATTGCTCTGTGACGTGATCTACTGGCCGATCCAGAAATGCAGCATTTTCACTGTCGGGAAGAATTTTCCAGAAAAAAACAAGCACAAAAGTAAAATTCAAGCAGTGGAAGGGGCGCCTTCAGGCAACTGGTCCCTGAACATGTATTTATTTGCTAATTTCAAATACCCTTCACCACAGAACGCTCTGTAACATTGGCATTTATGAAAGAACGTGAGTTTATCAAAAAGCAACACTTCTAACAAGATTAACGTGCTTTTTTCCCCATTCTTGGACTTCTAGTTTAACCCTGTTCATGCAAAGCTATGATCCGTCTTTTCTATGCATCTAGCTCACCTTATTTACACTCTGTGTTCTCAAGTAATTCTGTTTATGTTGTTGGTTTAACTGTGACAACTACTGCACTTTTTCATTGCAGGTCAACACTAAAGCGAGCAGGGCCACCTCCGCTACCTCCGAAGGTAAGAGATGGTGTTTTTTAAGAGTTTTAGGTGGCAAACCCCTGTTGCGCAGCCCCTGCAGCGCTTCTGTCTGATGGTTATAAATTCTGTTAAATGCCATTTGCTAGCAGACTTCACGCAGCTTCATATTTTATGCTGACTTGCAGTCTGTACGGTCTCAGCCTCTGGGGACTCCTGGGCTTACATGCTGCCCTAGACAAAGTGACTTGTAGGTATTTTCCCTCTAAAGAGAGCATGCTGCATGGGATGTCCTCTTGTTCAGCATTCTGCCTGGTGCTGTGGTTTTCCATCAGAGAGGGAATACCTCTTAGATTGTTATTCTGTCAAATGTCTTCAAAGGCTGTTTTGGGTTTGTTTTTTTTTTTTATGTAGAAGCAGTCTGACTTGAATTAAACTTTTCTGAAGTTGCTATTTCCCAGGTGCCATTTCCCAGGTAACCTTCATCTCTTTGCTTTGTTGCAGCCGAGAATAAACAGTTATCCCGAGGAAAACCTCCCAGATGATGAGAAGTGTCAGACAATAAAACATTTCCCAGACTCGCAGAACAGAGCCCCACCAGCTCACAGGAGACAAAGTATCCCTGTTTGCGGGCCTCAGACTGATTCTTCCCCCATTGGTATGACCAGCAGCATCAGCAGCCCTGGATTGCTCACAGCTAGATACAGCGACTTAGGTAAATACGTTACATTTCCTAAAGGTGACTTTTATCCTGTAAAAGGAAATCGGTTCTAGAGTCCACTGGTTTCAGTACATAATTTTTTTTAATACAAGCTGATCTTGAGGTGCAGCTTTCCTTTCTACGTGTGTGCTGGTTCTCATTACAGCGCTGACCCATGGTGGTTCCCAAAACAAGGACACGGAGCCAGTCACTACCCTTCCTGTGTTGCCTGCAGGAATAGCATAAAAACAGTGAATGTGCGGGGAGGATCATCTGCGAGGACCTTCCCACAGCTTTTTTCTTGGTTGTGTTTGGCCCAAGGACTGTTTGGACAATGGAAAGCCTTTATTAAAACTGTGTAGCTTAGCACACCGAAGAGTGGCCAGCTGTCCTCGGAAGGGTTCAGCTACCTGAGATGTGTATATGAAGTTTTCAGAGCTCACTTCTCCACTCCTGCTAGGCACAGGGGAGAAGAGAGAATAGGACAACAAAATATTTTCTGTTTTCTGCGTCAAGTGAGCTACAAAATGTGTCTGGGCTTCTTTTCAGGAAATGGGGATGGCATGTTGAAACTCATTGAAGAAAATGCAGAAGGGTCTGGACAAATCCCTCAGCTGCCACGCAAAAAAGAGAAAAGAGATTTTCCTGTAAGTATTGTGTCTCTCAGTCAGATTTCACTGTCATGTTAGCTAGCTAGTTTTATATCAGTGTGTGGGAGGTATTTTATGATCTTTCTTTCTTTCTTCCCACAGAAGCCAGCAATCAATGGTTTACCACCAACACCGAAGGTGCTGGTAAGAAATCTCATTTGCAGTAGGAGTTATTAGAAGCCTGCTGTCATGATATCTCTCTAGTGTCAGAAGGTTTAGGCTAGAATAAACCACCAGCTCACCTGAGGCAATTTTCTGCATCTCTTAGCCAGTTACTTACGGTGTCACAGTATTTGTTTCCTTCTCGTAAAAACTTCCTTTCACCAGTCGGTTTGGATGTGAAGGGTTGGAGACTTCACTGGCTCTGTGAGTTGTGATCTCCAGTGGTAGTCCCCGCCTGGTAAAGAGAAAGGGGGAGAGGCGGTAGTGTGATGCAAGAGGGTGTTATTACTTCAACGTTTCTGCTTGTTTTCCCTTCGTGTGCCATTTATATAAACACTCTAATATTCTTACCCAGTAGATACTTCAAATTGTTCGTATCATTCTGATCCCTCTTTGTGTTTCTTAATGTTTACAAAGTCTATGGAAAGGTTTGGAAGGCTGCACTGTAGCTTTTGTGGAAGATAAAAATGTTTTGCATCAAGGCATATCAGAGTAAGTTTGTGTCTGAAAAAAGAGAGCAGTGGTGTGTGCAGGTGTGTACTAAGTGACCAAGTGCCAGAAAATAAACACTTTATATTGTAAACTTGTTTCAGGCTTCAGTTTTGGTGTTTTTCAGATGGGAGCGTGTTTTTCCAAAGTCTTTGATGGTTGTCCTTTGAAAATTAATTGTGCAACATCATGGATACATCCAGATACTAAAGGTAAAGTTCTTTTAGGTTTGCATTTTAAACCTGCCTGTTGCCAAAGTGGCAATGAGCTTGTGAAATAATCAATTTCTCTTAAAATTTTAGATCAGTACATTATCTTTGGCACGGAAGAAGGTATCTATACTTTGAATTTGAATGAACTTCACGAAGCAACAATGGAACAGGTGATTTTTGGTGTATTGAACACACAGAATAGATTTGGGGATGTTATGAAAAAAGAAAGTTTGTTATTAGAGGGGGTCAATGGGATACCACGCTTTGGGGCATAAACTGATTCACATCAAAGCCGGAAATGGAAGTCCAAAAATGAATGGTTCCCCTGCCTACCTGAATTTTTGGCTGCTGCTTATGTAATGCTGCTTTCAGAGGAGTTTGCTACTAAAACATCTGTCTTCTCCTTGGAGACAACAGATTACCTGCCCTTTCTCTCTCAATTTTATCTCCACTAGATGGCATATTGCTTCTCCGCTGAATGCTACCGAAGCCCTCAGCCATTTAATTTAGCTGGCATTGTTACCAATGAATACGGATTTGCATCTGTTTTCCTGGGCTCTCTAACCCTTTCCAAAGCCACTTCATGCAATCGTGATATTGTTACGTTTGCTTTTTTAGAGTCAGGAGTAGCAGAGGATTCTCGGAAGAGAAGTGTTGGCAGACGCTGATAATGAGATTTATACCTGTAGGTTTCTGAAGCAGTCCACAAAGGCACTTCAGGCATCTAAAGAGCGTTAAATTCAGTCAAGAGATGGCACAGGTCAGAAAGCGGAGGTGGCAGGGTGGGTGTATCTATGAGTAATAGAGAGAGAAAGATGATTTCACAGAAAGGGCATTGCACAGAGATCTGTGCTTAAGAGAAGGGAGTCCTCTGTTTCTGGAAGCATCGTGCTAGAGGACAAAACTTGAGAGGGGCAAAAGAAAAAGGGAAGTGGTTCAGCAAGGTCACGGAGGGGGTTAGTTTGGAATGAACAGAAGAGAGAGAAGATTATAAAGAGCTTGATGGTGAGAATTGTGAATTTGAATTCAGTGAGCAGATCCTTTTAAGTTAAGAGAGCTGAGGGTGCACCTGAATGCAATAGGAGAGAGTTGAATATGAAGTTGCTTATCTTTTTGTAGCCTCAGCAGACATGGGGAACAAATACCTACTTTTCTAATAAATTTCTAAAAGTTGTGCTGGTTGCTGTTGGAGACCCTCTGGCGTTCTTACCACAATTTTCTCTTTACTTTGTTAGTCAAAGCAATCTCTTTCCTTGTACATTTTCCTAAATTATTCTTCCATATGCTTTTTTATATCCTATTGAAAGGTCAGATATGCCAGTGGTGGGTAGAAAGAACATTCAATGCACCCCAAAATGAAAAGTTCCGTTTCTGGGAGAGCATTCTCAGTTGGCAGAGGTCAGGTGTCATCCACTTCAAACCCTGGAGGATTCACCGGAGTGCTTTTACTGTGCCACTTATTTCTTTATTTGCTTTTATTAATTTCATTATTTCTCCCCACCAAATGCACATTTTAACTGTTTCTCAAACTTCTAATTGTGTTTACATCTTCCAAAGTGCTTACTGCCTCTCTAGGGTTAATATCTCCTAATTTCAGAAGTATACTTTTATTCCATTGTTAGTTTTTCAGTGAAAATGCTAAATAGAACCAGACCCAGAGAAGACACTATGTATCTACAGGCTGCTTTTTCCTTCTATTAGATAGAAATTGCTGATAGACACTCTCTTTTTATGTCAAACCAGTTGTATGTTTTCTTTCTGCAATTTCTTCTACCCCGTGCTTTCTTATTTTGCACGTGGGAATGGCACGCAGGACAAGGTCCTTCACACATGGTTCACATCTTACTGTTTCACTGCCCCCAGCAGGGCAGTCATTCTGTAAAAGAAAGAAATTCAGATGTTCAAATACAGCCTGTTCTGCACAAGTCTGCACTAGCTGCTCTTCTCATCCCTTGGTAATTAAAAAGTATGTGGCTCGTTCCTGTGCTACTCTGGGTATCTAGTCAGTCAGTCAGACTATTTTTCAAGTCCCACAGCCCTTTTTATTTGGCATAGGTACGGTGTTTGTCCTTCTTGTGCTCCGTGTTTGCCCGTCAGTTCTTGAAGATAATCATTACTGAGACCTTGGGGTTTGAGCCAGTTCTTAAGTACTGTAAAGTAAACTTTAGCGGGACCTGCTGACATGAGCGTATCTAGTTGAAATAGTGTGTAATGTGTTCTTTTTCTGCTTCTAGCACAAGTTTCTACCCCAGTGCTATTAACTGTGCTATTCCTCTTTTCTTCTTGTGGGGCCATTAAATGAAGCTAGTGGGAGCCAAATTAAAAATAAACAGTGGATAACTGGTTTGGGACCTTTTGCTATGGAGAGCTGCAAGTGCCAGGAGTTACCCGAGTTCAGAGGGGAAACTGGACAAATTTGAAGCTGGTAAATCCATTGAAGCTCACAAAATGCATAAAGCCCGTATCTGATTCGGCAGGTTTCTGAGTTGAAGAACTTGGTGCCTGGCAGAGTATTAGGTGCGGTATTACATACATTTTTTTCCATGTTTTCACCACTTTTAGGAGAAATTACGTGGCATTATGGTGACTGTTGGAAACATATATTAGGTTAGATGGACGTTTGCATAAATGAGTACAATCATTCCTTTGTAGAGCCTTGATTCAAGCATCTTCTGCTGTGTTTTGCAACAACTTCCCTCAGTGGATCCATCTGCTGTTGTCTTTTTTTAATAGTCTCCTTTAGAAATAGCTTAATCCTTTGAACTCCTTTTTTTCTTGACGGAGGACCTTACCTGTGACTACTGTTCAATAATTTATATTTTTTTTTTAACAAAATCCCTGTCCTTATTCTGTTGTCCTTATCCTTTCCTTCATTGAGACTCCTGAACGCTGTCATTTGCCATCACATTTATCAAAATTCCCTTCAGGTTGTCAAGAGGGTCTTCTTAACTTTAACCTCTTCTCAAATCTAGACTAGTTGCCTCATGAGTAACTTCTTCCCACTGAAGCAAAAATAAGTCCCAGAGCCTTCCGTGAACAGTATGTTTACAAAGCAGCATGCTGACACAAATAGCCAGGTGGGTAAGTCCCACAAAATACAGGATTTTGTGGTAATTCAAGTTGCTGAGAAAATACTAATGCCTTTTTTCCCTTTCTTTGGACTTTTATGGAGTTTATTAGGTTTCTATAGTAATGTTATCTTTCTTTCTCTGGTTGTCATTCCTGAGCAAACTATATCTTTCTATATATGGTATTCCAGTCCTGCCTGTTGTCCCACTTTGGCTCTGTGCTCTAATTAAAAAAATAGAGAAAAATTGAATTTTGAAAGTTTCCAGGGTAGAGGAGGGAAGGAATGAAAGCTATTTTAGACAGAGAAAAGGGCTACATGAAGGTCCAAAGTATGAATTAAAGGGGAAGCTGTGGTTGCAGCTGGGACTTTCTCCAGTGTCGATCCCTGCAGGAATGGTGCTGGAGCTGGAGCAGGCAGAGAAACCACAGTTGGAAATTCCTTTATGTTTTTATTAATGGAAATATTTTCTTTTTCCAGTTATTTCCACGAAAGTGCACCTGGCTGTATGTTATCAATAACACCTTAATGTCCTTGTCAGGTATGTATAAATAGAGTGAAAATTAATAAAATTATAAATAAAGAGAAACATTTTAAGTCATAATTCAGTACAATGTATTTTGATTGTACTGAAGTAGAAAACTGCATTGTTTCTTGTGTTTGTACAGGAAGCTTTGGTTCAAGAGTGTTTTAATGTGTAAGACTTTCAGAGGTAAAGCTGGATGTTTACAAGCAGTAGAGGCAGTTGTCTGCAGCGTCCCACCACATTAGTATTTATTTATTTACTTACTTTTAGTTAGTTTGGTAAAGCTCTGCACTTGGTATTTGTCAAACAAAAGTTGCCTCTGCCAAGGCTGCAATTTGACTGAAAGTGCCTAGAGAATCGAAGGTTTTTCCTCTTCTGTGGTCCCTGAGCTCGGAGAGTCGGAATGAGGGTGGCTTTCGTGTGTCAGAACAAAATTAGGAGAGGATGAACATAGGTGCATTGTCAAAATGTAGCTGCAATGTATGATCACTCTCACTGTGGTGTAGCCTGGCAGCATCTTTGGTGGAACCAGATTCAGAAAATAAATCCACCCTTAAACAAAAGCAGTTTCAATTTGAAGGAGAATGAGGTGGCTGTGCAATACTACTGCTCTTGCAGATTGATTCTTGAAAAAAATATCTTTTTTTCATCAAATTGTCCTGGAATAGGAAACAGAGGCGCGGTGGCATGCAGACTAATTGTAGGACTGTGCCTTTAAACATGCAGGGGTTTGTGTGACACCACTTATATTGATTTATAGATAAAGAAAATGTCCTGATATAGTTAATTGTTGTTGTATAATTACAGCCTTCTAAAAATGTGAATAAAGCTAACTTTCAGACCTGCTTTAGTGTTACTGAAGTGAACTTGGATTTGAATGCTGTTTCTTCTCTATATGCATTATTATTGTTGTCTTGTTTCATTTTTCTTCATAACTCGACTTGAAATATCTGACGCACGTGCTCCGTTTCTCTAGAAGGTAATGTTCCATACATGCATTTTTCTAAAATGTGCGGTTCTCTGCTGGAGGCATGGGTGCGATGTCAATTGTGCTTTTCTCTCTTACAGGGAAAACATTCCAGCTCTACTCCCACAATTTAATAGCTTTGTTTGAACAAGCCAAAAAAACAGGATTAGCTGCTCATATTCAAACCCATAGATTTCCTGACAAAATATTACCAAGGTACAAATCTTTCACTTGTAGACAGTTATTAGCAAGTGAAAATTCCCATAAATGTTGTTTGTGCTGTTGAATTGGTAGCATGAAGGGCCTTCGGCATCTTTTGCTGATGCTTTTTTTTTTTTATAATTGTTATTCCAGAAAGTTTGCCTTAACGACAAAGATCCCTGATACAAAAGGATGCCACAAATGCTGTATAGGTGAGTAGGCGTTCAGCTTTGCATTTTTTTTCCTGGCCTTTGTCGTTGGGCATGGCATGTCTTAAACTCATTTCTTTTTAATAAACTTATAGTTAGGTCATCGTTCAGAAAACAGTATGACTGCATTATTTCTTAATGCTGTGCCTAACTGGTGCATAGCTTTCTTTTTAATTAATGTGGAGGTCTTTATGCTGCTCAGTGGAAAAGTGTTTTTTATATCAGCTCTTAACCTAGAAATGTTGCTGTCTAGAGCACGGTCCAAAGGGAAACCCTGGAGAATGCCAGTAGTGTGTAGTTGATGGGTGTTGGATGCTCCCTTTGAGAGCTGCTGATGCCAAGACAAGCTCCCAGTGAATAAATCGATGTTGGGTATCGCTGGCCTCAGGCCACTCACGCCGACTGGTTGCTGTGACCTACAGCCTGCCTCCAAGTGTAACGCTTGGTACAGAATCCCAGACTTGTTGCACACGCACAAGATCCAACTTTGAGCGAGGCTAACTTGAAAAGATTATTTTCCACGCAGAAAAGGCTGGACGTGAATAAAAATTATGTCAGCCTGAGGAGGAGTGAAGCCATCGCGCAAGTTCTAAGTGCACACAAAAGAGTTGAAGCTTGTGAAGTTACAGATTGGTCTTTGGCTTCACTGACTTTCAAAAAGGCTTGGGCTTTCTACAGAATGCATGTCCTTTTGAAAACTGGCCCTAGTGCTGTGTGAAATTATACCTTTACTCTCTTAAAAATGCTTAAGCAGAGTATAAAGTACCGAGTTGCAAACTTGGATATGCTATTTAAATCATATAAAGTGTCTGCAGTGGACATGTTTACAAATGATGCTGGAAGTCAGGCTGGACTTGTATCCAACTAAGCTTAAAAAAAACCAGCACCCAAACCTTTCATCATATTATTGCATTAAAAAAACCAACCCCCAAACCCTTCACCATATTATTGCATTAGCTGTCAAAGCTCACAAGGAGTTATGGGCCGTCTTGACTGCTTGGGAATTATTTTTTATTTAAATCACAACTTGACCTGGACCTTTCACTCCCCCTCCCACGCAGCCACAGGAAGAAGGTGTTACAGCTTTTCTGGCCACTCAGCATGTGGCCTCTTTACTGGGACTCAAAGAATGCCAGTGGTTATTAATTATAAGTATAATTGAATTTGTCTGGAACGTAGCACAATATTAATCACTGTGGATATATGACTGGCAAGCCAGAAGGCAATTACCAGTGTGAAACTGATACTGTTTCTTAAATTATTTGTAAAGATAGCTGCAGGGTTTTTTTCAAGTATGCATAGAACTTCCTGGACTTAAAAAGGGTTTTTTTTCTGGTTTTGTTTGTTTATTTTATATAGTACGAAATCCATACACAGGACATAAATACCTGTGTGGTGCACTGCAGTCTGGAATTGTTCTACTACAGTGGTATGAGCCAATGCAGAAATTCATGTTAATAAAGGTAAGTATTTCATTTTAGTTTAGAACATTTAATCTTAATCATTATACAGTTGTTGAAATAACGTTTCCAGAATTTGTAATGGAAAGTGCATCCCAGTCTGGTGCCATTTGTGGGTTCTGAGCCCTTGAAAATCTGCCTTGACACATTTTGAGTAAGAAAATCTTGTGACTGAAGTCAGTCAAGTGTTGGATCAAGCCCAGCACTAGCAATAACAGACCAGCGTATACCTCTGCGCAACGCCATGTTGCTCCCAGCTCATGCTGGCTTAAAAACGCACTCTTAGTAGCAGTGAAAAATTCTTCTATACCTTTTATACTTTGCGCATGTTGTTTTAGGATTCTTACTTCCAAGGTAAAAGGAAACTTTACAAATGCCTCATTATGTTTTTTCCAGCACTTTGATTTTCCTTTGCCAAGCCCTTTGAATGTGTTTGAAATGCTAGTGATACCGGAGCAGGAGTACCCGATGGTCTGCGTAGCTATCAGTAAGGGTACTGAACCAAATCAGGTAGTTCAGTTTGAGACAATCAACTTGAACTCTGCTTCTTCGTGGTTTACAGAAATTGGTGCAGGTAAGACTGTCGGTCCACCTTGCAACCGTTTTATTGTCTGGTGACCGTTGGATATCCCTTCCTCGTATGTCATTTGGAAACCCTATAGGCTAGGCAAAATGATGCAGCTGCTTCTTAGCATATTGAAGCTGATCCCAGGTTTTTCTTGTGACAACCTGCCAACTTCAGTATAAACAATCTTTCTTAAAAGACTTCATTTTTAGACACATCTTTTATTTTTTACATTTTCTTAAGTAGTAATGCGGACCCTGCTTATTGGGTTCACGTTTGTGGTTGCATACTTTTTCCTGGGGTCAGTCTTACTTCTCTTTCCCCTTCTTTCCTGTGTAAAGACTCGCATAAATGCATTCTTGTCTGTCCTGCAGCCCTTGGGGGAGGCTTGTCATCTTCAGCTGGCTAGTAATAAGTAGAAGATTTTGTTTTATCTTCAATTATCTTCAAAAGCTAGTTGATACCTTGCAGATGCTTTTCTCTGCTGGCTTTGTTGGATATACTTTTTTAAATTTAAGTACTGCTTTTTAGCAGCTGTACCGAGAACTTCATTAATAAAAACTAGAAAAACTATTAACTCTAGTTTAATACCAGCAAAATAATCTTTCCAGATGTGGATTTATGGGCAAAGAACATTTTTAGGAGCGAAGATTCCCTTGATGATTCCTTTCTTTCATTATTGTGCCTCTTCGTGAAGGAAGCTGACTTGCTATCCTGAACTGCAACATAAAATATATTTTATGCCGATAAACAGTAGTGCTTTCATATTAAATGCACGCTTTGAACTGGTGGGTTTGTCCTTAGGCCCTGTGCTCCTCCCAGAACATTCTGCGATCATATAGCCTTCAAAATTAAAAGAGTAACAAATACTGTAGATTGCAAAAGGCTTGTAGCGTACTGAAAAGGCTGTAGCAGTTGGTGAGAGGCTGAGATCAGTTGCATGATGTGATATAAAATAATTTGTTTTCTTTTTCATAAGGCAATCAACAGTTAGATGCCATTCACGTAACACAGCTGGAAAGAGACACTGTCCTAGTCTGCCTGGACAGTAAGTAACACATCTCTGTTGGACAAGTTAAACCACATTATGCAAAACTTGTTTTGCCAGAGTTGTTGATTTTAACTGTACCACAAGTTAATTTTTCTCCCTTCATTACTACTTTGTGTTGTTGTGATTCCACTTTCCCTCTTCATGTGTGTATCATTCTTGTTTCTTTTCAAATTGAAGTGTAATGCAGCATTACAGATCAGAATTCAAATATATGCCAATCGGAAATTGTCAAAGTTTACTGGGAAAAAGTGACATTTGCCTGTTGCGTGTGGTAGCAGGACAAATAGCTAACACTCCATCATACACAGTAATTATAACCATAACTCATGCATCAGAGGTTAATACCTCAATGGGAACTTTGCAGTGACTTAGTCTGCCTAAATTTCCAACCTTGGTGTTGAATTCGCATTTCTGCGCTGTTTGTTATTTGCAGGAAGGCTGTCAATATAGTCTAAAAACATAGGAAGTGTATAAGAAGGTTTTCTGTATTTATTTTGAGAGAAGGATTCATTTTAGGCAAATACTGTAGATGTTAGGTTTGGGGGTTTCTTTGTGCCTGAAAGATGAAATGAGTATTTCATACTTAAAGCTGTCGGTAATCCTTTTCAGCAGTGGGGTTTAATACTTATTTTTCTGTTTTTTCTTGAGAATTTGTGAAAATCGTGAATTTACAAGGGAAATTGAAGTCAAGCAAGAAATTGGCCTCCGAGCTGAGCTTTGATTTCTGCATTGAGTCAGTGGGTAAGTGATTTGCTGCTTTATTGTCTCTCAGGGTCTTAAGAACTTAGAGGGATAAGTGTTGAAGGAGTTTTAATAATCTAGACTGGTCTACTGCACCCAGTGAGGCCCAACACTAAAAATTGCATGTGTCAGGATATTGCAAGCTGTCTTTTTGTCTCCACTGACATGCTGAAGAAAGTCAGGCAGTTGCCTGATAGTGTGTCCAATCTGCGCATATTTCTGTCTGGTGTCATTTCTGTTTTATGAGTAAGATGTACCGTGATTTAGTTGAAAAAAAGGCTGACTAATTTCTGGTCATTTCCATAGCACTGAGGAAGAACCTTTGGAGAGGAAAAAATGTTTTAGTAGCACATAAATTTCTGTTAGTCTTCTAAAAGCTAAGATTTTATTTAAAGTGATAGCACATCTGTTTTTTAACAGTCAGGGTAATAGTATTTGAATCTAATTCTTAGAGGACAGGCTGCTGTCTTTAGACTACTAGAGGACAGCAGCCTTGCTTCTAAAACTTGAGTTGTAATTGTGAAGCAAGTATTTCTGCTGTGATAAGCTTTCAGAAGTATTTAGTTAACGGAAGTTTAATAATTCCATGCCTCAGAAACTGAACTTCTTTCTGGAATCAAAATCAGTAAAGACACAACTTGTGTTTGTTAGCAGTTCCGTACAACTTGCAGTTCTGGGTTCTTCAGGCATCTTCCCTTTAGAAGAAGATTCTTGCCGTAGGTATTTTGTATTTAACAGCAGTTGGTAAAGCAGTGCACATTCTTTTAATCAAGCCTATGATTCTTCCCTAAATTCTGACATGTTCTAATTAACTGCTGTACTTGTATCATACAATATCTCCTGCTGACACATGCATAATGTGACTCGACCATTGCCTTTTCCTTGAACTCTGAAGGAATTCATAGACAGAAGTATTTATCCTGAAGTCTCGCGCTTACCAGCTGACACTGAATAATGTGAGCAGTTCTTTGCACTCCAAGTGGTCTCTTGGGAATTCAGGGTATTAAACAACTCTATTCTCTGGTTGCAGGGTGGAGTGGGGAGTAGCAGGTGAAGATGAGGCTAAGGCTGTTGTGACAAACATTGCTCTTAGGATTCTGCTGAATGCCTTTGTTCTGCGTATTCAGGACGTGGCTAATACTGAGCAGACAGAAAATGTGACTCGAAGGAATAGTAAAGGAAAACAAGTAGGATTTAGGAAAATAAAACACGGTGTAAAATATGTTTCCGTGACACTGCCTAAAGAACACCAGGCTCTTTCATCCATTATTTTCAGCGGTCTGGTAATTAAATCATTCAGAGCTGGTAGCTTTCTGTGTTCTCTCTTTGGCCCTGAATGGAAGACTCCTCCCATTTTTCATACTTACATCTATTTTGAAGTAAATGTAATAACTCAAATGATCTGTATTTTCCAGCAACCCACAGTGTTTTGGTTGGCAGCATGTTTATATGCTTCCTGGTGTTTTCTCCAGAATCATTAGGAAAACAAAGATCCAGAGAACAGAAGTGAAAGGGAGAAAAAGAAAAACCAGAGATGCCTATCTTGTCTTGGCAAACAGGGAATGTCTGCGTGGTAGTTTTGAATTGCACATTAAAAAGTAATGCGCATCTTGGATCCAATTAGTCGTTTCAGTCCAGTTTTTCTGCAGTGATTTTGGAGTTTGGTTCTTCTACCAGGAGTCCAGTTCTCACCACATCCTTTCTCCACGCGTACTTTCACCACACACTTCCCATCATCACTGCTGGTGAGAAATCCAGATTTCTCTGCTTCAGATAAACCACGCTCAGGTCTGATTTTGTGTTTCTCCTTTGCAGTGTGCCTTCAAGACAGTGTGCTGGCCTTCTGGAAACACGGCATGCAGGGAAAAAGCTTTAAGTCAGATGAAGTAAGTAATCTCCCGGTCTCTCCAGGTTTAATTTCTTCCTGTTCCTTGTTTACCACTTGATCCTTTTGCCCTTCTAGCTGCTTCCCTAGTGATAATGCTTGTGCTCCATGTTGTCATTGCTTCAGCTTGCTGCTTGCTTTCTCTGACTTCCCCTCATGTGTTGCTCTCAATAAAGCGCACACGTGCTTTAGCCAGCTCTGTTTCCAAGAATATCAGTCAGAGATTCCTGAACTGGTTCTGCACAGAGCCGATACAGATATGGTGTAAGCAGCATTTGGGTTTCTTGGATCTTGGATGAAAAGCTCGAGTTGGCAGTATCCCTTTACAAAAAAAAAAAAGGACACCCTTTTCTTTTTTTCTTTTTTTTAAGTGTCCCTTTTAAGTGTCTTTTTTTCAAAAAGAATACTGTCCTTTTTGATGGTATGCTCTGAAAATGCAGAGAAAGCTAGTCAGTCTCTGCGGACAAAGATTTGATCAACATACTCCATCTGCGCCACCAAGTCATCTAGACTGGTAACAGTCTACAATACAAAAATTATTTTAAATAAGTTGTATTTTATGAAATCTAAAACTCTCTTTTGCTTAGCATCAACTTATCTGATTCAGTTGTGTATTTTGCACTAAATTGTATTTGAATTTTTGAGGAGACTGATCTTTTTTTTTCCTTGTAACGCAGACCAATAAACTTCATTTTGCCACTGAAATCGACCTAAATGTCTCCACTTTTCTGCAGGTTACCCAAGAGATATCAGATGAAACCAGGGTTTTCCGCTTACTGGGATCAGACAGGTAATCACCTTGAAGAAACATAAACCTTTTATTTTATTTAAACCAGCTTTCTAGCTTCCAGCTGGAACTGGCTTCCAGCCCACCACAGATCTATCTGTAGGCAGTCCCGGGGGAGGCAGTAACACTGTTTCTGCCTGCAATAGCCAAAATGTAATTAGTGATTGCATCTGCGTCCAAAATTATGACTAAGAGCCCCTGTGACCTCCCCCACTTTGCACTGCAGAGATAGAAGTGTGAATACAAACACAGGCTTATAGAGAAACAGCGTGAGGAGAGACGTGACTGGGAGAGATGAGAACCTGTCTTTGGCCCATGGTAAGCAGGCTGCCCAGGGCACTTCTGGAAAAGCCTGCTCCTGGCTTGGATTTTACTGGTGAACTGGTGAATTGTCTCAGCAGCTAGTTACTTAAAAATAATCTTCACTGCTCTGGACCTTGAGGTCTGGAAACAGCAAAGCAAAGTAGATCACGTACAGGTTTTAATGCACAGTGATCTCCATTCACCCATTACCCGTAACTTCGAGCTGATTCCTTTCAGCCGCTGATGCTGGGGAGAGGTGCAGCTGCCCCAGTCGCCAGATTCGGACATGTGCACTTGTGGTTTCTCAGATAGCCAGAGTCCTAAATGTAGAAGCAGAGTCCAGAAATCAGTTCTAATCCCTGATCTTCTGCTCCCTCCTTTGGTCTTTGGGAAGCCTGGCTCTGACTCGCTTTCTGTGGTAATCTGTAGTTTTGTGTACTTACATCGTTGGCTCCCCAGTCCAGAAAGACAGTGAGAGTGTGCTCGCTGTTTTGAAGAGGAGGCGTAGCCTATACAAGAAACATCTGAAGACTTTGCTTTGCACCTGGCTCACCGAGGACCCTCTGTACTCGGGCACTGCGGTCGGAATTGAGGATCCTTGCCACCGCTGACTCTGGGATCTCAAAAACACAAACACAGTGCAACCTCTGACAATGCATACTCTGCCTTTTCTGTCTGTCATCCCCCTTGTGCGGACAGGCAGTGGTAATTTCCTTCCCTCTTACTCCCAGCAGAGCAGGGAGCATTTTATTGCAAGAATGAGCTTTTGCTAAGGTCCACTGCAGTACAGATGCTGTATGTATTTGTCCAGGTATGTGCTGTGCCACCATCAGTGAATCTTTCTTGCAGACTGGAATTGGTACCTTTAAATGCTTAGGGACATGGTTTAGTGGTGGGTTTGGCAGTGTTAGGTTGATGGTTGGACTTGATGATCTTAAAGGTCCCTTCCAACCTAGACAATTCTGTGATTCTAAATGGCTTGTATTTCTGTGTTGGGCTGATGAACACAGGAGCATCCTAAACGCGCAGAGGGATGGGAAGCAGCATCTCACCTGGTTCGGCTTGCACTTTTATAGAAGACATACGTATCTGAATAACAACTCGGTACAAAGCGCTTTTTGGGGTGGAGATCAGGTTGAAGTCCTTCTGCTGTTTTGCATAGAAGCCATTTTCTTCCACTCTGATCTCCTTGAACTTTGGCAAGTCCCTTGTTCTGTATTTTTCCATCCCTGTACAAATGGAGCAGGAGTTTTTCCTACCATTCAAGTGAATGAGATGTGGTAGCACCTTTTTGGCTTGGATCACTACTACTGAGTTGCAGAAGTGAAGATCAGGGACAGGGGCTGTCAAGAGTGAGACTTCATTTGAAGACTTTTTGAGGAATGTGACATGGGAGGGGAGTGTGTGCAATGCTAACGCTGAGACAGGCTCCCTTTGAGAAATCTAACTCAGAGTTCAAGTGCCGCATTTGGCTTCTTTGATACACAGGTGAAAAACAAAAAGCAGAGCGAAGTTTAATCTTAAAAGTGACGGGATATTGTCCTAGGAACTGGTGCACAGAAACGCAGGAGCTAGGCAGTTGGAAGGGAGAGGGGAAGCCAAAGGCCCAACCATATCGGCCGTGAGGTGATTGTTGAGGTTCAGCATGGGAGAGATGTGTAGAAGATGGCAGTCAGTGTGTCAGGACAGGGAGAGACAGGTTTTTCAGAGGAGCCTACAGGAACATGATCCAGCAGGACAAAGGCTGAGATGGGGTTGAGTGTTCCCTGTGAACCCAGTGGCTAGTAAATATTTAAAAGGGAGAAGAACTGTTTAGGTTAGTGGCTGATGCTTATCGCAAGACATAGGAGGTATAAACATATTGGGGCTGCAGATGATTGGAAGGTTGCATCTCCTCAAAACACTCTGGCTCTGAGATACCTTCCCCGTAGAAGCAGAGGACGTAGCTTATTTCAAGGTGGAGGATGTCAGTTGGGAAGAGGTTTGTAACACGTTGCATGTGCCTTTGGTTGAGAGGGGCAGATTCTGGTTTATCAGAAGTGATGCTGGAAAATGTGGTAACTGATTTGAGGAATACAATACCCAAGATATTTAGGAGAACCTGTATCCCTCCAATGCGTAGAAAGCTGCAGGCAACAAGTTTGTTCCTCCTCAGTAGTTATACCACATGCTCTGTATTTTGCCACTAACCATTTTGGATTGTGTTTGTGTTTGATTGCAGAGTGGTAGTGTTAGAAAGCCGGCCAACAGAAAATCCGACTGCACACAGCAATCTCTACATCTTGGCTGGACATGAAAATAGTTACTAAGCAACAGTAACCTAACGCAAATAACAGAGTGAATTTGCCACACAAGGAACAAAGAAGCATTAGGAAACTCCATACAAGCAGGACTGTGACTTACTGTTTCTTTTCTTGACACGTAAATGATGTTGTTTTCGGGTGGAAATCAATACATTTTTGCAGCTGGGAACAGCTGGTTCTGTCTCTTGCCACTGTGTGGTTGGTTATATCGAGTTTGCTTAATAAAAGCTATGAGATAAATAGCCCTTTACTCATTAGTTTTAGGGAAACAGAGCCTTTAAAAAAAATGTTTTGCAGTAAAGGTGCCATAAACTGTTAAATATTTTACTTCCCTTGGATTTTCCTTATATTCTGTAGATGTAGATATAGTACTGGCTGTTTCCCTGTTTTATACTGAGTCTTAATGAAAAAAGATTTGTGTAGGAAGTGAAAGTATCTGCAAAGCTTTTTGGTTTTAAATCTGCCATTCGGTATGGCTTTGTATAATAGACTATTTAATCCTTATTTATTAATCTGCTGCTAGAATGGTGTAATGTATCTAACTTTTAGCAAAGGAAGGTTGCAGAGCAGCTTACTTTTTTTTTTTTACAGTTGTATAAAGATTTGATTATTCTTTTTTCTCGTAGGGGTGTAGTGCATTATTGAGGGGTATGTTACAATGTTGGTTGATCTTGTAAAAATGCGGTTTTGTACAACAAAGTATTTTGTATTGATTTTCTGCCTGCAGAATTGCCATAAAAGGGATTTTCTTATTTACTAGATGTAGGGTGTGTGTACACAAAATATAATATTGATATCAGACATGTTGCTACTGGGTGGGTGTGTACAATATACGTGTGTGTGTGCATGTGCGCATGTGTGTTAAGTTGACCGGCAGTGTGTATTTTTTTTATATATATATATATTTATATATATATAAAAATGTACAAAATATATGCTTTATTTTCATAAATTAGGGATAAGCCTTGTGACGTGAAATGGAAATTGTACCTGGTCATCATCCTTAATGAATGAAAGTATCATGTATCAAACTGCCCATGACGTATAGTTTATTTATACTATTCCAGAGGGGAGCCTATAGTGATAACTGAGCTTACGAGCTTTTTTGTTCGTGCAGCCATCCAGCCGTTGTCACTCAGACAGTTGTTTGGAAATGGTTATTCCCCAGCTGTGTAGTATAAATAAATATGATAAGAACCAGTATCCTATATTAAAGCTTTCGATCACTTTTTTTTCCCTTCCCTATTTTGTCACCTGCATTTTTCTTTCTCTTTTTATTTCTCCATTAAAGAGTCACATCGGTTCCTTTTGTCTTCCTCATTAATTAAAATTCTTGAGGTACCATTAAATATAAATATAGACTGACTACAGGATAGCATCTGGTTTTACTACCTCACATTAACCTGCTAGCTTCACTGTAAGTAAACACAGTCCATAGGCAGACACGGTGGCGGTTCACAAACATTTGAATTGAGGGGGTTTGAAATGAAATCCTACAGCGTACTGCTGCCTGCTCGATTTCTGGGAGCCGCCACCCCAGGCCAGAGAGGTTAGAAGCTTCACACGTCATTTTAGTAAAGCGGTAAAGGTGAGTGTGTTACAACGGCCTGGCCTGTCTGACGGCTCTGCGGTTTGATCTTCACTCACAACCTGAGGAATTGCTGGTGTCTGCTTAGGCATCAGACGGCGCGATTCATAATTTAACATTGATGGAATCCACTCGGCACACGTGATGACTCGGTAATGTCTGTTTGTTACTAGGTACAGCTGGAGTTTGATGTTGTTCTGAAGGTCTGGAAGGAAAAATAGACCTGCGCACAATTTAGCATTTTATCCCCTTAGCATTGTCATTCAAAACTAATTCTTGCTCTGGACTTGATATTTAAATCAGGTCAAGCTTTTCAGTTCTGAAACTGTATCAAAGTTTAATAAATAGTAAGTGTACAGATAATTACAAATCCGTTCACATCAGCTGTAATTGGATCAGCAGTATTAAAAGAGGGATGTGTAACTTTGGTGTTTTAAAGAAATTGAGTTCTCTAGAACTGAAATTACTTCTCCATAGGTAACAGTGATTGGTGATTAACCCTCAGATGGTATAACTCCTTGTCTACAAAGACTTCACAATGAAAATGAAGACAAAGTGAAGCACCAGGTGTAGATGTTGTAGAGCAAACGCTTTCACTTAATTTACCTCATTCACTGCAAACATAATTTTGGCATCATCTTTGAAAACACTTAAAGAGAAGACCTCTAAAAGACTAGAGAAATCTGTAAATAAAATAGGAATATTTATGGGGAATGACTGGAGTAAATAACTATTAGGTCATGACACTGTCATGCAGAAGTAATGAACTGAAAGTATTTTTCTTTGAATGACATGAATGACTGGTGATTTGCTGAATCATAGAAAATGAATCTAGGAAAGTCATTTAATCAAACCTCCTTTTTTTAGCTTTCAAAGCATTTCTAATGGCATATTCCGAAATGCTTTGTCTGGGTTGGTTTTATAGACAGTGGCATTTTTTGCATGATCTGCAAGATACTGTTTCCTAATGTAAAACCTCACTCGTTACTCTTAGCGGAGTATAGCACAACGGATTTGCATGTTTCATAGCTGAACCGGCCAGTCTCGGTGACTCTGACTAGTGTAATTTGTATTTGTTAGACTGTTTAAGTTAGTCTGGTATTGTCTGTATCTTTGTATGTTTTTGTGACGTTTCAACCAGGGTTGAGAAAGCCTAGTGTGCAGAGGTTTGGAGTTTGTAAAGCAAAAGCTTGCTCACCCCCTCATTACTCTTTTGACAGATGTCAAAGTATTAGTTATCTGGTGCACAAGGTTCACGTATTCAACTTGAATGCCTTAAAACAGGCTCCCAGTGCTCTTTGAAGTACAGACAGTATTTGAAGAGCAGCCTGTAGATTAGTCTCTTTTGATTTCCTGACCAAATTAATTGTAACGAAGAAATACAACTGTAATTGTGATGACATCTCTTTAAAAGATGAAAGGTACAACGCATCAGTGAGCCACTGTATCTCTGAATGAAAAGGACAAGACTGGGAGACTTTCTGAAATGTACTTTTTACCTTGTTTAGTCATTAGATTGTAACTGAGACTCTAACTGCACTTGTTCCAGTTTGTGTAACTAGGCTTTGTTCTACATAAATTTCTGTTGCAGTTCATTTCAGTCTATGCCAAATAAACTATGCTTTATTTGATACCTAGATGTGGCGTGATAGAGTTGCTGGGAACAATACCTTATTGGACGTATCTCCAAAGAAGTAAAACAGTCTCCAGGTTTTATGGCGGTTGGTGGGAAGAGCCTGATCCGGAGCAGGCCACTCTGCTCAATCCTACAGGCTGCCCGGGAGCCACACGACATCTCCCACGTACAGCAGATTGACGAGGAAAGGGAGGTCTGGTGATAGCGTGGGAATGAGAAATCAGAATAGCAGTGGCAAAGTCAGTCCAGCTTTGTGCTACCCAGCACAGCCCTGCTGCCAGTCGCCTGGAGTCACCACGGAACCACTCCTGAGTTGTCTGGCTTGAAGACCAGAGACTGGCTTCCTCATGCCCAGTTCATCAGATAGATAGCACAGCGGCTGGTGGGCTCTAAAGGAGAGTTCCTTAGAATAAGAAAACATGAACACAAGCATTTGGCACTCCACCCTGGCCACAGCTCAGTCTTAGCAGGATCTAGAGCAGTTCATACCAGCCTTGCCCTCATGCGTTGGCCACCTGTGTACTGCAAGTGGTTCAGCCGTTGGTCCATCCGGACCCCAGATCTTCAGGGATGTGCTGAGGTAGAGAGAAAAGGGGGTTTGTGAACGTGCCTTTGGACAACAGAAAGAACTGCCAGTTACTGGTAAACAAATAAATACAGATAAATGCTCCTCCTCTGTGGAAGACTATTCCCACTGTGGGTGAATCTCAGTGTCAGCCTGTATGTGTTATCGTCATAGATTCCATGATTCTATCACAGAAACCTTGATAGAGCTGGAAAAATCTCAATGGCAGGATAGTTCTACCAAAGAACACATTTGTCATAAGAGTACTCTTCACCCTTTTATTTTTAAAGTATGCAGAGAAAGAACCAAAAAGAGACAGCACGTGTGGCAGCGAGAACATGAAGAGACTACTCATCCTTGATGAATGTGGCTTAGGAAGAAAAATAAATAGTGAATCTTTTGTCCTGAGTAGAATTCAGGACGCACTCCAGGAAAGGACTGGGGAGGGAGGAGGCATAAGTTGGAGTAGGGTGTCTACACCCATCTCCAAATCTACAACTGGAAGCAATTGCCACCATAAAAGGCCCTCTTTGTCAGGGTATGAGGAAATGGCTAAGGAGCCCAGGGCCTAAATGAGTGCATGAGGAAAGATAATGCAACGGTAAGAGATGGAAATGCTCGCTGAAAGGGTCTAGCTTCTGGTGGAATCTCATCAGCTAGGAGACACTTACTGAGGTGCTTGAACTGTCCAGGGGGGAGATGTTCCAGGGAAATCCAGGCTGCATCCCCAGCAGCGTGGCCAGCAGGGCGAGGGGGGATTGTGCCCCTCTGCTGCGCTCTGGGGAGACCCCCCTGCAGTGCTGCCTCCAGCTCGGGGGGTCCAACAGCAGAAGGACACGGAGCTGTTGGAGTGGGGCCAGAGGAGGGCACAAAGATGCTCCGAGGACTGGAGCCCCTCTGCTGGGAGGACAGTCTGAGAGGGTTGGGGGTGTTCAGCCTGGAGAAGAGAAGGCTCTGGGGAGACCTTAGAGCCCCTTCCAGTGCCTAAAGGGGCTCCAGGAGAGCTGGGGAGGGACTCTGGATCAGGGAGGGGAGCGATGGGATGAGGGGGAACGGTTTTAAACTGAAAATGGGGAGATTTAGATATTAGGAAGAAATGTTTTACTGTGAGGGAGGTGAGACACCACCACCGCTGGTTGGAGAGGGTGCCCGGGCTGCCGGGGTGAAGGGCTGTGGGTGCTGTTTGAAGCCTGATGACTTTGGGGGAGACGTTCCCTCTTCCTCCCACCCCTGCAGGGAAATTGACTACAAACCAGAGACCCCCCCTGGAAAAGCAGAGCGCTGGAGAGGAGTACAGACAAAATGGTGCAGTGGGACGCAAAGCCCGGGGGGAGGCTTGGCCCCCCGAGGGGGTTGTGTGGCCCCGTGAGAGGCCGTGGGGTATCCCCCTCTCCCCTCCCTCCCTCACTGGCGGCCGCCCCGGCTGGTTTTGGGGGTCCCCCGGGG
>NW_009661375.1:3275641-3285909 GCF_000708025.1 Charadrius vociferus | reverse complement strand
GCGCGAGGCAGCCGTGAGGAGATGGCGCATGGTGAGGGGGGAAGTGAGGAGATGGGGCGTGATCCATGAGGAGATGGGGTGTGGGGGCAGCCACGAGGAGCGGGGTGTTGTGAGGCGGGAAGCATGGAGATGGCAGCCGTGAGGAGACGGGGCATCAGGGAGCAGTACGTAAAGTGCCCAAATCAGCCAGTTTCTCTGGGAGAACGCTGGCGCCAGTGAAAGTCCAACCTGTTTGGCCGGGGATGGACATGCCTCGGGACGGAGGTGGTTCCCCGCAGCCCAGCCTGTCACGCTTCAAAGAGGGTCGGTGCAGGTGGGAGCTGAGACGCTGCGAAGACCAAGCTGCCCGGTGCCTGCCAACTTCTGCGTGGGTGGTGGAGGACCATCAACCAAGTCATCCCTGTGGCCTCTAGAGAGGGATTGACCCAGTCTCTCCCCATGGAGTCAGCGATGTCCTGGCTGGCAGAGGCACCGCTTTGCCCTTAGTGCCTGTAACAGAGCAGCCGGCAGCAGCCCCCTTGGCTTCCAGGAGATTCCCCCCAGAGATGAGGACTGTTGGAGTGGGTGTAAAACTCGTGAGCAAAAAGATAGGACGAGGTGGGGGACAGCTGTGGGGCGCAGATCTCCTAGCTCCCTGCTTTCTAAATCTGCCCCAGCTCCTCCTTAAAATGCCCTTTCTGAGCCCCTGGTTTGGGGGATCTGCAGCGTCGGAGCCTGACATGCGGGCAGGATCCAGCTGTGTATTGAATGCCGGGGCTGTGTAGGCTCAGAGGTATTCACACGTGGAAGCGACTGCAGAACCGGCACCTGTGAACCATGGCAGCACCTTGTCTTTGCTGATCCTTTCTTGACTTTGGTGTGAGAGTTCATCCTCAGATAGAAATAGGTCACATTCAGGCTCTGTGTTTGTTTTCCTGATGAAATAAAAGCACAGGAACATTTGCAGTGAGTCCCCCCCAGGTCTGTCAAGCATGCAGAAATGAGGAGAAACCCAGGATAAAGAGGGAGAGGATGAGGTAAAGTTTCCTTTCACACAAGCAGCTTCTGGGCAAAATTTCTAGAGCCAGAGGTTGTACCCATTGCTTCATGCTTAGCAGACACTCATGGACTGTTGGGAGCTTTGTCCCATCTCTTTTTGAACTGGTGTATTCATTTGGTCGCCATAGTTTCCTGAGGCAACGAGTGCCACAACTTTAGGAATGTGTTGTGTGAAAAAATATTTCCTTTTATTTGTTATAAACTTGCTGCTGGGTGATGGCATACAGTACCCTCACTTGTGTGTTCTGAGAAGCGGAGAGAGTTGTTCCCTTTTCACTTTCTCCAGGATACTCATGATTTCATACACCACCATCATCTCCCCATCTTCAGCTTTCTGTCTTCCATGCAGAAGAGCTATAGCTTTAAAACACTGAACTGATTGAAGAACCATATTAACAGCATGTTGGTTTATTATAAATTTTAAAATGATGGCTTCCAATAGGACTCCTTTTAACAAGAAACATGCCATTCAGATTAGACACAATGCATTCTTGTAGCCAGTCAATTATTCAGAATTTTGGAGTGAACAAAACCCTACAGAAATCCACAGAGAAGGATGTTCCATTTTATTTAAAACTTCTTTCCCAAAATTCATAGTCCCTTGGTCTCTGATTTCTGCGTGATGTTCCCAGACTTCACTGCCTGTTGGTGTTTGCGTAGCAGCAGTTGAGACTCGTAGTACTCCGTGTTCCTTTCCATGGAGTTACCTTAATTTGCTTGCTGGGGACCAAGGAACTTCTGGATTTGCAATTAAGTGCCAGATTTCAGCAGGTTACAATATTTCTGCTATTCTGTTTCCCAAAATCTCTTTGCACTGTCAGCTTGTCTTTTATTGAGCATTTATATATAAATAAGTGGTGTAAATGTTATTGTCAAAGGAATATGAAGGCCTGATTCTCTACCTGTTGCAAAAAGAGGCAAAATAAGCCTGGATGCCGTTGCAGAAGAGCCATCAGCTAGGAAAAAAGCGTATTTATTTTTCAGTTAGATTTTGGGGAGAAGCAGCCCAAGTTTTTCTCCTGTCTGGTGCAAACAGATGACATGTAGCTGTATCATTTTAGTAAACAATGCTGGAGGTGCGTTAAGATTTAAATGATATTGAAGATCTGAAAAGGAAAATAATCGTTGCAGAAGTCACTTGTAATGTAAATGCATCATCCTGAAGGGTCCAAAGCCGACACCACTGCAGCTAGCCGCGGCAGGATCTGTGTCGCGGCACTGTTGATTTTAACAAGTGCAGACCTGCTTGACTCTCTTGTCAACTTTTTCTTTGTAAATAGTAACAGTTTGTTTGTTTGTTTTTTGAGGTATTTCCTGGCCTAGGCAGCAGCTAAGTGTTTGTCAAAGATGTAGTGAGATTGTGTTTCATCCGTAAAAAATGTAGGGCCTGATAAGTTATTATGCTACACAGCAAATAGCTTGTAGACAAAGGGCTTTTTTATGGCCAGGAGCCATGGGAGGTGGGGTGGGAGAGGGGGGCGGGCTGCAGTCTTGAAACACCCTGCGTGATACCGATTCCATAGGAAAGGCTGGAAATATGTGAAAACAGAGTGAGTCTGTGTGTAAAGCCTGTACTTTCCGGAAGGGTGTTGTCTCCCCAACCTGTACGTAGAGGCTGACACAGTTTTTAGCTCTGACATTGCAAAGAAGATGAGAGAAAAATACAATGCCAAGCTGTGTTCATATAGGAAACAGAAAATAATTCCAACCATCTTAGCACAGGAGCATTTATAACTTTGGGGAAAAGCCCATGCAGGACATCTGGTCTGTATGCAGAAGGCAACACATGGCCTTGTCACCCAAGCGGGGGGCAGGCAGGGGAAGCCCATCCCTGTGCTGCCAGCAACCAGCCACCGGCTGCATTGATAGCGTTAGAAACTGCTCTCTGAGACACCACGCCGCTGGACAGGGACGTTGTTAGAGTCGCTGGCAGATTTACGGTTGCTTTGTGTGCACATCTGCGTGTGCACAAGAGACATTGGCCCAGTGAACCCAGCTGCCCAGAGAGACCTGGCCATGGAGAATGCTTGTGACCAAGGCACGGAGAGATGCCATGGCAAGACTCCTCCCCAGGGACCCTCTCCAGGTCCTGCACAGGCAGGTTTATGCTCTCTTGAGTGCACAAGAGCTTGTTCACACCACTGTGTCCCCTCACAGTGTCCCCAGCTCAGCTAGACCTTGTGCTTCCAAGCCCAAGCTCGCTCTCTCCAGAAACCCCAGCTCCACACACACGTGAGGGTGGCCGGGACGGACTGTCCCCCGGGCACAGTCTGTGAAAGTCGCACCTGAAGGCTGACTCATACGACCAACCTGTAACTGCCAGAGGTTTTCCAGAGATCTCAATCTATTATTGCCGATTTAACTTTCTTCCTGCTTTACAATCAGTTGGCAATTATTTCGTTCTCACCTGTCTCTGAAAGTGGAATCTGAGCACTGCAGAGATTGTCTCTGCCTCCTTCCCACTGGCAGGCTTGGCCATGCCCGGCAGTTTGTCCATGCTGGCGGGGAGTTCTGCTGAGAGCAACAGAGGAATCGGGTGCCTGTTACCCAGCATGGTTGCCGGAGGCCCACCTTGCTCTCAGATATCTCCGTTATCGCTGATCTCTGGGAACATAATATCCCAACACACCAAGTGCGTGGAAAGGGAAGGATCAACTTTACGCAGTCTATCAGGAGCTGCTTGACTGGTGAGGGAAGGGGCCACACCAGAGCCACGGCAACCATCTGACTTTCGTCGCGGAGTCTGAACTGGTAGATTGGGCTTTGTCTAATATGCAGATGGCAAGTAGGTACTTTGCTCGATGTGGGTATGCTTAATGTGATAGGTGGCACGGTATGCACACAATTCCTGGGAGAATCGCTGTCATTGCTGGGATTTTCAGCAGTCTTGCTGTATCTGATCATCTTTTGCAAAGTGGATAAAGAAATGACGAGAATGGAGATACTACTAGCCAAATACCAAGCTTGAGAGGTGTTACAAGCCTCCTCCCTTTCAGTAGCAGCCCTGCTGTGGGAACTGAGGGTGTGCAGAGAAAATCCATCTGTTATGTGAGGTCGGGAGACGTGGCCAGGGCAGAGGAGGTTATGCAGACAGTTAGCCCCTGCTGATGGTGTCGGGTACTTCGTGCTAGAGAGAAACGGCACTTGATGTGCAAATACTCCCCATGGAGGACTGAAGAAGTAGTCAGAAGATCTTGACCGTAACCTAGGTTTGATCCAGATGCGTGTGAAGGCCTTTGATGCTGGCATATGGTTTACACGGTGTGGGCAGAATTGAAGGAACAAGACATGTATGTGGTAAGAGATGCTGTTTAGAAAGATCAGCTCCTTGCTGCCAGTTTGCAGGACTGGAATAGCCACCTTCTGCACACGAACGGGGACCCTCTGCGTTGGCATGTGGGCTCAGTATAGTTTGGGTTCAGTATGATGTCCCCCAGAGGCAGTGAGCTCCCTGGAAGGTCTCTCTTTACAAGGAGCTTTTACAGCGACGTGCTTGAATAAAATTATGTTTTGCAAAGGGTCCCACAGTGTGCGCATCGGAGCACTGAAATGGCCCCTGCCATGTTCCTCCTCGTGACAGGCTGGAGATGAGGTATGGTGGGGATCTTCCACTGCCCTGCTCTTTTACTCAAGCTCACTGGTTAACCGCAGGATTCAAGTTGTGGATTTCAGTGATCCTTCACCTTGGGGTTAACTGGGTTCTTCCCCAAATGGCTGCATTCCTCTCTTGAGGCCCCTTACAGTTTTCTCTAGTCTTGACTCTCCGCTTCCTTCTCCTTTGCAGGCTTTTCCAGATGGCTTAGAGGCACATTAGAAGGTGAGGTTAGCATAACTCCCAGGCAATGCCCTTTCCAGCCTCCTTGCTTAGAAATGCATTTGTTCTAAAACCTCTGTCAGGCAAAGCCCTCGTGGATGCAGGTCCCTGCAAGCAGAGGGGATGGTGCCATGAGTCGTCTGAAAAGAAATAACATTCCTGAGTTGGGTCTGGCTTTTCTTTGTTTCCTTCTCCAAACACTGGGTTGTGCCCCTCGGTTCAAGATCTCTCGCAGCCCTCCCCCAAAATGTGGGCAAAAGAACAGGAAATGAGAAGCTCCAGTAGTGTCCGCCCTCACAACCTCTTGCAGGGTGCATTTGAATAACCCTGCTCCGCTCAGGCTTCACGTGTGGTAAGAAGCTGTCTGAGCTCCCCAGGAGAGGAAGCCCTGGTATGAGCACATGAAGCGGATTGAGAGAAAAGCAGCAATAAAAATTCTCCTAATAACCCATCCAGATTCTGACAATAAGCTGGTGAAGCTGAGACCATGTGCTTTACTTATGCTTATCAGAGGAGGTCTTGGTTTCTCCTAAATGTGTGTTTGCCTGCTACAGGCTCTTAGCGTGCGTGATTTCCCAAGCAGTTCTCCAGGGAGAGCTGCTTTTCATTGTGGTGCAGTCAAAGGCTGGATGCATACAATGAAAGGCACTGCCGGAATAGCTGTGGGCACTGTGATGAATTCTTTATCTATGAGCATCTTTTCTAAGAGGCACTCACTGAAGCCAAGCTGACTTGTTGCCCACGGTCAGTTCCTAAAATAACTACACCACAGGCTGCGCTGTAGCTGAGCTGCTTCTTCACGTTGTGCTCTGCTTGTATAAAAGGTTTCAGCTCAAGGAACTGAGACCCTTGTGGGTAAAAGCACTGTTCCCTCCACCTTTACCCCACCACCCCCTGCAGTAACTAACCAGTCCGTCCAATGCATGTTACAGCAACTGAAACACCCGAACCTGGTGAATCTGCTGGAAGTGTTCAGGAGGAAGCGGAGGCTGCATCTGGTCTTCGAATACTGCGACCACACAGTTCTCCATGAGCTGGACAAGCACCCCCGAGGGTGAGTGGCCTGTCTCTCACTGGGAGCTTTGGGTAAAGGAGTCAGGGGGTGTCCATGTTGTTGCTGCTCTGCAGAGTTTTCAGAGGAATTTCATTAATTACGGGAGAGGTTTCTCAGCCCAGTACCCTGGACTTGCTCTGTTACTGTGGTTTAGCAATGACGTCCAAAAGAATTGTGTATGAGCCTGCGTGCGCTCCTGCACAGTGCTGCTCACCAAGGAGACTGGAGCGCTGAGCCTGAGCGTTTGGGTGATCTTTGGCTGGCTCGGCAGCAGCAAACCCGAGTGGTTTGGGAGAATCTTGCATCTCACTGCGAAGAGGTTAGGGCTGATGGGCTGGGGGCACGCAGCCCTCCTTCCTGCTGCTCCCCAGGTGTGTTGCACGTCACGGTGGCAGGCTGTGCAAACGCAGGCTGTGGACACTGGGGCAATGTCATTGAGCACCCAAAACATGTACAGGCTGTAGTGAGGTCACTGATGACCCGTGTGACAAACCAGTGACTTCTAGCCCTCTGGCATGCTGCTGTGCTAAGGAGCATGTGTTGGCTGGCAGGAGTCACCAGGAGCTATGCCTGCACCTCCCTGCACAACCTCAGGTCAGATACTCTCTTCTTTAAACAGGCACTTGCACAAAGTGTGAGCTACACGGGCAGAAGGAACATTCTCCAGGAAAGGGTTTGTTCTATTGACACATTATAAATGACACTCCCACTAAATACATTGTCCCTAATTATTCACAGTGACTTGGTGCTGTGGAAATGCTAAGCAGAAGTTCATAAATCATTTTGCAGGCCTGGAGCTAAATGAATTGCCTGCAGGAGACTAATTGGGGGTTGAGTAAACATGAGCCTGTTGTTCTTCTCCCTGATGTGGAGCTCTGGGAGGAGAATGGAGCATGCTGATAGCAAATGGCTTTGCGAGCTGGTGAGCAGCTTTCAACCCAGTTTGAACCTGTTCACCTGGAATCTGAAGAGAGAATGGATAACCCTCTTTGAAGAAAATACTTCACATTTGCTTTCTATTCATCAGAACAACTCCAGTGTGAATGAACATGTAATGCCTGGTTGCATACTTTGCATTTGATCTTTGCTACGGCAGATGGTCAAGTCTTTTGTGGTCAGGATTAAGATGGGTGGGCACATGCCTCTTTGCACCATGTTTCCAGGTCATTTGTCCAACTTCATCCCCTTGTCAGGCTGTCAGTGCGCACTCTTACCATTCTAGGATGTTTCTGCAAGGGAACTTTGGCATTGCAACAGCAGTGTCAGCACAAGACCTTAAGTGCTGACAGCAGAAGGTGCTTTAAAGAAAAAGCCAGGCTTATTGTTTTGGTTTAGTTTTGGGTTGGGTTTTTTTTCTTTATGATGAATCAGAAGCTTTTCAGCATTAAACACATGAAATAAAATTGGATTTGAGCTTGAAAGTGCCAAGACTGTCACCTACGCCTTTCCTTGGGCTGTTGAAGACCATTACAGACAGCCAAGGAAGTTTAAGAACTGTTGCACAGTAACTGAAAGAGAGGAGAGGAGACTGAAAGAGAGGTTTTCTTTCTCTGAAGTGTTTGCCAGCCATTGGAGGGAAGGAGAGGAGACGCAAACCAAAGTAGAGCTTTATACTCTTGTAGGAACATCCTTCCCTGTTCCATTTCGGTCACCTTTCCACTCTGGATAACCAATGACGCGACAGCATTGCAAGTCAGAGCATGCACCTATACCGCAGATACTCCACCACCTCCAACTCTGAGCAGTTGCAGGGGCAGAAATGCCTGCTGGCGTTTCAGGAGGATTGCCAGGAAGCGTGGATGCTAAACACAGCCACAAGACAGGATTTGACGTGGACTTGCACTCACTGATGAATGGTGACCAGTTGGCAAGCCTCATGCTGGTTGTGACTGAGTGGTACCAGACACTCTGGCACGCTCTTAGCTGCCATAAATCCTTGTATCTTGTGGCATTGACTGGATTTGGAAGTGGTGTTGATGTTTTGACACTCCTGTGATGCTTAGAGGATAACCTCACGGTAGAGGATTGCAGGGAGGTGCAGGCAGAGCTCAGCCTCAGCTCTGAAATATGGGAAGAGGTACAAACAGCCTCCACCATTAGCAGCCCAGTGTGCCTGGTTCCCTGCTGTGGAATATCAACAAACTGAGGGTTATTTTGTATTTCTTGTAACTTATAGCAAAAAAAATGCACCTAGTGTTTTTTTCTCTGAGTTTTCTGACTTAGCCCCTGACAGTTTTACTCAGAGATCCCTGTACAATATTAGCACTCAAAGGCCTCCTCTTCCTTTTTCCTGTAATAGTAAAGTTATTTTTAATAACCAAAATAAAAATGTGCGTTTTTAAAACAGGGTGCCGGAGCATCTAGTGAAGAGCATAACCTGGCAGACCCTCCAAGCTGTGAACTTCTGCCATAAACACAATGTAAGTCTCCTGAACAGCACTAACGATTGCTGTAACGTGGCCTTGGAGGACAAGGAGATTCTGTTGCCATTTTCCTGATTTCAAGCCTTTCATGGGACCAAGTCAGATGAAATTTCCTGTTTTCAACAGGAAACATACATGAAATATTAGTGTATACCCATGACAGCTGCATTTACTATCACACAGGTGCCTTGGGTTTGCTGTCAAGGAATGATTTGCATTAATGACCTTAGACAAGCTTCCAGGCTGAACAGGCATCTATATCCTTGTGTGTTCCCTGTGCCATGCTTTGCAACTGGTGTGTAGAAAACTGGCGTTAACATCTAATCAGCTGAGACCTGAGCAAACTGCTCCTGATTTCACAGAAAACCCTTCTGTTGATAGTTACAGGCACTGAATCACGACCCCAGTTAACAGGTTTCAAAAATTAGATACAGTAAACCAGTTTTACAAACCCTTCTCTGCTTTCTGGTGGGAGATGCGAGTTGTGTGCGTGACAGGTATTTTGTAGAAAGCAGTGGGGACGTGTTAAGAAGCAGGGAAGGAAAGGGGCCTTTTGGAGGAGTTCTTTAGGCAGACTTAGCTGTAATTGTCTTTGGTTTTGTGTATCTGCCAATTTTTGAGATTTAAGAGTGGGGCAGGAGATTGCTCTGGAATGGGTGTTTTGTCTTTGCTGGGAGAATTATGTCCAGCTGAGCCACAGGAACTTGGCCATAGGGCTGTGCTGCTTCCAGGATTTGTTGTTTTCCTTCTTTTTTTCTGTTCCCCCTCTCAGTCTGAAGGATTTAATGGAATTTTAAAGCAGAGGGAACAATGAGATGCTGCAGTTTGACCTGCTGTAGATCACAGGTAATGAGGTTTTATGCAGCTGCCCTTTTTGGAACTCCATGACACTGGTTTAACAAGCAGCATTTCAGTCCTCAGGAGGAGACACAATAATTTAGCACCAGCTTAGCTAGGAAAAGACAGAGGTGTTTGTGCTGAGGCAGTAGGAGGGAGGGAGTAGGGAGGGAGTAGGCAGGGGAGGGATGCGAGCTAGACCCTGGTGATTTCAGTAGAGCATGCCTTCCATATATAGGCAGAAGAAATTAAGGTCTCTGCTAGTTTGATCAGCAGAAACTTCTTGCCAAGCCCAAATTCAATTGTGAATTTTCAGCAAGCAAAGTGACCTCCCAAGAATCACAGAACTGCTGATGTTGGAAGGGACCTCTGGAGATCGTCTAGTCCAGGCCTTCCACTCAAGTTGGGTCAGCTAGAGCAGGCCACTCAGAAGCTTTTCCAGTCAGGGTTTGAATATCTCTAAGGATGGAGGCCCCACAGACTCTCTCAGCAACACGTTTGGGTGTTTGGCCATCCTCACAGTAAAAAAAAAAAAAAAAATGCTTGGATTTAAATGGAATTTTCTGTATATTCAATTTGTGCCCATTGCCTCTGGTGCTTTTACTGAACACCACTGAACAAAGCCTGGCTTGGTCTTCTTTTCTTCGGGTATTAATGCACATTGATAGGATCCTCCCTGAGCCTTCTCTTCTCCACGTTGAATGATGGTCCCAGCTCCCTCATCCTCTTCTGTCTGATACCCCAATCCCTTAATCTTTTTAGTGGCCCTTCACTGGAGTCACTCCAGTATGTCCCCACCTTCCTCCTACCAAGGATCCCAAAGATGGACACAGCACTGTGGATGTGTCTCATCTGTGCTGAGTAGAGGGAATACCAGGCATACACTGGCATCTACAAGGATAGATGAAGTCCCACATCTGAGCCATAGTCTTCATCTCATTTGTGAGCCATGCCAGCAAAATCATTTGCTTGTCTGCTAGATTATGAGTAAATACAGTTCATGGGCTTTGTCCAAGAACTGATCCCAGAAGACCTACACACCTCTCATTAGGTGAGAGGTGAGGTATAGGCGGGGAAATTGTCCTGCCCAGCAGGACGGGGC
>NW_009661375.1:3270638-3275591 GCF_000708025.1 Charadrius vociferus | reverse complement strand
GTTAACATTCATGGCACCATGTGCAAGGGGTGTGTGGCTGCATTAGGAGGTCCTTTATCTGAGGGCCAGGTTAAATGCTTGCTTCTAACCTTGGTTTTTTTTTCTGTGTCCAGTGCATCCACCGAGATGTAAAGCCAGAAAACATCCTGATAACAAAGCACTCAGTCATCAAACTTTGTGATTTTGGATTTGCTCGCATACTGAGTGAGTGCCGATTTGCTACTTACACGGATTGTTAACATGTGAAAACTCAAATGAAGTGTAGGATCAGGCTTTCAAACACCAGTAAAGACTTGCTTGTCTTTGTCTGATGCACTTGTAAATCATCCTGTATAAAGGCTGGCGTGTTTTCGCAGAGAAACTCTGCTAAAGACTGGGTAGAGATTCCCAAACCAGCTTATAGGGAGTTAGCCCAGACACCGGGATGTTGAGTGCCTCTGTAAACAAACTCCGTCTGAGCTCCCTGCTGGTGCAGCTGAACTGCTGGTGGTGCTGGTGCTGGTTGATGGAAGTCAGCCTTGGGCATCTTGGAGCTGCCCAGCCGTTGCTTATGCAATGCTGGAGACACAGCTGGAGTTCCCTGGCAGGAGGAGCCCCTCTGGCAGAAGGCGCTGTCTCTGCAAACAATGGCTTCACATTTTCTGTTGTAAATAAACCCCCTAATGTGGTTTTTTTTTAGCTCTTGTTCAGACAAATCACGTGGGCTTTGAGAACTGACCACTGGCTGGTGCAGGGCTCTCTGCTGTGGATCTCTGCATATTTTCATTTCAAGAAAAATATGGTCTTGATTTTTGCCAAATATTAAGTGTTTCCAAAGTTGGGTTCTGCTAGTGGCCAGTGACTCATCCTGTTCCTGTAGCTATTGCCTGCCCAGGAGGTGCCCTGACATGTGTAACAACTGATGGCAGCTTGTCTGCATTGTTCTGATCCCACATTCCTGTTTGTTTCTCTCCCTCCTGACCCCAACCTAGCTGGTCCGAGTGACTATTACACAGACTATGTGGCTACCAGGTGGTACCGCTCTCCAGAGTTACTTGTGGGAGACACCCAGTACGGCCCTCCCGTGGACGTGTGGGCAGTAGGCTGTGTCTTTGCAGAGCTGCTCTCTGGGGTCCCCCTGTGGCCTGGCAAGTCCGATGTCGACCAGCTGTACCTCATCCGGAGAACGCTGGGTAAGTGTCCCCTCTGGTCAGAGCCCTGGTCTTCCCCATGCCTTTGGCAGCACTAGAGCTTGCCCAGGAGGAGTTTCCTCTGTGGTGGGAATCGGATTAGCCAGGAGGTAAATTTACTCAGTGGATCTCTCCCTTTAGTAGGTGTTGGCTTATTTGAGGTGTTCCTCTTCTTAAAAGGGAGCTGGGTTCTCCTGGCATGACTTACACATGCACATCTTGTTTGGAGATTGGGTAGCTGGAGTAACAGATGCTGCTTCAGGTCCTGGCAAGATCTGAGGAAACAAAGTTGGCGTCCACGTGGGTGGTGACTGTTCTTCAGAAAGAGATCCGTGGGGCAGAATTGGTTTCAGCTTGTATGAGCCAGCAGTGCCAGGCTGTGGCTAAAAGGCTCACAACGGACAGGGCTGCGTAAGCAGGATCAGGCAAACTGCCCGAAACCATCCTTCCACTCTCTTTAGTAGCGGTGGCCTCCGGGAAGCTGTGTCTGGTGCTGGGCAGTTTAAGAAAGATGTGGGATGTGTTAGGTGACCACTGGGTGTCCTTCCTGGTCCTTTGGGGTGGCTCGGTGACTAGCGGGGTGTGGGGAGCACAGGGCCAGCCCCACAGGAGGCGCAGAAACACCTGCCTCTGCTGCTGCCCTTTCTACATCTTCAGCTGTCTCCACATAGACAGAAAAATGAGGTGCCTGTATCAGAAAGGACCGGGAATGCTTTGCGTAAAGGTCTGAAAGATCCAGGTATTTTTCAGGGTTTGGTACCAAGCAAAGTGCTCCCTGCCTCTAGTTAACGAATAGTTGGATTTAGTTTATCACAGCTTTGGGGATCTCGTAAACATTGCCGGTGCCCGTTCATCGCTGTGTGTGAAAGAGAGTGTGAACACTGACGTTTGTCTGTTCCGCCTGTTTGTCTTTATTCACCAAGGAATTTTAGGAGCCACTTCAGATTTGGAACAGAGGTTAAATAAAAGAGCCATTATCTATGTAACACTTAAATTAATCCGGTCTCATTGATTCTATTTGATCTTGGTGCGTAACATCTGATTTCTTGGGCGCAAAGGAACACCCCCCCACACTTTTAATTGATACTTGTTGGGATGAACTGGGAATTGCAATTTTTACTGAGCAGTTTATAAAACTATAAAGTTTTATAGTTTATAAATGGCTTTAAACAGATAAACTCCTTAGCTAGAAAAATAGTTAAACATCGATTGCTTCATCCTCCAGAATACATTTATGTCAGTGTTGAGTGAGTTACAATTTATTTTTAATGATAGGGTTTCAGCCAGAAGAAATTCCCTTTCGATCCAGGTGATGGACTGAAGCAGTGTTTACAGAGAAAAGCTGCTTGGTCAAAGCTGTGTAATTATGGTGGTCTGGCTATTGTACTGGCTCTTTTGTTAGGGATTTGATTTTAACATTTTGCTTGCTCTAAGCTTCAAAAAAGGACCATGAAGCTGCACTGGGGAAAAGCGACAGCATATTCCTGTCGGTGCTGCATTTCAGCTCTTTTCTATACAACATCGGCAGGAGTGTACAAAAATAATTTCACCCAATATGAGTTAAATTTTAATGAAGCTGGAACACTTGTGGTTAGCTTGTCCCCTCCCAGCAGTCGGAGAAGACAGGACTGTTTATGCAGACAGGCTGTCTCTTGGGAGCCCTTTCCCTTTGAAAATGATGAAACATGGCATCAGTGTGGAGAGCGGGCCAGCAGAGCCCTGCTCACCCTCCCTCGAACAGAGAACACCAACAAAGCGTGCCCACGCTGCTGTGCGGCCACCTCCAAAACAAACCCTGGCTCCCGCCAGTTACTCATCAGAGCCCAGGACTGGTGTCGTGTCTGATGTGAGCAGGGGAGTTAGCTGCTGATCTGATCGTAACACTTTGGGAAGGATCCCTGGCTGAAGCTCAGTGCCGTGGCGGGGCTGGAGTTTCAGATCCTGGTAGGTGTTTGCACAGCACCCTCTAGCTATGGTGCTGGGACACGTTCCCCCGATCACCGACACACAGGTCTTGAGTTCAGCCCAACAGTCCAGTGGAGGTACAGGTGCTGTCACAGAGCCGACGTGTTTGTGCAACTTCCTGCCTTGCCCACCTCATTCCCTGGTGTTCTACCAAGGGGTCTTTTTGCTATCCAAAGTTTGCAATTACCCAAATAATGCAGTGGTAGGATCCAGGCGTTTGGCACGGGGAGATATATAGAAATAGCTATAGTGGACACAGTTCGTAAAAGCCACTCTGCTGCACAGCACAGAAACTCAGAGCCTGGAAGAGGCACGGCAGTGGGGTACTCCTGCTCCAAAAACTGCTCCTACCAACTGGATTTCTTTGAGCTATTTATGGCATGAGGCCCTGGGCAGTTATGACTGTGGGCAGCTGGAGCTGTGCCTTTCGTTCAGCACAGTCACACGGCTGTGGGACCACTGGTGTCCTAGATGGACGTTAGTTTTCACAAAAGAACATTTTGTCAGCTCACTTGGTGGTACTCCATCTCTTTCGGCGTTCTCTCAGATGGTGTCAGCCTTGTTAGAGGATATAAGCTTGTTCAATGCCGGCGCTGTAAAACCAGCAAATTAATCTGAGTTTGTTTTTTTTTTTTATTTATTCTTGCTGAAAGGGGATCTTATTCCCAGGCACCAGCAAGTGTTCAGCACCAACCAGTTCTTCAGCGGGGTAAGAATTCCAGACCCAGAGAGCATGGTAAGAGCTCCCTCCAGACACGCTTCCCCCGAACCTCGCGCTAACCAGCAATCTGTCTGCAGTGCTGAGGAGACACGGTGTTTGGACAGAGAAACGTTCCTGCTTCTTTTTACCCAGAGTACACGTGCTGTCTGCTTTGGAAGCACAGCTGGAAAAACCTCGCTTGCTCAGCTTGACCAGTCCTTTGCTGCGCAGCATTTCTTCCCTATCCAAAAGCTTTGCCCTCTACTTTGCCCATGTGCACCAGAATATTATTTGGAGGTGGCTGAATCCCTCTCATGACATTTTAACTGATACCCTGTGTAAAAGCAGTCAAACGAATGCTTAATCTCTGCTCCTTCTCCCCATTTCTGGTGGCCCAGCAGCCAACCTCCCCATCCATCCTCAGCAGTGCCAGGCAGCTCCCCTCTAAACACATGAAGTGACAGATGCATGTGGTGAGGTACAGGTCACGTTCTTGGGAAAGCTGGTTCTCCGTACCCTGATGAATGAAAAGCTTGTTAATATGAGGACATTCCCTTTTTTTTTCTCTCCAGGAGCCATTAGAAATGAAATTCCCAAGTATTTCATACTCTGCTTTAGCTCTCATGAAGGTAAGAAAACTACAGCTGGTGGAGGAGCTCTGCACTGAGACTTAGCAAATGCAGTCTGTTTTGCTTATCAGCTGGTAAATGGTTTGAGAGTTGGCTACTCTATCAGAGCTTCAGGAAAAATAGAGCTGGAGGGGATTTGGAGACAACTTTTAATCCACTCCTCTCTAATCCACTGATCTTTACCATGGAGGTGGAAAAGCCATATATTATTCCCGTATTAAGATGCAGTGAATGGAAACAGTGAGGATGGAGACATTAAAAAGAAGGTGCCGCCGTGGACGGTATTCGCTAGGCCGAACACCAGAACAGCGCAGCTAGTGCCATAGTGGATTCTCCCGTTTCAGAAAGTTGTTCTAGCTCAAATGAAAGTTATGAGCTTAACTGTTTTTTGAGGCTTGCTGGTTTGCTACCCCGTACTATAGTAACTGCCCCTCTAGCCGCCATTTCTATTACCGCCTTGTGGCAGGTGTTCAGTTTAGCTGCTTTTCCA
>NW_009661375.1:3263487-3270307 GCF_000708025.1 Charadrius vociferus | reverse complement strand
GCAAGCTTCGTGCTGACTCCGAAAAGCCAGACTATTAGAATCCATTAAAAAAAATTAACGCATGTGTCTGTCTGAATGCTCGTTGGCTGTGGTGAGTAGCTGGAATTGTGCAGACCTGTTTAATGAGTGTTTTGTGTGATTCTTCATCTTTTCCAAGGGTTGCCTGCGGATGGACCCTGCCGAGAGGCAGACATGTGAGCAGCTGCTGCAGCATCCCTATTTTGACAGCATTAGGGAGGCAGCGGATCTGGGCAAAGAACATGAAAAAACGTCTCGGAAACCAGCCAGGATGACTCGGAAGCACGTGGCAGGGGTAACATTTTCATAGTATTTCATGCTCTGTACCTGAGGAGAGGGCTGCTCTCTGGCTCGCAGGAGGTGGGCTCATGTTGGCAGTTAACGGCGAGAGAGAGCTCCTGCCTTGCACCAATCTTAATTTTAGCCTGAGGAGGAAATGAACCTCCTGGCTAAGGAGTAACTGAACCGTGTGCTGCCGCTGCATTGAGTCACTGGGGATAAGCAGCACAGCGATGTGGAAGATCGGGTTTATCCAGGAATGTGCGTTCCTGACAAAGAATAGCAGGATAGCTGAACATGCTGGATGGGCTTGTGTGGCTGGTTCAGTTTGGAGATCTCAGGGATCTTTTTGGTGCTTTTGAATCCCCAATTATGGAGATGGCAAAAATGCCCAGATGCATTTGTAACCGCCGATGAGATGTGGTCCCTTACTCGGTTCCAGACGTTACAGAGTGCACAGGGTGTTTCTGCAAGTGGAGCTGCTGAGGAACTGTCTCCCTCCCGCCTGCCCCCCGGTGCAGCCTGGCGGGGAGAGTCACTCCCCTGAGTGTTCTTCCTTCCCCTGAGCCACATTCCCCATCACAGCAGTAACGCTGGTCTGGTAACATGCAGGGAAGTTGGAGGTGTAAGGTGGAGAACTGCTACAGCATATAAATCCCTGAACTGACTCGCCTCTTCCATTTCTATGACATAGGATATAACAGTAATATTTTTCTTGCCCTGGATGACTGGAAGAAATACCTTTAATGAGCTGGTCTGGTTGCAGTCCAGTTGTAGAACCCCAGATCCACGACTCTTAGTTTGAAAAGTATAGGCTTACAGTACGAATCGTTTTAGTTTTCCATTTGAAACATGAAATGCGCGCTTTGTTCTGATTTCAAACAAATCTCCACTTTGTAACTTTTCCTTTAGTTACAGTACCTGCCGCAGTTAACCAGCAGTAATGTTCTGCCAGCTTTGGACAGCAAGAAGTACTGCTGCAAAACAAGGAAGTCCAACTACCATTTCCCTAACATCTAACCAGACAGCAGATTAAAAACTGTTTATTGCTCAAAAGGAGGATACGTGGTGGAAAACTAAATTAATACATGTTATGACATATACAAAATTGGTCTGTAAAGTAATGGACTCTGGGTCTCTAATGGAAGGAACGTGATGCACAGAGAGAACTCCAAGCTCGTGTTAGTCAGTGTTCTGTGTACAAAGGAAAATACATTTGTTTTGCTTTTAATTTGCGATTGTGTACTGGTTCAGGATGGTGTACTGGTTCAGGATTGTGTGCTGGTTCAGGATTGCTGCAACCCAGTGTTTACAGTGTGAATTTAGAAACTCTCGCCTATCCATCACCTGTATTTTAGACTTGGCAGAAGAATTGCAGCCTTGCCAAATAAATCGGTCCCCCTGTATCCAAACAGCAATACTGCTTCAGACTGGGGCCAGGTCGCAGAGCCCACGAGGAGAACCGTACGTGTATTGCTGATGTGTGTGGAAGACAGGTGTATGTGTTTGCTGAGCCAAGCCTGATGAGAGGCTACCAAACTGCTCCGGTTGGTTATAAACCTACTGGAATAGCACTGCTCTAAAGCTGTGTCTGTCTAACGCACTGTATCTGTAGATCCCAAAGTACTAAAGGTACTGGTAATGACGTAGACTTCACGGAGGGCTCCACAGGCACCCTCACCAGGAGGAGAACATTTGAATAGTAAAACCCGTTGTTTCTTTAGGCTTTTCAGAGTTTCTCCTGCTTGTTTTTTCCTTACATTATCAGGCAGTTTTTACTTGCTGTTTCTGTCAATAGTGAAGTCACTTGCCTGTAGCGTTTATCAAAAGTAATTCATTAATATAACATTGGCCTGACACAGGCAGGAATTCTACCTAAGTACATGTATTAGAATGATTCTTGGGTTTTGTGTAATCTCAGGATGTAATATTGGGTTAATTTTGAATAAAAGAAACGTAGCTTGTTTTTCCAGTTTACTGGATCTGGTTTACAGCACGAAGTTTCACTACAGGGCAAGGAAATCCTCTTTCTACTTGAAACCTAGAGCAAAAATGTTTTCTTTTCCCAGTAACGTTCTGTGCTCAACAACACTAAAAGCAATTTCGATGTTTGTGGATCACTCCACTGAAAACAAGCAAAGGCTACATCACTGAAAGCGTGACAAACACAAAAAAGGCCCATAAGCCATTTTATTAAATCGTCACCCACTGACTGGGCGAGATTCTCAGGGTAAACAGCTCTCATTCCCACAGCATCGACACCACGCAGCAGAAGTGTATGGCGCTGCTGTTTCACAACACTGACGTTCTTCCCACTGTCATTTTGCACAAGAATTTCTGTGCGATAAAATACTTGAAAACTTCTAATTGATGTACTGACAGCTTCTTATAAAAACAGGAAAATAATTACTATGCACAGAAGCCTACCTTCTCCGCTTTGATTCACCATATAGTTTAAGCTTAATAAACCTCAATGGCATAATTTGTCAAAAGATTGCATACAGCTTTTAAGGCAGGAATGGGAGATCTGGGCTTATTTCCATACCTGGAAATACAGTAGCATGTACAATTTAATTTATGCAACATATCATAAATCCCATGAAATCAAATACACCTCAGTTATGTGTCATGGCATTTATTCTAAATCCAGCTCCAGCTCGAGGTTTGGCAGTGCCTGCTGAAGGATGCGAACAGTAGTTTCTTTCTCTCTTATTCCAGGGAGGTCACTCAGATACAAATATTCAAGGTTCCTACAAATATTTAAGAAGAAAAGTCAGCAACTACTATTTAACTCTTGACACAGAAATTAGACAATGGATTATTCTACCATAGTTATTTTGAGTATTTTAAAAAGTTACTGGTTCTAATGGGAGTTTTATTCCTGAAGTGGGTGCTTAAGATTTTTAGCTCACCATAAGTTCAGTCCTTCTACACACCTTAAAAACAGATCCTGGACCCCCCACCTCAGGAAGCTTCCTTTATATCAAATAGTATTTAATAATTTCAATATCAATTTAGCAAAACTTATTTTAATGTAAATAATAGAGTAATATATAAAGTCCTTATTAATAACTTTCTGTAGGATGAAATCCAAGTCCCCGCATCACCCACTTGTAGATGTCTGTAACTCCGTGTAATACTGAACAGTTCCCAGTTACGTTCAGGTTCGACAGGGAGTGATGGGCGTGCTGCAGAGCTACAGAGCTGCGCGGTACCCGACCCCTCCTGCTTCCTCTGCCCCAGCGCTAGAACGCACAGCTCTGCACCAAGACCTCTGTGGCCCCAATGAGCATGAGACAGCTGAGCGATAGGAAGCAGTGTGAGGTGGAGAAGGATGATAAACGTTACAGGGCACCGTCAGCCTGCCCTGAAAAGGAACTGCAGCAGGGGGGGGTCAGGTATAGAAACCGAGGTGGTCATTAATTACTTCTTCTCAAGCAAAACCCACCTCGTGTGCCAATGTGAAAGGAAGCTGTACACGTTCACTGCTATCATAAAGGTGGTGTGTCGGCAGAGAGCACACGTCCTGCTCTAATTTGCGCAGCAATCAACACTGCCTAAGTGTAAAGGGGAGATGCTGTGCTTAACTCTGAAGGCAGAAGCGCAACCATACATTCAAGTACTGCAGTGGGTGACTCTGGCGTTCTCAGCTGCACAACTCCCTGACATCAGCCTTAAAAGGCTGATTCATATGCATACGTTAATCCACACGTCTTCTCAGCGCTATCCACAACACTGCCTTCAACCACGCTTGAAGAAACATTCCCTGCAGTGGTAGTGTCACCGCCCCCCCCCCAGGCTGCCATTCAGGCCAGTCCCCAAACACTGCCATCCCACAGCCCCACACCTCTGAAACAGCCCAGAAACCTTCAGACTTCGGCCCGTCCAGTCAACCCAATCCCCAAAGCGCGGGGTGGTAACAGCTAGGAAGCAGAAAGAGCTCAGCAGCGCACGTACGTCAGCTTGTGAAGCGCAAGGATGCCTTTATCTGTGACATTCCCACAGGAAATGATCTGCAGCTGGAGGAGGCTTTTCTGCAGATTCTTCGTCTCGCTGAGCCTCTGCAGACACTCATCCTGGATGTAAATACACTTCTGCAGCTTGATTTCTGTAACATGTTCAAGACCATCTGGAAAGACATAATCGAGTATTTGCTTCAGAACACCAGGAACAACCTGTACTGGTTGTTAAGTTCTCACTCGCCAATTTAGTAACTGCCTCCAAAGCCACACAGCAACACGTTCCTCTATATAGCGGGGCCATAACGCACAATAAAGCTTCAAAGTCCCTTTATGGTACTTGAAATATATGAAAACTCCAGGGTTTGTACCCTCTTGGTAAGGTTCTAAGACCTTTGACATGGGCAAGTAACAAAAACCTCTCCAAGTTTGGGAGATCAGCAATGACTGAATTTGGAACACAGTAATGCAGAAAATTCAAGGTCCTCTGCCAATAAAAACCCAAAATGATCTGTTTCCCGTTTTGTTTTTTGTTATTCAAAGAAGACCTGAAACATTTTTTAAATTTTTGTTTGTTTGGTTTTTTCTAAGAAACTGAGAGCTTGCTTTTTTTTTCTTTGAAGACATCATAAATGCCTGGAGAACAAGCAGTATCCTGACTTCACAAACACCAAAAATATCACTTGCTTTAGAAGAAAAAGAATATTTAAAGTAGTGCTTTTTGCTACCAACTACTTAACTATGAACTAAACGAAACAGCAAAACTTTGGCAACTCTTCCTTAGTGCTACTGTCACTTTAGGTAAGGGCTGATGAAGTTCCCAATCTTTCTGCTTCACAACACACCACCAGCAAAATCTTAGGAAGCGCTGAATATTTGTAGACCCATTTAAGAAAAAAAAAAAAAAAAAAGACTTCAAAAGATTTCTCTATATCTTACTACTAAGCAACGTCAAAATGACCGGGTTATTTGTATTTTGATGCAACTTAAAGAACTAAGACCATTTGGGATAATCTCTGCGCAGCTGTATCTACGTTACCCAAATAGTCAAATCCTCTGTACATGATGCAAGAATCAGTGGCATTAATTGCTTCTATCTTGTATTTCCCCAAGGGCCCCGTCGGGAGACCATTGTAGTCCTGCTGCCATTTCTGATAGCCTTGATAGCGCACCAGGGCACCGCAGCGCAACAGCCACTCTGAAGCTGCCCTGTCAGGGCCAACAGCTTGTATACGGTCGTAGTCCACCCTGCCAAGACACAAACAGCATTCACACGGTTTCTACAATGCGGCAGATTTATTGTCTTTATGATAATACTACTCCACAACATATATTTGGTTATGTGCATGATAAGATGTCAGAAAAGTAAGAATATGATTTACAGGAATTATTTGCATGGTGCTGGTTCTTGATCAGTCTGGCATGAGGGGTTTTTTAGCTTGTTTTAAATGACAGATGCTTTTGGTAAAAGAAGAAAGCATACAAATGGAACTTGACTTCACCCTTCTAACTGTTTGTGTTCTTCCACGTCTGTAAGGAGAGATAAAAAACGCCTTTCTCTACCCAGGGTAAGGCTTTACAGTTGCAAATTTGTCTCCCAAACATTGATTATATAAAAACCTCTCATTGCCTGTCACATGTGTGTCATTCCTGAAGCCTTTTTTCCTCAACAATTACAATTTTTCAAAAAGATGCACTTCAGCAATCAGTTAAAATCCTTGGGTCCATTCAGGAAGAGGGTATCTCTCTTGGTCTGGTGAGGAATGCTGCAGGCAGAAGCAGAGACCTGGAGGAGCTGAGCTCCCCACCCCGTCACAGCAAGCAGCCGCACCACGCAGCCCGTCCCACACAGCTAGAAGACGTGCGGCAAAACTGCTAGCTATTGGCAAAAGTTATGGGCAGAGAGTGTTTCACAGAGGAAGGTTCTATCTAAGCGTAAAACCCTCGCGTGGCTGAACCACATGGCGAAGGACGGGTTGGTTAGATGCTTTCCTGAATGAGTGCAGGGGGCACGGTTGCGCTGCTGGCCCAGACGCAGGCGTTGGGCAAAGGAAGACGGGCACTAAGGGTAAGAATCCGCATGGCCAGCTCGCCTCGGCCGCCCCGGGGAGGGGAGCAAAGCCCACACCTTCCTCTGCAGGGCCACAGCTTTGTCACCAGGCACAGGGAAGGAACGACCCCTGCCAAGCGGCCACATGCAATCTGGAGCAAAAGAAGCGCACTGATAATGGAAAATCTTCTCTCCACCCCTGGGACTTAGCTCTCCCCGCTCCACAAACGGGGCGGTGGGTACGTGGGCCCCGCTAATGGACCTGCGCGCACCCAATGGCTCTTACTTGTTGAACACAGCATTCAGCCATCCCCAGAAGCGTCTGCAGGCGCCCGGCGGCGGCACCTTGCTCAGGCTGCACACCGGCTGCGCCAGCTTCCCCAACAGCACCATGTTCTTGTAGCAAAGGAGAGAGGAAGACGTTATTTGGAGTGTCAGCGGCAGCACAGCCCGCCCGTACCCGACCTCCCCTCAAAGCCTAAGCGGGTCCGTCAGCCCAGCAGGCGGGAGGGCT
>NW_009661375.1:3244392-3262961 GCF_000708025.1 Charadrius vociferus | reverse complement strand
GGCCTTCGCCGTGCTGGAGAAAGAGACGGAGTTAGGTATGGTGCCGGAGCGCCTTCCTCAGCAGTGTGCTGGGGGTCACCTGGCGGCAGTCTGTCAAAAACCTGTACTCGAAGCGCACATCACTCAAGCCTCAGTGTTTCATGGCGCACATGTAAGGGGAAGCTCCGTTTTTGGGTGGGAGAGCATCTGCCCTCGTCACGGGTTCCCCCTGGGAAGAACATCGTCGTTCTGGGCTTTGCCCTGACGGGAGGTTTCTTCCTCCCTTGGCTCAGGGACGTGTCCTTCAGCGGAGAAGCGGAGCTGTCACCAGCCTGTGCTTCACTGCTGATCCTTCAAGTTGGGACTTTAAGTTAAAGGCTGAATGTCGTCGCTTTGGTGTTTGAAAGCGGCAGGTCTCACTGGCCTGGGGCTCCAGCAGCAGCAGCAGGGATTTCGGGGGATAGGACAAGGTGAATGACTCCAGTAAGGAGCAGTGTGGGTCGCAGAGGGGCGAGGGCAGGTCTGGTTTAGTGCCAGACGGAGCGGGACGCAGAGAGGATCAGCTGGGAAATGGTGCCAGGATGGCTTAGCGGTGGGGCACGAGGAGAAGAGTGAAGAGCAGAGGGTGATGGTTGGAGGGTAGAGAGGGAGATGCAGAGCTGCTTGAAAATGTCTGGGAGCTGCTGGTCTGGGCAAAGTCTATACCTGGTAATTAATTGCCAGAACTGTAAACCGCAGCCATTTGCCCCGTGTTTCTGGATATCCCTGTAGGTGCCATGCAAGGCGCTGTCATTTGCATGGCAGGTTGAAGGCAAAGAACTGACGCAGGGATGACCGGGAAGATATGGCTAGTTGCTGACCCAGCACTAGCCAGGGTAAAATGGCGCAGCTCCCAGTGTTGCCTGCTGACACAGGGGATCTTGAGGCACTCTGCACCTGGGCTTTAAAATAAGAAAGAGCGAGTCCTGGTGCTTCATTGTTTGAAAGCTTTTCTGGTGCTCTCAAGTACCAGCGCAGGTTCATCATAAGCAGTCTCTTCACACCGAGTGCTTTTGCGCATACCCAGTCGCTCAGGGTAGGCAGGAGCAACCCCAAGCCATCGTGTCAGTGGCTAACTCAAAGGAGGATGCTTGAGCCCAAGCTCTCGCTCTAATAGCTCCACCAGCCAGGCTGTACCTTGCTCTTCAGATGTTACGGGTATGATATGAAGTGGCATTTTATCCCCAAGACGAGACATGCATGAAGTCCTTAACAGATGTGTGAGTGCAAAGCGGGAATGGCCTTTGGGAGTCAGTATTTTAAGAGGGAGAACATGCCCAAATTACTTCAGTGAAAATGTTTGTGATACTTTTTGTGATGTCAATGGCTCGATGTCCAAGTGGAGACGAGTGACAAGTGGCATTCCTCAGGGGTTTGTACCGGGACCTGTACTGTTCAACATCTTTGTTGGTGACATGGACAGTGGGGTTGAGCGCACCCTCAAGCAAGTTTGCCGATGATACCAAGCTGTTTGGTGAGGTAGACACACTGGAGGGAAGGGATGCCATCCAGAGGGACCTGGACAGGCTGGAGAGGTGGGCCTAAGCCAACCTCATGCAGTTCAGCAAGGCCAAGTGGAAGGTCCTACATCTGGGTCAGGGCAATCCCAAGCACAAATACAGGCTCGGCGGGCAATGGCTGGAGAGCAGCCCTGAAGAGAAGGACCTGGGTGTGCTGATTGATGAGAAGCTCAGCATGAGCCAGCAATGTGCAATCGCAGCCCAGAAGGCCAACCTTATCCTGGGCTGCATCAAAAGTGTGGCCAGCAGGTCAAAGGAGGTGATTCTGCCCCTCTACTCCACTCTCATGAGACCCCACCTGGAGTACTGCATCCCGCTCTGGAGTCCCCAACATAAGAAGGACATGGACCCGCTGGAGCGTGTCCAGAGGAGAGCCACGAGGATGATCTGAGGGCTGGAGCACCTCTCCTATGAGGAGAGGCTGAGAGAGTTGGGGCCGTTCAGCCTGGAGAAGAGAAGGCTCCGGGGAGACCTTATTGCCGCCTTCCAGTACCTAAAGGGGCTACAGGAGAGCTGGGGAGGGACTTTTTACTAGTGATAGGATGAGGGGGAATGGCTTCAAACTGGAAGAGGGCAGGTTTAGATTAAACATTAAGAAGAAAGTTACCGCGTTGATGGTGCTGAGGCACTGGAACATGTTGCCCAGAGAAGTTATTGAGGCCCCATCCCTGGAGGTGTTCCAACCTAAACCATTCTATGATTCTGTGATTTCTCACCTCTATTTTACTTAGTTACAAAGAGGAAATAGCAACCTAATCCAGTTCACAGATACTTGCAAAGCCTACCAGGTCTGCCGGCGCGTCCAAAGAAATGGAGGATTACACAGACATTACGTTAAATGAGGCCTTTAAGGATGCCTTTCGTTTTAAAAATTGAATATCTTAAAATTAATTTTAACATGTAGAAAGTTTTGATCAATTGTCCTGCAGTTGTAGCTCTTGGAGGAAAAACTTGTGATTTTTCTTCCTTTTCTTTTTTTTTCTTTCCCCTGTTGATTCAACACGTTGCAAGCTGTGATCGTTTATTATTAACTAGGTCTTGCTGTGTCAGTATTTTTCTAGCCTGTTGATACCAAGGGAGGAATTGTGTTTGCTGTGCAGTTACTTTATTTGAGCATCTCTTATTGTAACACTGATTTAGGGCAGGACCTCAAATTGCTTGCTCTTCTGACAGCTGAAGTAGTTAAAGTGTGAACCTTAATCACAGGAACATGTATTTTAATAACGTGTTTTTCTTTCTATTTAGCTCATCACCAGAGTGGACATAACAGTGGTGTGATTCACAGTGGGATTTACTACAAACCCGGATCTCTGAAAGCCAAGCTGGGTGTGCAGGGTGCAGCCCTCTGCTACAAGTACTGTGACCAGAAGGGAATACCGTACAAACAGTGTGGGAAGGTATAGGAACTGCTGTGTGTTCGTACTTTACCTTTGGAAACTGAGGCTGTATAATGTAGGTTACAATGTATAGCATGGGCCTGCTTGTGGTCTTGAGAGAAAGACATGAGTTTCTGCAACACGTCTACCTTCAGGATGAATGTGCCTTTTTGTTTTCTTCTTTTCAGCAACTCAAATCAGTTCTTTTTTCTGGGCCTAAATAATAATTCTCCTTATCTGGGGGCTGAGCTGAAATAGCCCAGGTAGTGGTGGAAGCCCGGCCCCGTGGAGGGGCACCTCTGTAATTCCAGGGAACACAAAGGCTCTCAGTATGTGCGTGCCATACTTCTTGGCATTGCAGGCTCCGAAAAGACTCCATGCCTTGAAAACGGCTCCAGACATTACCCAGCTACATGTATTTATGCCATGTTACATCCAGTTAATTCAACCTGAAATGCTGAGAACAGAAGAGTGGCTGTACTGATTCAGTTTGAGGTCTGCCCAACACTATATCCTATTTCTGGAAGTGTCTATAAACAGAGACCCAGGAAGGAATGAGAACAGGACAAGCAAATTATTAATTCTCCCAGCTTCCAACTATTTTCAGCTGAAGTTTTTTTCCTGAGCCTGATCTGCTTTGTCTGTAGTGACTCTCAATAGATTTCTCTTCCAAGTGTTTTTCAATTAAAAGCTTTTTCATCAGAGCATCCTTTGAGCAGTGGCAGAGAGCAACAACCTGCTGTGTGAATCACAGAATCTCCTAGACTGGAAACGACCTGTAAGAGTTACATCATTTTGAAACTGGCTCCTACAAGCTTCATCTCATGGTCCCTAGCCCTTGTGTTGGAAGAGGTGGTGAACAGTTGATCTGTGCTCACACTGTCCAAGCTGCATATAATTTTATATCCCCTCCTCCCCCAAAGTCATCCTTTCCAGCTGGTGAGTCTTAATCTGCTCAGTCATTCTTCTTAGAGAAGGTTTTTCATACTCTCTCCACCTTGTCTTCGTTCTCTGAACTGTTTCTAGTTTAATGCATCTTTGATACAAGATGAGGACCACAACTGCACGCAGCATTCAAGGTGTGGACAGATCCTGGATTTTTGCAGTGAAATAGAGTTCTCTGTGTTGTCCCGTATCCTTTTCCTAGTTGTTCCTAACATTCAATTTAGGGGTTTTCAGCCGTTGCTAGGAATTGAACTGATGTTTCTGTAGGATTGTCTATCCTAACCCTATGATCTTGGTCCTAAGTGATAACTTTGAATTTGGATCCTGTCATTTTATACATGAGGCTACGACTGCTTTTTCTGTGATAATCATTTCACATTTTTCTGCATTGAATTCCATCTGCCATTTTGTTAGTCGCTCGTTCACTTTGGAAGGTCCCTCTGCAGTTCTTTACAGTCAGCTCTTGTCTGAACCACCTTGAGTCACCTTAAAGGATCATCTGCCTTTCTCACCTCCTTGCCCCTTTTCGGGTTGCTCATAAATATCTTGGAGAGCGTGAACCTTTCTCTTAAAAGTGCAATGCTGAGGTGACAAGTGGCCTTTCAGGGTCCCCCCAGCTCAGCACCCACTGGAGCTGGGTGCAGATCTCTCCCAGCCCTGGACTGCAGAGCACAGCGCCCTGCGTGTGGCAGCGTGGATGGGCCCTGCACCAGGGCAGTGGTGGTCGTGGTAGCCTGGCTGGTTTCGTCCTGTGCTCCCTCTGCTGCAGCGCCGGTCGCAAGATGGCACTGTGGATTTGCTCAGCAATACACCTGAACTTACAAGCCTGCTCTCAACTCAAAGCACCGGGACAGCGGCCCTGTTCTGTAGGAGTCGGTTTGAGCATGGGCAGGGCTAGCACTGACCCAGCAGCATTATCACAGAATCACAGAATTTTCAGAGTTGGAAGGGACCTCTAGAGATCACCCAGCCCCACTCCCCTGCTAAAGCAGGACTGCCCAGAGCACATCACTCAGGACTGCATCCAGGCGGGTTTTGAACATCTCCGGAGAAGGGGACTCCACCCCCTCCCTGGGCAGCCTGTGCCACTGCTCTGTCACCCCAACTGTAAAGAAGTTTTTTCGTGTGTTGGAACGGAACTTCCTGTGTTCTAGCTTGTGCCCATTGCCCCTCGTCCTGTCACTGGGAACCACCGAGAAGAGTGTGGCTCCATCCTCCTTCAACCCACCCTTTAGATATTTGTAAGTAGTAATAAGGTCTCCCCTCAGCCTTCTCTTCTCCAGGCTAAAGAGTCCCAGCGCTCTCAGCCTTTCCTCATAAGGGAGATGCTCCAATCCCTCAGTCATCTTGGTTGCCCTTCGCTGGACTCTCTCCAGCATTGTCGGTCCTTTGCTGACGCTGAATTTGTGTACTTCTGCATCGCCTTCCCCGGCAGTGTTTATTCCAGGGAAGGTGATGTTGAAGCTTTAGCACTTGTACGTAAAGCAGCCGCCCTAGGCTTGGAGACCTCAGTGCCTTCTCAGTGCAAAGATGCCTGTGTTGTCAGCCCTGAGCTGGACCTGGCAGGAGTATGGTCTATGCAAACTCAGCACAGATAATTCATAGTCTGGATAAATCTCTTGTGATAGTTGTGAGCTAACTACATGGTGAAATGAAGTGAGGTTGGCACAGTTCAGTTTAGACACTGCATCAGAACACATCCTTACTCTCCTATTGAGAGTGTTTGAGATTTGTAAGTTTTGGGTTGAGTTCATTTTCATTTTTGGAAGCATCCCAGTGGCTCTTTAAAATCATACTCTCTTCTTTCACATTCAGTTTGGTAATCTCATGCTGCTTTTAGCAAATACTATCCATTGACAGTAACTTAAACTACAGTTTAACATTTGTTTTTCACTCTCCTTAATATATTAGTACTTTCTCAGTAATAGGTATTTATAGAATCTTGTGCCACTAACAACACAAACCACATTTTTCACCCCCTTGAATTGTAATTTACTATTCACTTATTCACTATTGCTTGCTTGTTAGCTTGGGCTTAATGCCAAACCTGAACTGGCTTTGTATGTTTTGCTCACTGGTGTGCCTTGTTATCTTTTCTGAAGCTAATTGTAGCTGTTGAACAAGATGAAATTCCAAGACTCAAAGCTCTGTATGAAAGAGGACTGCAGAACAACGTCCCAGGTCTGAAACTGATTGGAGCAAAAGAAATCCAAACGAAAGAACCCTTCTGCAGGGTAAGGGATTTGCTTATTTTTATTGGACGTGTAAGACCTCAGTTTCTCAGGTGCTGTTATTTTTTTAATTTAACATAAATACGTTTCTGGCCTTGGGGTAATTTGCATGGTTGACAAGTTCAAAAGAGCCTGAAAACCCAGAAGAAATAGAATTGTCAACAACAACAAAAAAATCCATTTATTTCTGGAACTTTTTCGCTCAGCCCAATCCTACGTGTGCATTTGCCGTTACATACACATCGGACCAGGTCTAACACAACATAAGGTGATCCTGTAGAATCATTCTTGGTGACATTTTCACCTCGGGTTTCTCCTGCTCGCTTGTTCTCATTCCCGTGCTCATCAGCTCTCTGTGTGCTGAAGTCATAAAGAGCTGCTGCTGCTGCCACTAATTGCAAATGATGTGCGGGCCAGCATTCACAGATTAGAGAGCAGGTAATCCATTTCACTTGCAGCCTACCAAAGGAATCAGAATTATTTGAGTCAAACTAAGAGCCTCTATAGTCGATACGCAGAACTGAATTTATAGGGAAATGGACAGAGCCTCCAAGTTGTTCAGACGTCCTTTTTTACACAGATGTGTTCTCCCTGATGTATATGCTCAGAAACAAAAAAAACAGTCCTCCCATCAATGACAAGGAGTGATTTTTTATTATTTTTTTTAATCTTTCGTTTTTTCCCCTTCTCCTTGCCGGTGCTTGCTTGTATGTTTTTGTGGCTGATAGGCAGATTTTCCTTTGCCAAGGTTAGAGCTGCTATATCTGAGTTTATGCCGAGATGATTCTCCTCCTTCACACTAAAATTATTTGACTTACAGTAAAGCTTGATAGTGCAGCAATGAAAATTCCTTCCCATCTGTAAGTGCAGACTTGGATGGAGCCGCTTTCAATCCGGTTGCTTCCTACACACGATTGTTATGTGGCACTTCTCAGCCTGTTTATTTTCACAGCAGGAGAAATGTGAGTAGTTTATGGAACACAGATTTGTTGTTGTTTAGTATATCTTTGATTGAGAGGAAAATCTGGATATAAATTCCGTACTGTTTCATCTGGCAGCTTGTTATTGGTGTAGCTGCATGACTCATTGCTTATCAGTGGTTGTAGGCATAGACAAAAATTTTCTGATGAGGAATCTTTTTTTCTCATAAACATATTTTATCCGCTCCTTAAAGCATTCTTTGCATGTTCAAGTTCCAGCTGAGCATTTACTTCTGCAAACGAGTAGATTCAGATGGGTCTTATTACAGTTGCTTTGGTTTCCTAAGCTGAGTCCTTTCCTCGTAAGCAAAGGGAACTTGTGTGGTGTTGTAAAACATTGCACTGTATATCAAGTGGAGAGGAAGGTTTTGTGTAAGACACAGTTCTGCCGTTCTGGTTGTCTTGGGCATGTAAATGGCCCCTGCTATTGTAGTATCGGAGTGACTGACAGTCTTTTACTGTAGTTATGCTTGCAGCGTCTCTCTGAGATAAAGCAGTTCTACTATCCTTATTTCATAGCTGGAACTAGGAAAATATTGTGATAATAAAAATTATGTGAGGAACTGAGCCTTTCTGGTATAAAGATAGTAAAACATCTCTGAGAAACATTAAAAATTCTAGCTACACAGTGGACGTGAACCTTGCTTTCTGCTAGGACAAGTATAGGCTGTTGTCTAACTCAGGAGGGACTTTTCTCTCTGATGTGCAGCGCAGTAGTGTAGAGATGGTATGTTTTAGCCTCGCAGGAGGCATTGGCAACAGCTGTGCATCAGGTGGAACTCCCAGGTGACCATTTGAAGGTGGAATTGTATAATGTGTGGTTGAAAATAAGTACATATTAGCTGAAGCCAAGGTTAGGTAACCTGTTTTATCATTAAGCGCTCTGTCAAGAAGACTTGTTTTTGCTATGGTTCCACCATCACTTAACCCACCGTAGGGAGTTTTCGCCATATTAGTTGTCAGCAAACATGAACACGGGAGCTGGCACATGGAGGGACTAGGAACGAGCAGGCAGGGATGAGAAGACAGCGGTACTCCCCTCAACGGCAATGCATATTATTTCAGATGAAATATTCTCTGTATTGAAGACCGAAGTCCACATACAGCCTTCACTGTTCTTCTGTATCTTAATACTGTTTCAGGGTCTGATGGCCCTTGATTCCCCATATACCGGCATTGTGAATTACAAAGAAGTGGCCCAGTCCTATGCTGAAGACTTCCAGGAAGCAGGTGGGACCATCTTGACTGATTTTGAAGTCACAAACATGGAGATGGCTAAAGAAAGTTCTTCAGAAAGTGAAGATGGTAAGGCAGTTTTTTGCCCTCCATTTACTACAGTCCTGCCAAAGATCTTGCTCAAAACACATTGGCTTTAACTCAAACCACGTTTCTGAACCTTTCTGTCTCACAGGGAAGAGACAAAAGGCAAAATTATGTGAGATATCGAGCAAGCTCACTTTTTTTTACTCAGGCAGGTCACCCTTCAGCTGAAACATTTAATGCTGATGGAAGAAAATGACAGTAAAGGAGAGGAAGTACGTTGTTCTCTCCTATTAAGATCAGATTTAGCTGAATATTGCACGTGTATTCTTGTGGTAGTGCTTTTTCTTTACCCTGGAAGGCAGGTTGGATCTGTGCTGGTACACATGGAAGAATGAATTAAAAAAAAAAAAAGAGCCTGTTAATTCCTAAATACAGTTACGTCCAACAATGTCAGTTACATTAATAGTAGTTGCTCCCTAGCTTGGAGATCTTCCAGTGGAAGAACCCTTAATCATGACAAGTTGCCTGTTCTGACAGTTTTCTGTTACATATTCTATTAATTCCTTCTCTTGTCTAATTCTATTACAGGACTGAAATACCCAGTCATTGTTAGGAACTCAAAGGTAAGAACTAAATTGAAGAATTAATTGCTTAATAGAAAGCCATTTCTCCTTTTCTTAAGAACTTTTGTTGAGTCCTGGTGGATTAACCAGTTCTCTAAAAAAAATTAAAAAGCTGCTGTTCAGTAACATGATCGCTGTCATCTAGGAATGCTTTTATAAAACAACTGCAATCAATTCTAAACAAGGAACTTGTTTAGATTTTACTGTGTACTGGGAATAAGAATGAAAGTATAACTTTCTCTTTCTGCTGCCTGACTAATGTTTGACTGTATGTGTCCCTTATCTTCTTTATTTGTACATTCTTATGCTTGCTGTTTCCAGGGGCTCCTTTTATCACTCATTTGATGAGAAACACCTGTTTTCATGTTTGCTTTTGGTCTTTGGCATCTATAAAAATGATAAGGAGGCACCTAGAATCATTTTATCATCAGAAAGCCACAAGCTAATTTAGTAAAGCAGGTGCATATACTGGTGTCATTCCTGCGGGTCAGTTAATGCTGCACAGGAAATTTAGTTGTAACCTTTTCACCTTCAGGAGAGAATATCTGGACTCTTCTTTGGGGTGGGGAGGGAGGACAATAAACAAAACCAACCTCACTCCCCCCCCAGTTGTTTTTAAAGTTAGTGCTGCTGCTTTCTTGTTCTATTTCTGCTCTTTCGTTAAAAAGTAGCTTCCAAAATCTGTTAGATTCTCTCACCAAATACTGGTGCTTTTTAAAAATTTAATTATTTTCATGGAAACACTTTTAGTTGAAGAAAAGGACCATAGTATTTAAAAACAAATACTGTGAGCAATATAGATAGATAGGTAATAGTTTGTGATTTTATTTATTGATTTAGATGGTAAGGTGTTTAGATATTTAACAGCTCTGCGTAACTGTGTGCTATGAACTTGCATAGCTTTCTGGATAAACTACTGTACAGTAGTACGACCGCTTCTGCTGCATGCAGCGAAATCTGTTAACAGCTTTTTTAAACCAAAAGCCTATCAGTTCCTTAGCTACTCCAGCTATCACGCACCCTCTGGCCGTGCAAAGCTGGCCGGAAAGCCGCAGGCTAGCCTGGCGTCACGGCTTGGTAAGGCGCAGAGGCGAGGGAGCGCCAGGGGAGACACCTGATTTGCTGGAGGAGCAGAGTCTTTGACCCCACACGTTGAGGCTCTGCCCCGTACGATAAGCATGCTCGTGTAACGCACGAGGCTCTGTGTTCTGGGAACTGAACCTGAAGGTAGTCTGAGAATCGATGACGTGTTTCTTTTTTTATTCTGTTTTTTTTTCTTCCCCTCCCCACCCCTTTTCTATAAAGATTCTTCCAGTCGTACCTGCCCAATGAATTGCCATTTCAGGATAGTTCTCCTCCAGGGAATACGGGAGAATATTGTAAAGAACTACATGAAATAATTAAATGTTTCTGCCTCCTTTTGCAAATACGGTTGGGTTTTTTTTTCCAAGGCTTGTAGGTGATGGGTGGCTTTTTAGTAGATATGTTGAATTTTTGTGTGTTTTGGTTTGTGTTTGTTTTTTTTTTCCACAGGGTGAGGAAATCTACTGTCGGTACATTGTGACCTGTGCAGGACTTTACTCAGACCGCCTGTCTGAGATCAGTGGCTGCAGTCCTGAACCTCGTATTGTACCCTTCCGTGGAGATTATTTGGTGCTAAAACCAGAAAAGTGCTATATGGTTAAAGGAAATATTTATCCGGTATGTAGTTTCTACTTTGTCTTTCACAGCATGCTCTAAGAACTGCTAAAACTTCAGAAATAAGGGCAGTATTACATGGTTAATTCTGTTAGACTGCAGATAGTGGCGCACAACATATGGACGTAGAGTCAGTTGCTTCTGACAGAACAGCTTGTTTTTGTTAATTCTTGAGGAATAGGTAATTCCTGGGAAATTATTGCCAGTTGGGTTTTTTTGTTTGTGTTTTTGGGGTTTTAATCGGGAAAGAATGAAACATTTAGCATGATAGCCACATGCCGACAAAAGCCTGGCTTCTTTCTTCATGTTATAAAGTAAATCTGTAGGCAGGATACAGAAGTCAATGAGGGACAACAGTAAATAATTAATTACTTAGATGTAGGGTTTAGTCTTGTGTGCTAATACCCAAAGCTCGGATTTAGATATTTGCCTCTCAACCTGTCTTTGAATTTGCTTTACTTTGTACGACAAAATATAGACGTGGGAGGAAAAGGGCAAGCCTTCTACCATCTAATATAGAAAAATGTGTGATGAAGAGGAGCAGTTCCAGACAAAAAGTGAAGTTAGCAAGCAAGAAGAGACAGCTCCTAGGGCGGCATTTTATTTAATTCACGCAGTGTGTTGAAATATCGCCTTTCTGAATACGAACTTAGAATTGCGTGATAAACACTGGAGCAGGTCGCCCTAAGGAAATTGTGGAACTCTGGACATTGGGTGTTTGTCTGACCTCTTCTCACCTGGGAATGATTCAGGATCCTGTCTTGGGATGGGAGGGAGGAACCGGCTGAGATGTAAGGGTGCCTTCCAGCCTCGTTTCATGGCTGTGTGAGGATAGCTGGTACACTTCGAATTTTTTTGTTATGGCCAAATATGGTAATAAGATTAGAAAATTGCACGACTCTTAGTGATACGTTATTGGAAATGTAATGTAGTTTGTGGAGTGGTTGCACTAAACTTCAAAAGTATTAAAGGCATATTTTTAACAGGAAAATCAGTGCACTGAGTACAGAAAATGAACATATCTTAAAGCACTTTTTAGTCATGACAATACTGTTTTTTGAGGAATACCCCATGCTTGCTTATTTTCAGACTATAACACAGTCACCTCTGTAGTCACCTTTTCTAAATAGCTAAAGATCATGAAATGCCAGCTTATGTAGAGTTGTGCTTATTTAATACTTGTATCTGCATATAGCCAGCTTATTTCTGTTTCAGCCTTCGCACACAATTACACTGTAGTCCATTCCCAAACAGAAAAGAAACTGCAGATCCTTATTATTACCATTAATCAGGCTTGCTAACTATATGTTATTTTGAGCAATACAGGCATGGTGAGGTTTTTCCTAATATTTTATAATCTATTTTATTGCAGTATAATTACTACTGGTAAATAGCATTAGTGTGTCATTGGTTTTCTTGTGGGTTGATTTATATCCTGAGAAATCATGTGTACTTTTTTTTTCTGTTGTTTTTCTTTTACCTAAGTTGCAGCCTTACTTGGCCCTGCTCTGTTTTTCAGTGTTTTAAATTAGTTACGTGCTATAACTGCACAATTAACAAGCAGAAAAACCAGCGTAGGAGCCAATTGTACGGTTATATGACTCGAATTTTGTTGTAGTGATTGGAAATAAAATGGCAAACTTACTTCCTTTTTCACTTGTTCATTTAAAAACAGTTATTTCCGTTTGTTGGGAGGACAGCTCCTTTACCGTGTTTCAGTTTGGTTTATTCACTTTCTCACACAATAAACTGTAAATGTTTGTGCTTTCCTCCTGACAAATGTTTTCCATGTTTCCTGGACAAATTTGTTGACTTGAGTGGTTGTGTGGCTGTTTCTCTGATCTGGTTTGTAACAGCTGTAATAACGGTTATATCCCCCTTCAGGTTCCCAATCCTCGGTTCCCTTTTCTGGGATTTCATTTCACACCAAGAATGGATGGCAGTGTTTGGCTTGGTCCTAACGCAGTACTAGCCTTTAAGCGAGAGGGCTACAAATTGTTTGACTTCAGCACTGGAGACTTTTTAGATGCCGTAACATACAGGTAATATCTTGTCTTTTTTGTCTGCTAAATGCAGTTATTTAAATGTCAGCTTGTGACTCCATGGAAGCTAGTTCTTGTCAAAAAAGTGCTTTTGCCAAGTTTTTGGGGTGTTTAAAGACAGTTGTGCTGATAAGGGTGGACTTTGCCAAGACACTTGCCTTCATGTGATCTAATATTTGAATTTTCATAAACTACCAAGACGTGTCTCAGCTGGTCCGAGAATGTGGCTCCTCATCGGACGGTACTGGTGAGCCATGTTGCTACTCGTGGAGCTCTTCCAGGATTGGTTTTGGTCTGATGCAGTGTAATGTTTTAATTAACCTAGACAGTGTGATTAAAATACCTGCAGAGGATGCTTGGAAGAGAGAACACAGAGTGGTCTGAATTGCCGTGTTAAACTTTGTTAGACCATCAATATACATTTAAAAAATGTCCAAATGCAAGGAAATAAGTTAAGGGCCACGAATTCAGGCTGGGAAGCTGTCTTAGAAAGCATGTCAGAGGAATTAGGAATCATTGCTAAAACTGCAAACATAAATGAACAGAATATCTGTAGAAGTCAAGAGAAATTTTGTTTCACTATGAGGGGCTGGACAGACCATTACCAAGTGCTCAATTTTAGAAATTAGACATGAAAAAGAACATGAAAATACTAGGGAGGATCCATGGAGAGGCTGCAAAACAGGTCAGGGAACTGGAAAACAGCTTTCTGGCAAACAGCTCAACTTAATGCAGTTTATTCAAGTAAAGAGTTGAAAGCATCTTAATCATTGTCTATAGATTTTTATACTGGAAGACCTGAGGAAAGCAAAGCAAGCAAACAAGATCTGCAAAGACATAGCAAGATTCAGTGGCTGAAAGCTGAGGAGTTCAGGAGTGTGATGATCTTTTCAGAATGATTGTGGGAAAAAAGTCTCAAGCGGCATGTCTGTCTTCCTTCGTGCGCGTGGGTTTTCAGTCTTTTGCCATTTGACTGGACCAGAGAAAAATCCTGGACATAGGAAGGACTGGAGTTCAGAGTTAATTCTCAAAGAAAGAATGTAAATGCAACGCTACAGTTCTGTAAACAAGGTTTGTTGAAGCAGAGAAGGACAAACATATCTTTCTCAAGTAGAAACCATGACGGATTACTGATGTTGGGAATGGGAACTTTTGCCATACATTTGCTACTTTCTTAGGCAGTGTTAGTTTGACATGGCTGCATTTATTAGGGAAGATTTGTTCCTACTGCAGTTATTTTTCCCTCTACAGTGGGTTATGGAAGCTTGTGCTGAGAAACCTGTCTTATGGAATGAGTGAAATGTACAGAGCGTGTTTCCTTAGCGCACAGGTGAAGCAACTTCAGAAGTTCATCCCTGAGGTCACCATCAATGATGTACTCAGGTAAACAAAATTCTTGTTAGTAACACCCAGTGGCTTGTTAAATCTCTTAACAGTAGCAAACGTAGCATTGGCTTATTCCCTTCCTTCACCAAAATATGCTAGCAAAGCATGGAAACATTTAGATACTTTCTACAGGAAGGCCTTTTATGTTGTGTTTGCTTGTGTATAGGCAAGTTTGATGAGTATTTGTGTGACTTTCTACACTCTCCATAGGCTAAAATTCACAGTTGTGACACATTCACCAAAAAGAAAAAGTCTCTCTATCCTAGCGATACATTCAGTAGCCTGAACATAATCTGAGTTCACAAAGAAAGCAAAACTCTAATGAAATTCAGAGGGGAAGCCAGACTGTGGGTTGCTGGTGATTGAATATTGACTTAGTTTAATCATCTCAATAAAATCGTATTCAGCTTCTTACTGTGTGGTGAGAGAAACTAATTCAAATGAGTTTAGAAATGCCAAGGAACTGAAGAGACTTGTGAGGAAAGATGAGGCGTTTAAGGACCTGGATGTGGGTTTAACTGTCCAACAATTTGCAGCGAGAAAATCTAGAATAAGAAAAGCTCGAGCTTGGCAGAAGGGAGTTATCCAGCTGAGGCAGTATACCATTGGCATGAAATTCGTGTTTGACGAGGCTTGCTGTCTCAAAACAAAGGGTTTCCTTTTTGAAAAGACAGGGCATGTTTGGGTGGGGGGGGAGAGGAGAGTAACTTCACAACCAGGAGAGATACAGAAGATCCTCTGCTTGGCTACCTGCCCTTGTTTTACGGTAATGACTGTGAGACATCTCCCACTCTGCCTCACAAGTGTTAAACTTCCCTGTGCTCCCCGAAAAGCCTGACTGGGCTTTGACTCCACAGTCTGCCTTCCTAACCCTTCCCTGGGTACCTTCACAAGGTTGGAACAGAATTGATTTTCTGACTTCAGAAAACATCTTTCTTTCTAACGGTGAGCTCCTCCTTTATTTTGCAGGGGTCCATCTGGAGTGAGAGCTCAAGCATTGGACAGTGACGGAAATTTGGTAGATGACTTTGTATTCGATGGAGGCAGTGGAGATATTGGAAGCAGAATTCTTCATGTCAGAAATGCCCCTTCTCCTGCTGCTACCTCCTCCCTTGCCATCGCAAAAATGATTGCAGATGAAGTGAAGCAAAGATTTGAATTGTGAATGAATCACGGGTGTAGTGTGGTTTTACCCCTCTTGTATGTGTAGCAGCTTGTCTGCATTGAATGAACTCTGCAGCCTTTAATGACGAAGATAAAACAGGCAATGTGTTGCTTGCAAGAGCAGCGCTGGTAAAGCTGTGCAGCGCGAAACCAGCATTTGAAATGTTTGCCTTTGCCAGCCCACAACTTCTTAGCTTGACAAATAAAGGAGTTACGGTGCCTGGTAAGACCTGCTGCGGTACCGCCATCTGCAAGAAAGAAGCAAACAGCCCCCTTGGCAGTAAAGGTTTGTCCACCTGAGCAGGAACAGCCTGTGGAGGGGCTGGTGCCAGGCACAATGGAGGGTCTCTCCAACCCTAGTGAGCCATGAGGTGGCGCAGGAAGAGCCTCTGTCGGTGGGGTTGCCCACGCGGACTTCCCATGCCTCTGCTCTAAACTTTGCCTGCTCCTCCGGCTTTGGAGACACAGTCGATCCTCTGAAAAACCACAAGCGCTGGGTGGCTCTCTGTGTGCTTTCTCTCTGACTCCATTTAAATTGGAGTCTGCAGTCCTGTAGCTTACATTAAAGTAATGGAGATAGAAGGATAAGCCCTGATTAAGAGTTCTGCTGATACGGAATTAAGGGCTTTATCAGAGACTGAAAACAATATTTGGAGCCTTCAACATGAATGTAGAGTATTTCAGAGAAAAATAAGCCTAACAAGGGATTACCAAATCTGAGTCAATTTAGATACGCAATTCAGATAAGCTGTCTATCTGATTGGTGTCTCTATTTTTTATAGAGCTGAAATTAAAACGTATACATAAACAGTCATTTTTCATTTAACTTAAATCTGGGAAGTCAGCACCAATCAGAAACTACTTCAGTGGTTTGGGTTTTTTTTTCTTTTGAATACTGGTAATGCAAAAGGAGCTTATCTTTGTACAGCCTGTTGAGCAATCCAGTGGAAATGGTCTTTGTAAAAGCAAATGCGAAGGGAGGGAAGCTACAGAAACCTGTCTTTATTGAGTCATGTTGCATACTGCTTCCCTTGGAGCCCAAACAGCAATGAGTCAGGAAGGCTTCCCATTTCCCACATGGCTGGCAAGAGGGGCACTTAGAAAGTGCTGGCTACTTTTCTGAACCCTTATTGATACTTGAAATTTTAGCCAAGGTACACCTGGAAGATAGTCTGTGTGGAGACCGTGCTTTAAACTAGAAAGAGATGTTAAAGAAGTTTGGTACTGAACTAGCCGAGTAGCTTGGTGTGTTCCGCATAATTGCTCCAAAAAGAATTATGTGGCCTGAGGGACAAACTACTTGAGAATACTTTTAAAGCAGATGTTCACAGGATGTTGGGTAATACAGATAATTGTGGGTAGTTTAGTTTGCTACCAGGCAATTTGCCATACTCTTTTTTTTTTTTTTTTTTTTTAAAGTTACTTTCTGTACTCCTCTGACATGCACGAGGGAGTGTGTTAGCATAGGAGGTCAGGTATGCTAGCTGATGTTTTTACTGTATGCAGCTGAGACGCTTTACAGAGAGAAAGGGCTTAATCTGTCTTCTTTTTTTCTTTTCTTTTCTTTTTTTCTTTCCTGGTGACATCTACTTTACCAGAAAAGTGACTCCCGTATAAGGGCAACCGGGAAATTCAAATAATAAGCCCTTCAAAGAAAAGCTTTGGTCGTTATTCTTAGCCACAATGACACTAGACAGAGATTCAGATATTCCAAATGCTAAAATGCCATACGGCTGTGTAAAAGTTGTATCTTCACAATGGAACAATCATATCTTCGCTCCCTGCCAGAAGTGTTGCCTATCAACAGTAAATACTACAAAAGGATTGCAAAAGCAACTTCCTCCCACTCGAGGTGTGGCCCTAACATGTATTAACAGAATAAAGAACGTTAAAATGTAAAGCAGTCATATACCATGGTGAATCTTAAGTCAGCATATTTAATTCTGCAGCCTGCTCTGCTTTTTACTCTCAGGAGGTGATTATTTTGGGGTAGAGTTTACCTGAAACTTTTAAATTTTGAATATTTCTGTAGCATTCTGTGGAATATTTATATTTTTAGAGATAAAGTTATAAACCTTTTTTAAAGCAATAACTTCAGGGAATTACGACAATGGGGTTTCATACATAAGTCTTGTTGCCCATTAAGTGTGAAAATGTATGAATATATTTTCTGAAAGGGTCTAATTCACTTGGATGGCTTAATAACTATGCCTTTCTCTATTGTTATTAAAATAGCGTGGTGGGTTTTTTTTAATTGCTGTAAGGTCTGTGTATTTCTCCCGACTTACAAAAAATTTTACTGTAGCATTCTGTGGAATATTTATATTTTTAGAGATAAAGTTATAAACCTTTTTTAAAGCAATAACTTCAGGGAATTACGACAATGGGGTTTCATACATAAGTCTTGTTGCCCATTAAGTGTGAAAATGTATGAATATATTTTCTGAAAGGGTCTAATTCACTTGGATGGCTTAATAACTATGCCTTTCTCTATTGTTATTAAAATAGCGTGGTGGGGTTTTTTTTAATTGCTGTAAGGTCTGTGTATTTCTCCCGACTTACAGAAAAGTTTCACTGCTATTTGCTAATTCTCATCTGAATTAGGCAGGATATAGCTCTATATAATAGGAATTACTGTATAGAGGGGGATGACAACACATGACCAAATTTGTCTTCCTAAAGTACCTGTATCTTACCTCTGCTTGTCACACTTCACAGCTTTTTCTCACCCGGGTATGTCTGCAGCGGACAGAACCAGTCTTAAGCCCCATCTGGACCTGTAATAGCATGTGGAATGGTAGTTCTTGACATTCTGAATAGATGCATTAGGACAGCTTTGGACGAACACAGTTTATTTCCCCCAAAGCGTCCCATAAGGTCACTCCTAAACTCTGGGAAGAGTATGGCATATTGTGGAGCGAAGTGAGGATGTAGTGCCGTGTGTCATGGCTTACTGGATGGCTGCTCTTGGGAAAACGAGCTCCTTTAGGACAGGTGGGTGCGTCCGGTCACCTTGGAGCAGCTCGGGCTGGCTGGCGAAGAGCGGGATGTCGCGTCCTGAGGAACGTGGGCGTTTGGGGACTGCAGAGGTGGGGACGTGGCGCCAGGTGAGGGGCTCGGCCCAGCTGGGACATCGGCTTCCAGCAAACTGCCCCGACCGCAGCTTCGCCCATCGCACCGCCCTTACTCTGGAGTTGCACTCGGCATTACCTTTTTCTTTTTCCTCACGGTTCGGGTTTGAGGAACAATTTCCCACAGAAATAAGTTATTTTGTTGGGAACCCCCCCAGGCCACGCTGGCGCGGCAGGAGCTGTCAGGGCCTC
>NW_009661375.1:3218633-3243550 GCF_000708025.1 Charadrius vociferus | reverse complement strand
CGACCCCCTGCTGAGGCCGCCCGCCGCCGCCTCCAGACGGTGCCCCTGCTCCTTGCCGTGCCCTCGGTCCTTCTTTTGTGTGCAGGTGCTGCCAGGTGACGGTGTGAGCCTGGCCGACTGCCCTCCTCCTCTCACAGGCTGCTTCGCCTCCTGCGCCCCTTTGGCCCGCGCTTGCCAAAAAGGGCCGCCGATAGTTACTCCTGATCGGCTGGCGAGATGTGCTGTGGAAGGGGCAGCCTTCCCTCTCTTCCCCGCCTTGGTTCTCCAGGCATCTCCTCCCGAACCGGGCTCCCTTGCTGCCCAGCCCGTTTGAGGTGCATCTGACCCGCTTGGCTGCCCGAACACCGGGATGTCCATTAGATTTCTCTGAGAGACCAAGCAGCTGTGGTGCAGGTTAAAGTCAGCCTACGTCTTCTTAAGAGAGAGAAACAACTGCCTACTGCATAAATGAGACGATAAACTGTGTGGGAAACGGCTGAGCCTGTCATGGGGGAGGAATTTATCTTTTTATAATGTGTTTTGCATAGGAGGGTAGTCCCCAGCCCACCGCCCTCAGGTAGGACACCCGCCGATAGCAGAGGGAGTGGGTTAAGTTGAGGCTGGTGTGGCACAGAGGGGAGTGATGGTGTTCTGCTGTGTGTCGGTCGCAGAGGTTGAGGACCATTATGTATTTGCCCCATCCCTGGAGGTGTTCAAGGCCAGGTTGGACGGGGCTTGGAGCAACCTGGGCTGGGGGGAGGTGGCCCTGCCCAGGGCGGGGGGGGGTGTGTGTGTGGAACTGGATGGTCTTTAAGGTCCCTTCCAACTCTTAACCATTCCATGATTCTGTAATTCTTAACGTAATGGTATGCTGGTCTGGATCTCCAATGTTGGGCGGTACTGTGATACAAGTAATGCAGGCACTCATGGGAGTGGTGTTGTTTTTGGTTTTTTTTTCCAAGAACAGATTTACTGATGGTGTGGGGTCATGATTTGCATTTGTTTTGGGTCCTTGTGTCACTTGTGTTAAAAGCCGCTGAAGGCAGCTAAGTAGTCTTGTGGCTGGCATAAAAACCACTAATCGCTTGTCTGAAGAATCCTGGATTTTCTACTCTTTACTCTTCAATCTCCTCCTCTTCCTCGTAGTAGTTGCTTTCCAGTGTGTCTTGGGAAGCTTAGAGAATGCCGTGCTGCTCTTTTCCCGATGACTGCAGATTGACATAAAACAGCACCTTGACCCCAACCAGCATCCACCCAAACATGAGGTATAGCTGTGTCAGTTTGACCAAAGGGATTTCTTAAGACTTTTAAGGTGTTTTCATCATTCTGAAATACAAATAGCGTAAAAGTTGGTTGATTAATGCTGCTCTTACTAATTCTTACTATCTCTGTACATTTGGTTTTGATGTAAAGAAATGAACTAGGAACTTAGACTTTCTAAACAGACAAAATAAATAAAATCGGTGACTGCTTGTAAAAATTTCTGGTTGCTTATAGGCAGTTTTTTTTTTCTTCCTGGGAAAGTTCCCTGTCTGCAGTACCCACCCTTTAGCATGAAGCAATCATACTGTAATGTGCATTTCTTTTATGAACACACAGTATCAGTGAGTCAAAACAAAATTGTATCATTGTTCCAGTTATTGCAGTCAAGCTATTAGGGAGATGCTGTCAGTTTTAATATATTCTTTAAAAGATCTAATGCCCTAAAATGAGCACTGGAGATCTTTAAACCCGAACATTTTAGAAAATTTATGGGTGGTTTTGTTTACATCTTGCATTTTCACTTCAGTACTGAGATGAGAGCATTTCAGTTATTTATAGGAGAGCTGAAGAGCGTGGCACCGAATCCAAAGTGTGCACCAAAACACAAAGATTTTGTGTTAGTTTCAGAATTTATAAAACATTACCACCGCTTTCAAATAGTCTGCAATTTCATTCCAAAGAGGTTTAAAAGGCCACTTGTCAGCCAGTTCAGATGTTGCTTTTGCGATGAAAATTCTAAAGAAAGTCTGAGCTTCAGAAGCTTTTTAGTTCAACGCCTGGAATAGTTTTTTGAGCTTCTAAGCTGGATTTTCATCACAGTAGCCTATGCTGCAAGTGCACAGATGGTATTCTATTTCCCATTCTTGAAAGCTTTTCCTTTTAGTGACCACTTCTTGAAGAAGAGAAAATGGTAGTAGAAAAAAGTTTTCCTTGCATATGTTACGGTGTGAGAAACCTTAATTCTAAAATATAGAAAGATGTTGAGCTGGATAACGAGCCAGTACAGTTCACTAACAATGGGTACTATTTCCTTGCTTCTTGAATTTTAAGTCCATAATGTGCTTTGAAGAGCTCCACTCTCTTTCATTATGCATTCAGCAAGTTTAAGGTCACTTCTTTTTATCAAACCTCTTTTAAACCCTTGCATTTACTTTAATTTGATGCGGTTGACACTTAACAACTCATGAGTGGGGGAAAAAATGGTAAAATACATCAGTTCTTACTTTTATATGTAAAAAAAACCCCCAAACTAATCTGTCTTTTGAACAATATTCTGTATACATTTAAGTGGTGACAGTAGAGAGTGCTAAATTATACCTACCTGTGTGAGTCTTTTTAGGAAAAAAAACCAAAGGTAAATGGTGACACATCATTAAACCGGATTTTTTTAAATAGTTTTTTTTATGTATTTCTGTCACCATATCCTTAGAACTGGCACCTGGGAATCTTTTAAGTTAAAAATTTTAAAGCAGTTTCATGTCTTGCCTCTCTTCCAGCTGGTGGATTTATAAGTATGTCCTTACTCTAAAACATTTTACTTTCTTCTGTTACTGTGCTGGAAATCTAAGTAGGAAGTGAGTATAATGAAGCTCGTTATAAAAGTCCTCTGTCCCAGTAAATGAATCAGAAGAAAATATTTTTATCTGGTCGCATAGGTTATAGTTACTTGAACTGCTGTTTGTTGCAAGTAAATCACTTCAAACAGATCTCCGGTCGAAGCTTTATACAGGCTTTTAATCTGGGAGCTGACTTCAGTTATTAAAGGATCACAATGTCTCTTTGAATAGTTCTCGAAGCATGCAGGCAGCTGTTCCAGCAGAAATCACATGCGTTTCAAACGCCTCGCTGGCGGGGTCGCTTGGGTTTGCATCCTCGGGATGTTGATACTGGCAGCAGCGTTAAAGCCGGTGCTCGACGGGGCAGCGCCGTTCTGGGGGGCTTTGCTGCTGCCCCCTCCACAGCCGGCCGGATCCTTCTCCGATGAAACCAGGACCCTCTGTGGAGGGGGATTTTCTCCTCTGGTGGGTGGGTGCTGGAGGGGAAGGTGGTGTTGGGGAGTTTGCTCTCCCCCTTTTTCATTTCTCCAGGTGTCTGTTGATTGGGTTGGTTTGGTTTTCAGCTGTTCCTGGCCCGATGGCCTTTGTGGGGAAAGATGTCAAATTATGAAACCCATTTCTAAAGCTGGCATTTCAATTTTGTAACTGGGTTTTCTAGCACAGATCCGGTGCCAAAGCTTGTTCTTGCTGACTCTCAACTTTATTCCAGATGAAACTTTCCCGAACTGAATTGATTTTCCAGGTTGCTATCAATGCTTTGGTGTCATATCTATTAATCTTAGACTGGGATTAGAGGGGAGCCCAAGAAAATCATGCATGAATCTCGGTGGTAGCAGCTGAGTGTGTAACTTCTACCAGCCCGCTGAAGGTCCCAGTTTTAATGTGCTGGACATGCACTGTATAAAAAAGTTTTTGGGAATTGTGATTGAAAACTTCATTAATGCCAAAATATATTCCACTGCTACCTGGAATAAACTTCTATTCCAATTACTTGGAACAAGTTTTCAAAATTAAATACTTGACTCCATAGAATTAGTGTGTATTTTTGAAAATAGTGCATAATATGTCGTTGGACATGTATATATGGATTTATTCGCCCTAAAATATTCTTGTGTGTTCTTTGCATGCATTATCATTTGTGCGTGCTCATACAAATCCACTGGCAAATTAAAAATATACCTCTGTAAACAAGAGCTATGTATTCAGTTGCTTTGTTCTTTGATTTTTCTAAATTAAATTCACAAGCATCTCATAGGTATTACTGTTTTGGTTTTCTCCGTTATCTACAAATAGAGGCTGTCAAACAGTTAATACTCACATTTCTGCAGGCACTGCACACGTTGGTGTAATCATGGCACTGTGCACTATTTGCATTTTCTACAACAATTCCACTATTGCTCTGGACTACTCATCAAATTTCTAGAGCATGACTAAAGGGTTTATTCTTAGGAAATGTTGCATACGGAAATATAAAAGACCATTTTGAGGGCATTTTTGAAGTTTACATTAATTCAGTGCTTCTCTATATTTTAAAACACATGGGAATTAATGTATAATGGACACAGCTCTTGTGTTAAGAGTGTCTTAGGGTAAGTGTAGGGGCTGCCCCATTTTCTTCACTGCTCTGTCAGGGACGCTTCGCCCGTGTGTTCCCCACTGCAGGATCAGGCCCCCTTGGGTTAGAATTACTGAATGTGTTACAGTGTCGTTATAATGGATTATTTATGCATTCTAATTTCATTAGCATGCATTATTATTTAATGAGGTTTAATTTCTACTATAAAGTTGCCTGTTACGATGTTTAAAATAATAGTGATATTTAGTTTTGAAATCTATTAGGTCATTTAGCCTCTAATAAATACATTTATTTGGGCTCTGAAGCCTGGACCGTTGCATATTTGCAGTTCCTGCAAACGTGGATGCCTCTGTGACATTCAGCTTGGGAGAATGGCAAATAAGGGAAGTGCTGGTGGTACTTAATTACCTGTGAAAAACGTACACCCATACAAGTTTGGAGCACAGATCCAGTTCTTGCCTCACGGCACTGTGTTCACAATTAAGAGGTGGATGGAGGTGTGGAAAGGAACAGCAAGTCCCTGTGAAGTGGACATTGCCAAGCCTTCTGTAAACAATAGACTGATTCCTCCAGCCTTTTTTATTCCCAGTAGCTGTTGGGTTTCGTTATAGGTTGGGTTTAGTCCCTTATAAGTAACTAGACTGGGCTTTATTTTTTTGTGTTCTGGCATTTTACTAGAGAGTGTACCAACAGGACGAGGGGGAATGGCTTCAAACTGGAAGACGGGAGATTTAAATTAGATATTGGGAAGAAATTTTTCCCTGTGAGGGTGGTGAGCCCCTGGTGCAGGTTGCCCCGAGAAGCTGTGGCTGCCCCATCCCTGGAGGTGTTCAAGGCCAGGTTGGACGGGGCTTGGAGCAACCTGGGCTGGTGGGAGGTGTCCCTGCCCTGGGCAGTGGGGGCGAACTGGGTGGTCTTTAAGGTCCCTTCCAGCCTAAACCATTCTATGAATATTCAGTGTCATAAATAACATTTGGAACTAAATGGACTGGTTCTTTTAGTTAAATCCTATATTTCCATGCCTCCCACCTCCCCAGCTGATAGACTGCTGAGCTTAAATATTGTCACTGGAATCTGCAGTTGGCAAATGGTAATAGGAGAGTTTTCTCAGCCAGTGGCATGAAATGAAGGTAATTGTAAATCCGAGGCATTTAAAAGTAGTAGGAACAGTGTAATTTAATTTGGCAGCAGTAGCAGAAGAAACACTTCCTACCTGTGTTGTTAAAATGGAACATGGAAATTAGCATTCGCGTTGGCTTCAAGACTTGCCAGGCTAACTAGTCGCAGGAAGAAGAATGCGGCTGAACCATGTACTGCCGTGGGTCACCTCACTCCTGTGCCCTCATTCCCCTCGGGTCTGGTCGTGTGGCCCTCTGCGTGCGGTGTGAGGCAGGCGCTGGGAGAGCCGGGCAGCACACGCTGCCCCTTCCCTCGTCCCACCACTCATCACGCGTTCCCTCACTCGACCCATCTCACCTCTTGCAGCATCTCTTTCGTCTCCTCTCCGCTGCCTTTCCTCCTCTCCCTCGTTTTTCACCTCTGTTTTCCTCTTTGCACAGCACAAGCATTATCTAAGCTCCTCGGGAGAAGCTGTTGAGTCTGTTATTTGCTTTTATAACTACCTCACCAATTTTCTTTCTGCCAGGCTTTTCAGCTGAGCCGTGTGCTGCTGTTCCGTGAGTTCAGGGGGCTACTCATGTCAAAAAACATGCCGAGGACATCTTTTACCCATATTTATGGCTTCTTTATTCTCCTGACACTTTCATGTCATTTCAATGACTGTCTGGTTCACAACGAAATGACTCTTGACAGTCTTCACTGTCTCCAATTTTAAGGTTTGGCCTTTTTTTTTTTTTTTGCTTTTAAGCAGTATGTATCTTTCCTTTTTGCCACTTATTGTTTCTTATTGTGTCTCCCTGACTGTTCATTTAAAATATAATCTCAAAGCTCACTTTGCAGCTCTAAACTCTGCTGGCCTGAATTAATTTTTATTTTTAGATTTTCTCAAGACGTAACTGAAAAGTTGCTGGCCTGTTTGAATAATTTGGTCTGCCTGAGCGAGTGGTTCTTCTTGGGAAGGGCGTGATGTAAAAAGTGGAGAGCGGGAGCCCGTGGGTGCTGGGGGCAGAGCCCAGAGCAGTTCCTGGTTCTGGGAGGTGATGTCTGGAAGAGTTGGGGGGAGAATTAGAAGCTATTACATTAAAGAAAGATGTGTGCGTGGCAATCGACACGCCAGCCGTGGTGTTTTCCTTCTGTATCGCAGGGCAGAGGCTGTGCCTAGCTTCTGCGGGGTTTATCTCGATTTAAACAAGGCATTTTATATGGACAGATAAAATCCAAATACTTAATTTTCCATCCGTTTTTAAGATTAAAATATATGCGTTTGTGTACATGTACACACGTTTTAGTTTTCTCCTTTACTCTACAAAAGGACACAATTGACTGGAGAAAGGATTTTTGGGTAGAAAAGCAGAGACTGTGAAGATGTTGTGAGAAACAGCGCATGAAATGTAGGTGAGAGTAGATGGAGCAGAAGCGAGGCATGGTGGGGGGATGCGGCAGGAGAACCTACCGGCGCCGGCTCCTTGAGGAAGCCCCTCTGCAGGGTCCTTAGCAGAAGCCCGAAATCAGTGCTGCTGCGCTCGGCGCCGTCCCCCCCCCGTCCCTTCCACTGCCTGCCGTCGAGGTGGGTTGCTTGCTACAGCTTCCTGCAGGAGAAGATGGGAGGGATGGTGGTCTGCATTTGATTGACAGTTTGTCAGCCAGATTAGTAGTGTTTGTGCCATTCTCAATGTGTTTCTTTTGTGTGCACCAAGCAGACTTCCCGGTAGATTTTAGGAATGCCTGCGATGCTATTTCAGAATGCAGATCCCTGTCTGCACCACCCATCGCAGATCTCCTTTAATTCACCCTCTCCTCAACTAGAATGTACTAGAGGAGAACAGTAGTTAAATAGCTAAAGGGGGAAAAAAATTGTATTTACGCTAAAGTGGTGGTGTAGGATGATGGTTTAATCCCCCCGTACACAGTCGCTTAATAGCGGTGGGTGTTCTTGAGGTCCGGCAGCTGGTGGGTGAGCTGCCCCTGAGATGCTGCTTGTAGCTCGGTTACTGTGTTACCAGAATACTTTATCTTGCTAACCATGCATCAGATGTTTGGAATTGCAGGGAAAAAGCTAAAATAGCTGTATATAGAGAAATTACTAAGTTCTGTTTTGCTTAAGAGACCACTTCATATGGTTCCTCCGTCAGCATTTATTAGTTTGATTTCAGAAAGACTATCTAGAAATCGCCGTACTGGAAATAAAATCAGGAATTATTGCAGTTATTTTTTAAAAGTTGTCTGTACGAGATGTCTCTTCGAGTCTTTAAATCTTTGCCATTCTTTCTAAATGCCTGTAATTATGCTTGGAAATTGGGAATATCGATGCTGTCATCTTTCACTGAGTAAGAGCATCACAGGCCTTATAAGTTAACTACATCTGGTTCTCCTCTTCCTCTAGAGCATCACCCAGATGAGGGATTAAAAATGCGTTTGGAGCAGATGTTTTGTGTTTCTAATGGGCAGTGTTATCTTTAGAAGAGAAAAGATAAGAAAGAATAAAAACCCAACATAAAAAGAGATGTTTGTCGGATTCATTTTTTTGTTCTTCCTGGCTCTCAACATCCTGGTACGGGGCAAGCCTAGTGCTGCTTTCTCTGTCAGTGATGTATTTTCATCACCTTGAACACAGCGTATGGAAATACTGACAAGTGTTGGCAAGACCGTAACCAGCCTGTGATAGTAAATATTTAACTTTCATGTTCTAATTATTTTTCTTACTCCCAAATTTATATGCTTTGTTCCTCAAGTAAACAAACAGCCTTGCAAAGTTTTGCTTGTCTGCTGATCTACTATAACTGTGTTTTTACGAGGCAAGCGAAATATAAATCATTTCGAGGTTGAAATCAGTTGCTGTGGGAAAAGGAGAATGAGTAGTTTCTGTTGCAAACAGTTTACAAATTTAACATGCAATTTATTAAGCATGTTTGCACAGTAAGCTTAGGAATGTTATCATGCTAACAGATTTTGTGGTGGCATTCTTAGAAAGTTCTGGTTTGAAATCTCAGGTTATACTGAAATTCTGTTTTCTGAAAATGTAGTTGTTTTGAATATAAGTAGAGAAGTGGGAGATTGTCACCTACTCTGTCAGGAATATAAGTTTGTAGGTGTGTGGTGGTATATGCTGTCTAAAGACTCGATGTGCACGTCACGTGTTTGGGATTTTTCTGGTTTGTTTTTTTTTATGAACAATCTCTTGTTTTGCACATGTTCTTACTGTGGAACAACTGGAGCTTTCTGAATGTGTTTTTACTACCAAAATATATGTATTATGTAAAAATATATTTAGGCGGTATAGCCAAATTGCTGGTTTGTCTCATTAGTACAGGCTAAAAAGAAGTTACGTGCAGTTTTGACTCTAGTATTTTTTTCCTCAGCTTTTTGTTTTTTTCAGATACAACCCTTTGACCATTGCTTTTATTCTCAGGATTTCTGAATTTCTCCAAGTCAGGTACTATTAATATGCAGACTTCATGCCAGATCCCCTATGGTTCAAAATTAAGCTTGCCCCTATATTAGCTCTAAAAAATAAGATCACTTTGTTTCTAGTCCTAATGCTGTTTATCTCCTTTAAAAGTTTTCATCCTCATCTTGTCTTAACAGACTTCTTCCCAGGGGCCTGTAAGGACTATAAAAATCTCACTGAGAAGGAATTTTGAGCTTGACTTCATCTCTGCAGCTGCCTGTTTTCTCTAGAAGCATTTGTGGCGTGGTGCAGGACCTGCCTCTCGGAAGGAACCAAGAGAAGATCCCAGTTTACCTTTAAGGGGTTTTTCAGTCTCCTCTTGGACCACTGCTTGTACAGATGCTGCCGAGCTCTCGCAGAGCCCTGCCACATCTGCTGAAGGCGACAGCCGTAGGACGGAGACGCCCCTGTGAAGCCACTGCTGGATTTTCATCAAATATGCTTGTGCTGGAGTGGTGTAAGAGTAGGGAGAAGTGAAGAGGAGGAGCAAGGGAAGGAGCACTTTAGGAACTCCCATCTAAAATAAAAGCGTGTCCCCCAGAAAGGCTTTAAGGCCTTCTTTAAGTGCCACGCTTATGGGACTCGTACCTGTTATTTCATTTCTATTCCTTGGAACAGCTGGTGAAGGAATAATCCTATGTGAATCACAGTAAAAAATAGTTAGTCCTGCTAATCTTAATCTCCGTCTCTAATGACTTCATGCACTCTGCTTGGGTTGTTTCAGAGATAAAATAGGTAAAAAAATCTGGTTTCTCCGATACCTTCTGCTCAGAGTTCTTGTAGCAGAGCTCTTGCAGGTTAGTGCAACATGTTGGGGGTTTAAGTACTTTGACCCTTGAAGCGGGTCAGATCAGAATTGAGCCCCCTTTTAGCTATGATGCATTATTCCATGGCAGCTAATACAATTGTGCTCAGATAATTCAGTCTGAACCTGAAATCCGTGAATGTACCTTTCATAGGAAGTATGTCCGTGGTAATTCCTCCTGCTTTTTTTGTACATTCAGTGGTATCTGAGTTTATCCTTGCTTTTCTGGTCCTTTCAGTCAGGGTTTAGGTGAATACTGTAAAGGGTAAATGATCTGTCCTTGGTACAGCAGCATCTGATTTGATCAGCCGGTGCATGGGTTTTATAACTGTCTTGTTGTTTTGCTGTGAAAAACAGTGTCTTGCTATGAAATTGTTTTTTTCTCAGTAACGGCACTTATGTCAAAATAACTTCTCTTAAAGCCAGGGAGTGTGTGAGTACCTCTGGGACCTTTCTGCGATGCTGCAGGCAGTATCGTTTCAAATGGAAGCTGATTTCTAAATCCTCTGGGAAGAGTTGTCTCAAACAAGAAATGCTGGGCTTTGTTGTCAGTTTTGCTCCTTTCGAAGCAAAATTGACTCCAGTTGCTTACGTTTGTGTTCATTGTATGAAGCTGACATTCTCTGCCAGTGTTTGAAGAGGGCTGAGTGCTCCTCTGCTTGTCCTCAACGTTGTTAGACACCCACATGCTCTTGAGAAAGCTGGGGAAAGTATGGCATGAGCTGTTTAGACCTGTGAACTGAAGTTAGTTACAAGGGAAGTAATTTTCTTTCTGGCAGTGACGTCTGTTTTTAACATGAGTGACCCTTCTGAGAGGAGGAGAGTAAATAGGAGTTCCCCATCTTCTCTTAAGGGGAGCACAGCTTCCCTTTCTCATCTTCTTACAGTTCCGGTTCTTGTCGTTTCTGTGGAGCATCATTAAGGGTTCATTGTGGGGGAACTATCATTTCATCTCAGTTCCTAGTTAGCTAGCTAACGCTTTTGCTGTAGTAGTGCTCGTGTAAGAGGTAACGTGGCGGGACCTTAACTCGATGCTTCCTGGTTTTCCATTGTTTTGTGAATTAAACTCTCATGTTCAGGAAGAACATGAAATGCACTGACTATTGTTGAAAGCCTGCAGTCTTAAGTAAGAGTTTTCAAGGAGTGGTTTTGATTTTCTTGAGGGTTTTTTTTCTTTCTTGTGTACATACCTGATCTTGTACACACATCAACAGCTCAGCAGTTACATGAAGCTGAGGAGTATTTGTGCTTGAGGTGCAGAAAACTAAATGATACATAAAGTTCTATACAAAAATTGTAGAAAAAACCAAACATCTGGATTAGAAGCAGAATGTGTATTCCCTTCGTAGTGTACAAATGCTTTATTAACATGTTTCTTCACCTCTGCTTTTCGAGGAAGGATGTCAGTGCAGAATTAAGCACGAGAAGTGCGTGTTGTTGCTTGGGATGGTGTCTCTCCCTGGGTAGCACGTAGGAGCCCCCGTGATCGACAGCCTGTCTTCACCCCACTGTGTAATACCTTAATTATCAAGTCCAGTACGATCAGCACCAGTGTATGTTTTCACATTTTCAGTGTGTGTCCCCCTTCCCGCTCCCCTGAGACATTGATTCCCGTCGTTGGTATGTGTCGTCCCTATCTGTGCTCCCCCATATTTAAGCAGTGCGTTGGTAGACTTCTCCATCCAAGTCATCATCTCTGCTTCTAGGATGTTGAAGGAGTACGGCAGCAGCCCCTTCTAGTGGTCCCCTCCGTGGATCTTCACTTTTTCCCCCTACCTGTTGGTCATCCTGGTTCTTCCTCTCATCTCATGTGAAGGTGTGGGGGCAAAGCACAGTCCTGTTCCCCCCAGTTCTTTCAGGCCATGGCACAGCAGGGGGTGGAGCAGCGAGCAGTTCCTTGCGGTGGCTCCGGCTCCCGGGCAGCTCTGCCCACCGTCCTGCGTGGCCAGCGGGGAAGGAAGCCGGCCAGACACCTTACTTCCTCCTTGCTCTTGTTTTTGCACGATTTACAAAAGCCTGCAGGACTGCAAACTGGGTGCCCCCGAGGTATGGCTGTGAAATTATTAGTTACTTAATTTGGAGGGAAGCCCTCGGAGTCCCCCAGTGTTTGTGGACTTGCCTATTGTCTTTGGAGGGAGGAGTGCCTGTATTTCAGAGGATCAGAATTTGACCCAAAGATGTTCTTGTCTTCCCCCGAGAAACTACCGATCAGTATGTCTTGTGTTTGAAACCACATACAGAATGCCAGTGTAAGTATGTAAGAATACTTTTTTACTTTTTTGAGGTGATTAACATATAATTTGTATGGGGAGAGTAGGGAATTTCCCTGGATTGTATTACTTATGAATTTTTTGGCTATAGTTTAAGATCTAGTTAGTGCTTTCCTGATTGAGACGCTGCCAGGGAAAAGTGAGTATATAGACTAACTCTTTAGTGCCCTTTTTTTTTTTTTTTTTTTTTTTTTTTAAGGTGGGGTGGTTGTTTGGTTTTGGGGGCTTTTAGTAGGAAAACAGCCATGTTGAACAAGGGCGAGTTAGTTGTGGCCGTTTAGCTTGTGCGGGCACGTGCTGAGGTTGCCTGTTTCAGGTTGTCTGGTCTAGCTTAGCCTTGGAACCGAAAGCTGTGATTAATCTCTGCGAAGTGAGATAAAAGCCATTATCCTGCCTTGCATTAGAGGGAGGTGGAAGTCAGCTTTTCTCACAGCACGTTTCCTAGTCTTGACACTCCTGAATTTTGACTCATGCTTTTCCTTAGGTCTCCCTCTCTGTGTTAAGTATTTCACATTTCTGTCTCGTGCCTCAGACAACGTTTCACGTTCTAGTTAGGTTTCTGGTTCTGAGGCATCTCAGAGAGTTGTTCTAGCCCTCCTCCACTCTCATGGCCGTGGCTTTTTATTGCCACAGGTTTTAACAGCGCATTAATTCAGTTCCCTGCCAGACTAGTTAGTTCTCTTATCCTGGTGTCCTTGCTTGTTAAGTCTGTTCCTCTGGCGGATCCATGCTCCTTTTCTGTTCACAGTCACCCAGTACTCGTTAGTAGGGTTAGTAACATAACTGTATGTTAGTCATTCTGTGGATGAATAACTGCAGAATTACCAACGGTGATTGTTTTCACTGCATCGTTGGCAGAAATCTGCCTTGGCTTGAAATTTCTTCCCCACCATAAAGGCTAAACACGTAGTTTTTAATTGAATAGAGATGCCAGCTTTGCAGGAGTAGGAATTGCCATCTTAACCACGTAGGAAAACTTGTGGGAAATTAATGTAACTGTGCGAATTTGCAGCAGAGGTACTCTGCTTTTTTTCCGATTCTTCCTTCTGTACAGCTTTAAATGGGAAAAAAAAAACCCTAATTCTTTTAATTCTTTTGGACAGGTTCAGCAACAGGTTCACCCAAACCTTTCAGCAAAAGAAGATTCCCTGTATTACATTGAAGAGTTGATTCTTCAGCTGCTAAACAAACTATGCATTGCTCAGCCACGGTCTGTCCAAGACGTAGCGGTAAGACTAGATACGGGAAAACCAAGTGCTTGCTTGCAGAATCGCTAAGATGAACTAAGGTGTTTTAAACAGTGCAGGTTGAAGTTAAAGCAAGGTGAATCTGAAGAGCAGAGCCTGTTCATGCTAAAAAATTATATAGTATTCAGATTTCACAAAGCAAGCTTGATTGGAAACTCATTTTCCTATACAGGGCTTCAGAATAGCGATTGTGGGAATTTTTTCCTTTAAGCATTATTTTTATAAATGCAGAATACTTTGAAGGATTTTGTGCTGCTCGAATACACCTTGGACTTAATGTAAGGATGTTGCAAGTTTTCCTACTCTTTGCCATAAATATACAGGAAAAAAGTAAATATTGGAATGAAAGGTTACTGTTGTTAGGCCTGGATTGTGCAGCTGAGGGAACAGAGTTGTATGTTCCTGGAACTTTATTGAACTCACTGAGGCTCTTGTATTATTGCAGCTGTCTGCTTTTGTGTCATCAGTTACAAAATGAGGGCTTTAATGGAGTGCGGTTCAGTATACAGTCTAGAGGGAGAAAGTGCTTTCATGTAGCTATGACCTATTATAGCTTTGTAGAGTATTAATTTTACACCAATCTATATATCTAGGATTTTCAGCCTAAACCAAAATGAAGTCCTTGTCTAATATTCTATATGGTGTCATGGAAATAGAAAAAAAATAAAATATATATATTTACAAGATAATTGCCTGGGGGGTTTTAGATTCTTATTAGATGCAGCAGTCACCCTTTATTCAACATTGAGTTAATTCATTAATTATTTGTTTCGGTTTATGATTAATATATTTTGTAACACCGATGCATAAAGATTATAGTATGACTAATAAAAGCAAAACTTAATAGTCCCTTAATAGCTCTCAGAATTGTTAGTACCCTGAGTCTGGGTTTGAACTTTAGATGTGGAGCTGAGAAATGCCATGTTCTTTCTCCAGTTCCCAGCTGATGAAACCCTACAGCACACAGGACAGTTTGAGATAGCACTGATTGTTCTATACACCAACTCCGTAGTTGTCTGTTTCTGAGTCATGAGATGATAAAATTACCCTGTGTACGTATGAACTAATAATTTGCACTGGATATCTGTATGCTCCACAAATTACTGTGTGTAAAACTGCACGCAATATGGACAGCCTTCTGAGATAACTGACAGCTCTCTGAATTGTGGTTATGAATATCACAGTAGAGACTAAATCTTGTGTACTGTATTTTAAATATACCTGGCATTTTAAAGGTGTGAATAATAAAACATTGTTATGCTTGGCAATATAACATTTATTTAATTTAAAAACACACAGCTAGGTCTAAATAGTGGTAAGAGGTTCCCCAAAATGTTATTGTTCTGTAGGTTAATAAATTCAGACTCTTCCAGAGCAGGGAAAGTAGAATTCAGTTTTGTGTTATGGGTTGTTGGTGAGATTGCGCTGCCAGCAGCCATCTGAGATCCACGAATGAAGGCTTTTGGCTCTGCTTCTCAGCTGGTTTTAGCTGTTAAGAGAAAACATGAGAGCTGTGATCTCTAAAGTTTATCATGCAGATATTTACATAACAGCCTGGAGTTAATGGAACTGTTTGTGCATATTATACTTCAGTATTTGCAAGATCAAGGTCTAAAATCTCAAATTATAATGGTTTTATAAATAGAAAAAGCCCTTCAAATTGTTCCCAGGAAAACAAAGTCTGGGCGCGAGAGGCATGTGTTACTCGTGACGAGCACTGTTAAGTTGAAGGACAGCTGAATGCCACGGCGTGTCCATTTTGCGGGCGATCTCTTGGTAGAATCTCAAGGAAAGTTCATTTCGGTGAACCAGCCCAGAGCTTTCGGCTGCTGTCCAAGAGGAAAGGTCACCGTGTGTTTACCTGGCACAGACAGCTGACACAGAAAGTTGAGTGTTAAATGGCCATGTGCAGATATTTAAAAGCTGCCTCTAAGAAGACCTGAGGCCTCCTGTTAAGTTTCAGAATGCGTGCAAAAATCTTTTTATCAAAGGGACGCATAGATTTCACCATTTTTCTCAGCTCATCTGTAAAATCTCTCCTGTAGGAGTTCGCTGTGGCCCAGGTTACAGGGCCAAAGCACGGGTCGGCTATGGCACCGCACAGCGTACTGTGCCTGCCGGGCAATACCAGGGCACGGTGGTGGACCCCGCAGCAGGACGTGATCGCTGCTCCCCCCCTGAGCTGGCTAACTTAAAAACCTGTTTTTCCAAAGTCCCTTCAGAAGCGCTCATCAGAATTCAGTTTAGACTCGTTCTTTCAGCGTTTAATTCCCCAGCTCACAGGGGCTCCAGCGGAAAGCCTGGAGTACTTCATGGAAAGGAGAACTGGGGTCTTGCACGTGTTTATCTGGGGGCTGCTGAAGTGTGGGACTGCTGCCCAAAGCAGTTTCTTCTCTTGCAGAGGCATCTCGCCTGTTCCTGTAGCAGCTGTCGAAATGTGAATCTATCTAAAAGTGACCTGAAATTGTGTACAGTTTGCCATGGCAGTGGGGGCTGTGAACTGCAGCCACTGTGGCTGGCTGTGCAGCAGGGAAGATGCTCCTGTGCGGGCTTGTGGAGTCCGAAGTGTTAGAGCCGACCTTTTTTGTCAATCACAGCCCTCCTCCTAGTTAGAAGAACCTGCCCTTTTTTTCTTTTTCATTTCTGCCATAGACTTGATCTCAGATAGGACAAGTTACACTCTGGACATTTATGAAATAGACACAATAGCAACTTGTGTTTTTCGTTTAGACTGTAAATTGTTTAGTACTTCCTGATGTTGTTTACACCTCAGCTGAGGTTTCTTGCTGCTCTTGTGCTGAAAAGATTGTAGAGCAGGAGTTGTTTTAGGAGATTTGAAGGAGTTCTTCGTGCTTAGGGAAGGGAGGTTGTTTGGGATTATTGAAAAGAGTGAAGCCGAGTTGGGCAAGGAGGAGAGAACAGTTAGGAAAATGTGTTGCAAACACTGAGGAGGAGGATAATTGTCTATACTGCAGGGGAAGTAATTTGCCGTTTTATTTTCTTTAAACTTCTCTTTGATTACTGCGGTTAATCTAAGTGCACTCTTTATGTTTGGACAGGACCGCGTTCAAAAGACATTTCCTCATCCAATAGACAAGTGGGCGATTGCTGATGCGCAGTCTGCTATAGAGAAACGAAAAAGAAGAAACCCTCTCCTGCTACCTGTGGACAAAATACATCCTTTATTAAAGGTACTGAAACCAACAACCTGATGACTGCTGCTTCTGCCCACCACACACCCCCAGCTGTATTATTGCCCTCCAGCATAACCTTTAAAGTATTTCTTTAGTGTATGTGAAACTAGGTGAGTTTCTCATGTTGGCTGAAAGACTAAAGTCACCGTAGAACAGGATGAATATATTGTTGTATGCAATAAATGTAGATACCTAAATTCAGCACGGTCTAGACATTAGTGTGTTAATGCGTTACTCTGCTTTGAGATATGACTAGTTAGTTTTTAACGTAAATAAAACCCAAACAAACTCAAATATGTTACCTACTTCAGAAGCACTGTTTTGATGCCTTTATTTGTTTCAAAATGCTGCAGAAGCCAAAATAGAAGAGAGAACAAGTAGATCCCGTTCCTTGTATACTGTCAACTAAGATGCGTATCAGTGTCCTTTCAGTTACTGTTGAATGTCACTGATGCCTTGGTTTTAAAATCAGTAGATCTGCAAAGGTGTAACAAAAGACCAAATACAGACTTTATGGTTGGTAGGTTTTGAGGAGGAGAGTGGCCACCTCAGGTCTTAGACGTCATGTCACTTGTAACGGGTATAGAGCTCCTTGCTTACAGGCAGGTTTTAGCGTCACACAGTAAGCATATATTCAGACTGTGCCCCTATAGTTTTGTTGTTGGTTTGTTTGGGGTTTTTTTCACAATAAAACAGTACTCTGATTTTGAAATCAGTGTTTAATCACTTTTAGATCAGTGCTGAATCAGTAGATTGAGACTGATTCAGCTCTTTTTTTGGTATTTCTTTTTGCTATTGATTTTGCTTTTTGTTCATAGCTTAAAAAAAAGGCTTTTCTCCAGTGGTGACATTGTTGCACCGGAGTTTCCAGCGGCATTGAGAAAACATTATGCAATCATAAGCAGAAATTAAAGCACTTTTTCAGGTGTAGTCACTGTGTTGTTTTATACAATGTCTCCATTTGTGGCGATTAATGAGAGGGGAGATGAGGAGAGGAAAGAAAACAGCATTAAATAAGACTTTCCTAGACAACACTTTTTCTTTTATGAAATCTGGTTTAGAAGTACGTGGACATAGGCACAGAATCTCATTTTTAGAAGATGCATCAAAATGTGACAACAGGAAGACTACTTTATTCAAATGCATGAACTTGCCTGTACTTATTCCTGATGGTCCTGTCACAAATAAGAGGCCATGTGGTGCCTGCTCTGCAGAACACGGAGCATGTCTCACGAGAAGGACCTGCAACCTTCCTCCTGTTTTTTTTTCTGTTCAGACTTCAGTTATTAAAGTTTAATTATTTTATGTAATGCAAGGATGCAGATAGCTTAGTTGTTCAGCCATACGTAAAGGATGGACTAAAATAGAGGGCAGTACATAACGAGTTGAACGTACGGTCTGTAGTTTCGTGGAAAACAACTTTTTCCATCAAGAACAATTGAAAATGAAGCATGCTCTTTTCTGAAGAGTCCTGCGATAAGCATAGATACAGACTAAAATTTAAGTACAAGAGTGGTTCCAGTGAAGTCCCTTCGTTGAAGGAACCCTATTTTTAGGACTGTCATAAAAGGAAGTATTTGCAAGCGTTTCCTTTGAGGCGGCTGATCAAACTTCCATTAGATGTCCTTTGCCCTACCTATTACATTACTGTAAATTATCAACACAGCCAAGATCGATTTCAGTAGAAAACTCAATGGGGCAGTTGTCATTCTGAATTAATTTCTGGAATAAATAGCATTTTTTTTTCTCTTGTTTTTTTTCAATTTGCAGGAGGTCCTAGGTTATAAGGTAGATTACCATGTCTGTCTGTATATTGTGGCTGTCTTAGAATACATCTCAGCTGACATTTTAAAGCTGGCTGGAAACTATGTTTTCAATATACGACACTTTGAGATCTCCCAGCAGGACATTAAAGTATCAATGTGTGCTGATAAGGTAAGGAGTTGGGATTAAAATAGTCTTTTGGACAGATACAAAGGTAGATACTAGAGTTGATTGTTTGTTTGTTTGTCTTTGTTTGGTTGTTTGTTCTAGTTTGGGTTTTTTGGTTTTGGTTTGGGTTTTTTTTTTGGTAGAAGGTAATCCAAAGTAGGATAGGAGGGAGAGACTGGTCTTATTGAAATGCAGAAGCTTCTCTCATTCGTGCTGGACCTGTCACAGTAAAGGCTTAAGTATAAGTTAAGCCTGTTAAGTTTTGGAACAGTAGTAGCACTTACAAAACAATCTAAGGACAGAAAATTATGTCCTTTATTTCTCAGCTGTGTTACTGTCCTTCTGTTGTCACTTTGTCATGACAGCTCTTTCCTTCTTTATAATACAGAAAAGACGTTTAGTTTTCATCCTCATAAAAATGAGAAACATTTTTGTTTAATTTCATCTTATCAGGAGGGTTTTGTCAAAGTCTTATGCAAGATGCCTTGTTTTCAAAGTTGGTTCTGCATGAATTGTAAGTTGTTTTCTAGGTCGTACTAACTTATAAAGGGGAAAATGGCTTTGGCAACTGATCCAGCCTTCTGATGCCAAAGTTTAAATATTACTCCCTTGTGAAAGTGATCACAGAAAGTATTGTATTAAAAACTCAAAGGATTTCTCTGAACACATTGAAATAGCTGAGCTTGAGCCAAGTGTAAATAAGGCTTGTATGTAATTTTTTTAATTTCTTTGCTAGGTTTTGATGGATATGTTTGATCAGGATGACATTGGTTTGGTTTCTCTCTGTGAAGACGAGCCCTCTTCTTCTGGGGAACTCAACTACTATGACCTCGTGAGAAACGAAATTGCAGAAGAAAGGCAGTATCTGCGGGAGTTGAATCTGATAATAAAAGTATTTCGGGAAGCCTTCCTATCAAACAGAAAATTGTTCACACCTAATGTAAGTCCTTTAATAGGTTATTGACGTGTAATGTTAGTTGCTCCATTAGCAGCCATAACATATCAACATTACATTCACTGTGTTGGAGGTAAAATTAAATTTGGTTTATTGTGTGTCAGTGCATAATGAGCGTTGCCTGTATATGAAATAAAACGGAGGAATTGCCATTAACAGTATGAAGAGTGCTGCTCTCAGAGTGAAGCTTAATGGGCACGATTCCCTGTCGGATGCCAGCAGTAGCTGGAGTCCTTTGGTCATGTAGCTAATAGTTACAATTTTGCTTAACACAAAAATGAACAGTTATCTACCTGCATGTACAGTAAATGCAGATGAATGCTTGAATTGACATTGGAAGTCAGGGCACCCCTGTCTGCAGAAACTACAAGTAAAGCAGCCCTTGGCTCTGGTTTCTCTGTCTTTGATAAACGATGGAAATATTTGATTGAAATTGTATCTGTGGCAAATTCCGTTGCTGGAGTTGTTTGTTGCTACAAATTCAGGATGGTGGAGTCTAAAAAGGAAGCATAGCTCTTGTAAGAGAAATAATAGTGAGAGATTAGTGAATCCTTCAAGTGGGAGGAAGGAGAAGGAAGGGGACCAGGCCAGCAGAACCTGAACTGGGATTTTTAGGTGATAGAAGCAGGTTCAAAAGAGAAGCAGCAGGAGACATTCCCATTACAGCTGGGTGTGGAGGTTCCCCAGTAGCTGATAGGATATTGGAGCATTGTGCAAATGTGGGGACAGAATTCAAACAAAGAAGATGGGGGAGGAGAAGGGAGCAATATTTTGGAGCTGAGGAATATTCTTTTGTTATATGGGAACGGGTATGAGAAATTTTGAGGTTGGTTGTTCCCACGAAGAGATTGCCATGGTCTTGGCGCTGGCAGGAGGTCAAGCAAGCTCTGCAGTGTTAGGTTGGGGCAGAGGAGGCTTCCGAGAAGTGTGTTTCAGAGGGGTCAGAAGAGGAATGCAGATCATTGGAAGGGGCTGCCTAGTTCTGTGTGTTTGCAGTGTGTGGATTTGAAAAATCTAAAAGTAGAATTTGGAAAAGGAAGCTGCCGATTCCTCCTCTGTACCCAGCTAGTAGTCTGCTAAAGTAGCCAGGTAGCTGCTTTAGTTTTACCTGTGGTTTAGAGGATCTGACCTTGGAGCTGCTTTAAATTGCCTCCTTCCTGTTGTGTCCTGAGAGACAAGAATCGGCAGAGGGGAAAATAACAGCTGTGAGTTGTGGCTGAAAAGGCCAGGCATTTCTGTCCAAAGCACTGAACAGCCTGTACCGGGACTGCTGCTGCTCCGGCCTGGGAAGGATGGTGTGCTTTCTTTCGCTGGGTTGAGAATTGTGCAAGGGTGGATGTGCCCAGGCAAGCCTGCAGGGCTGGGAAGACCATGTAATTTAACTTTCTTCCTAGCTTTCTGTTGGCTCCTCTCCATTTACCTCTTGGTTCAGACTTCACGAAAAATGCTCCGATATTTACATAAGCAAAATAAATTATTCTAAACACTACTACGGTACCTTTTCTCTTTGCAGGATATCGATGTGATATTTAGCAACATTTCAGATATTCATGAGTTGACGGTGAAGCTTTTAGGATTGATTGAGGATACTGTTGAAATGACTGATGAAAGTAGTCCTCATCCTCTGGCTGGCAGCTGCTTTGAGGATCTTGCAGAGGTACAGTGTTTTGGGTTTTTTTTGTTGTGGCTTTTTTTTTTTTTAAATCACTGATTGTTCTGTTTTCATAGTAAACTTTTAGACGTGACTCTGATATCGCTGATAAATTTGCAGTTGTAAAATTTCCTTTTATAAGCTCTGAACAGAGGTCTTTCCTACCCATTCTTTAGTATGTAAGCTAAAGTGTGTTTTCTACCTGTCACAGAAACGATATCAAGCAGGTAAGGAAAAAACTAAAATCTTATTTCAGAGTGAGAATTACTTGCTATGATCCTGTAGGGATGTGGATTTGAAAAGTAACTATCTGGGATTCCCTAACTGAAAGAAAGTGTTGCCTCGATTTTTGTAGGCATTGGTGTGTTAAGGCCAGGGCTACCCAAAAATCGTAGCAGTTGGTCGCAGATCTGCAAAATGAGTGACTTGCGTTACTCTGGATGGTGAGCTAACTCAAACAAAATGTGGTCTTAATTCAGCCAAATGCATTGTTATACATCTGGAATTGGAAATGTTTCTGCAAAGCAGTGATTCTGGGAAGGAATGAAGTATCAAAACAGACATGCAACTGAACAGAAGCTTACTGTTCAGTATTGTAGCAAAAGTGCTATTGATACCCGTTGACCTATAAAATACGTATTAAAGAATAAGAATACGGGAAGACACTGCACATGGATTTGGTGTGGCTCGTACCGCAACATTATTAACAGTTATTTTGTCAGCTGGGTTTGTTGTTTGTTTTTTTTTTAAAGGGCATTGAAATACTAGAAGGACTACAAAAGAAAGTCACAAAAATAAAGCTTTTGGAAAAGTGCTTTACAGCGAGATACAGCTCAGTTCAGTCAAAATCGGATAGGTATATAGGTACCTTCACAACCTGAAAATAAAGTACAAAATTACTCTGGAATTCAACAGAAAGGTGCGCAGCAAAAAGGCAGTATCTGAAAGGCAATAGGACAGTTCAGCTTAGACATACCCTACACCTTTGTCAGGGGAGCAAACTCTTGGAACAAATTACCAAGGTAGATGTGGAGTTTTTGCTGTCTTTGGACATGTTTAAATTGAGTCCACTTTTTCTTGAGAGGTGTACTGAGCCCAGGTTTTTCAACCAAAATGTAAAGGTAATCATGTAAACCACATGAACTGTATCACAGAGGAAGTCAAATGAGATGTTCTGACCTGAGAGAGAGAATATCTCAGGTGAACCACATGGTGAATGTGAAGTTGATGGCTTTTATCTTAAAATTAAGATGTATGTAAGGAAAATGATGGCCAATAGAACTTCCACTTCACATTTTTTAAAATCTGAGGACTGCATGAACACAACAGTACCATTTGGGAAACGATTATATTTTTGTGGGTGTGAAGAATACAGGTTCTTCAGCCCATGTGCCATTCGCTTATAAATATACCACAAAGATAAAGTTTTCCTGGCATTACTTCAATAAACCACTCGTGACATCTCGGTAGGAAAGTCCAGTTGACTAGATCTTAGCTTGTAATTTGTTAAAGCATAATTGCTTGCATAATGATAAGGAAAAGCATTTGAACAATGAATTAAAGTAAGTAGCTATTATATTAAAATTGTAAAAAGACTTGAAATCTGAAATAGTACACACTATCCTGGAAAACATGCATATCTCAGTTTATTGCCAAAGCTACTCTTAGGCATCCTGTGCTTTAAGGGAAACAAATCCTTTTCAATGAGTAAAAATCTACTTGATTTTCATTAACTGAAAAACTTAAATAGGAGATGAAGAACGGATTATTCTTCAAACCTTCTTTTTATGCAGGTGGTAAGTTTGAGTTTAATAATTCAGTTAATACAGAGCAAGACCTGCTTAATAACTGGGCTGTTCATTTGATCATCTCACGCGTTCAGATCATCTTTCTGTGAATATTTGCAAAAGGGATCGTTAAAGAGAGATATGAAAGTGAAGTGTTTATTTGCTCTGCCTATCTTACCGCCAGGCTTGTTCACTTAGTGTTGCCATTATAGAGGTCCTTCAACTTATTTGGAAGGATAATTAAAAACAAACAACCCCGCAAGCTGGAATTTTCCTGCTTTGTCTGTTTTTCTGCATCAGTTCTTGGGAAGGTTTTAACATAAATATTGTAGTGTTTTTGAGATGAGGAAGTATGGGGAAAATACTTTTTTTCCTAATGTGGTGGTAATTAAAAAACTTGATGCCTGACACATATGAGAGGGAGATGGATATTTGTTAATATGCTGGTAAAAAAAAATTTACTTGGTAGTAACTTCTACAATTCTAACTACTACAGTGTGTGATTGCCTTAAATAACCTCTTCAGTGATGTGTTCAGCTAGTGGTGGTAGAGCCTCAGAACGGAGGGCCGAGGGTCTTTGTGCCTGTTTGGAAGCCGTCTTCAGAAGGCAGCTAATAGAGCAAGGTTATTATCAGTAGATTGTAAATTTGTTCTGCTGGTATTTGCCTTTCTATAGGAAAAGTTTTAGGCGTTCACAAAGCAAAAAGGTGGAAACCAGCATGCTACAGCAATAGGGGCTGAAACGTACAAACACCAATCCGGAACTATATGCTGCATTAAGACAACTTACATGGGCATCAAGTGAAGGTCTCCATATTTCAGTAACTTTTGCAAAGTGCGCTGGCAGCCCAGCGAGCCCCCCGCCCCCCGGGCTGCACCCCCAGCAGCGTGGCCAGCAGGGCGAGGGGGGATTGTGCCCCTCTGCTGCGCTCTGCTCTGGGGAGACCCCCCTGCAGTGCTGCCTCCAGCTCGGGGGGTCCAACAGCAGAAGGACACGGAGCTGTTGGAGCGGGGCCAGAGGAGGGCACAAAGATGCTCCGAGGGCTGGAGCCCCTCTGCTGGGAGGAGAGGCTGAGAGAGTTGGGGGTGTTCAGCCTGGAGAAGAGAAGGCTCTGGGGAGACCTTAGAGCCCCTTCCAGTGCCTAAAGGGGCTACAGAAGAGCTGAGGAGGGACTTTTTATCAGGGGGTGGAGCCATAGAACGAGGGGGAATGGTTATGAACTGAAAGAAGGGAGATTTAGATGAGATATTAGGAATAGAATCTTGACTGTGAGGGTGGTGAGGCACTGGAACAGGTTGCCCCGAGAAGCTGTGGCTGCCCCATCCCTGGAGGTGTTCAAGGCCAGGTTGGACGGGGCTTGGAGCAACCTGGGCTGGTGGGAGGTGTCCCTGCCCAGGGCAGGTGCGTGGGAACTAGCTGGTCTTTAAGGTCCCTTCCAACTCTAACCGTTCTGTGATTCTATGACTCCGTGTTTTCTTGCAGTATTTGATAAATAGAATTGGCCATGCCACATAACTACTGTTATTTTGACTGAGAACCAATGTGCTCTGGGTTCCAAAAACTCAAAATACTGATCAAAGTCTGAGTGGAAGAAACTGAAAACACTTCTAAAATGCAGTAAAAAGTTTAAAAAGACAGCACAGAACAAGTATGTATTGGTCTGTCTTCCCCAGTAGATTTGTATGCAAGATGACATTGAGTAGTCCCAGCCCTGCTCTCTGCTTGTGTCCCGTGGTGTGGAGGACCGAGCTGCTGGAGCAGCTGCAGCCATCTCTCCCTTCATCCTTACTACCTCTGAATGAGCTGAACCCACACCCCATGGCTGACCTACTGCTTCTGCAGAGGTTTATGTTCATTTTTGCTTGGCTAGCGTGGCAGAGAGAAACTGTATATGCAGTGTTAATGTCCCCTGTCTTTAATTTGGATGTTGTAAAATAAGACCCCAGTCTTGTATGCTTGCAGGTAGTGGGCAGGCGTGGAGTAAACAAAGAAAACCCCAGGCTGTAAACTGGATTCAGATTCTGCTTAAAACCGGATTCAGATTGTGCTTAAAACCTGCCTGTTCAGTTAGAGAGTCTCTAATCATTTCTGTTCAGCTGCTGCTGCTGAAGTGGCAAGCCTCCCCCCATCCCCC
>NW_009661375.1:3209205-3218572 GCF_000708025.1 Charadrius vociferus | reverse complement strand
CCCCCTTCATCCCCCCCCTTTCTCCCCCCTCCCAGATACAATCTAATGTGAATGGACAGCGATGATTAGAACTTGATGAGGAGAGTTGAGAGTGATGATTACAATTTGCATGTGAAAAGCAAGTGCATTCTGTGCCTCTCCTCCCCACAAAGAGTCTAATTGCAGCTGCCCCGTGAGTAAGGTAGGAAATCCCCTGGACCCTTCCTTCTGCAAATGGAACACTTGAGGCTTTACCTGAATGTTCCAATGAGCCTTTGTGGTGTTTGGTACTCCCGGATTCTGCAGCCCGTATTCTGACAAGCAGTTCTGCATTAAGGTGAAAAGAGGTATGTGCTTATTCTGGGCATCGTGCCACCAGCGCTGGATAAGCCGGTGATTCATGAGTGATTCAGCCCAGTGAGTCTGCAGAGACTGGGGAACAGCCTGACAGGCTCTGGAGCAGGTGATCTATGAGCAGGCATAAATTATTCCTGCAGAGATTCATGTACAGTCAGGTTTTCATCCCATCCCGCTGCAGTTGATACTACGGAGTCACAGCCGGATACTCCATCCAGAGTCATAATTTTTGCACCTGAAACCCTTGGTGTCATTAGAGGACTTTCCTCGGAGACTCCGTCAGACTGGCTGCTTTGTCCCAGAGTGAGGTGTCTTCCCAACACGGCCACACAAAAGTGGGCAGAAGTCCAGTGCTTATGGCTGACCGTTCTTACGTGATGTACCCTGAAACGGTGGTGGTACAACAATGCCTCCTTGGGGCAGTCTCCAAAGTTCATCTTTACCTGCACTCCTTTCCGAAGCGTCATTCTTTAGTGACAGAGAGGAGGTAAATTGCCATTCTGTGTGAAACGTGGGTGGGCTGAGAGGAAGAACTTCTCTTGGTTCCCACTGCTTCAGTAAAACAAAGTTTCTGTTAGCGATAAGTATGGTGAGATTGAGGAATGCTGAGAAAACGTTGTGTGCGTTTAAAATTTGGAAGTGAAAAAGGTTTGTGGTTTACTGAGTATTTGTTTTGCAAAATTGATCTTTTCAAGAAAAGTTCCGTTTGTGTATCGGCTTATTAAAGGAATTAATTGTACCAGCTGGGACAGAAATGTCTTGCATCCTTCATGTATGTATATAATTCTCTGTTTTTATTTAGGAGCAAGCCTTTGATCCGTATGAAACCTTGTCGCAGGATATTCTCTCTCCACAATTTCACGAGCATTTTAATAACTTAATGGCGAAACCTGCTGTTGCTCTCCACTTTCAGGTGAGTGCAAATGAGAAATACTGAATTGCTTTAGTTCTCATATTTCAAAGGTTTGAATTTTTTAACTAATTCTTTGCTTACTACTGAGGAAGAAATCCTCTAGATTCTCATCTTTCTTCAGTGTAAGATATTTGGACTCTGCCTCTTCCTGTAAAAACTGGACAAAGCTCTGACCCATCCATGAGTCTTTTGCAGGTTTTTTTGTCCTCACATCAGGCTCTGTTGTTTGAGGATAGAGGGTGACTTCTCATACCTGCCACTTCTAGTTCTGTTTTGCCTTTTAATGCCAAACACAGGTACCAGGCACAATATTTTCATTTTTTTCCACACATATATTGCAGGCCACTTTTCAGCATTGAGGCTGGGACTGGCCGTTTTTCTTGAGTCATTTCTCTAATAGGACCATCCAGCAAGATCATCCGTGATTATTTTTTTGTGTTTTGTTTTTTATTACTTCCTTGCACCAACGTGGCAGATCTATTAAAGACTGCTGTTCAGAAGACTGAGCTTGTGCTCAGACATGCGCTTAGAGAAACTGCTGAGCGAGTGTTTGATCAGCGGTGCTCCCACCTAAACCCGAGATTCCTCTGAGCCATTCCTTTAGGGCGAGTGTTTCCTCTTCAGCTCTGAGCTCTTGGTAACCTGGATCATCTCACCCTTAAATACTACTTGGTGAATGAAGTAAAGCCCTTTACCAACCTCAAGCCTTTATCAACCTCGAGCCCAATGCCAGATTAAATTGTAACCGAGTCATTTGACGGTGAATCTGGCCTCCTTTCTGATTCTTCTCACTGTAAAAAGGTTTGGGCTTTCTCAGGGGTGTTCCTTCACACTCCTCCTCCAAGCTGTGGAGTGAAGGTGGAGGTCCAAGCTCTGGGCCGTGGACATATATGAGCTGTCTGTGGCAATTGCAGAGACATGCAGCCAGAAATCTTAAATGGGGGGAGAGATCATTTCCAAGAAGGAGATCAGGTGATGCTGTTTCTGTTCAACGGTTACCTTGGTATGGAAGGTGGCAGGGATTTCACTGTCCTTTGGAAAACCTCTCCTCTTCTGACAACCTGAATTATTGTGTTAGTTAACTGCTGGGAATGGGAGAAGGTATCTAACTCATTTTCTAAGTCATAAACTTGTGATTCTCAGTTCCTGAGGAAGAGGAGATACTTCTGTGGTATATTGGGTGTAACCTGAAGCACAGTGTACAAATCTGGGAGAAGAGGACATGAGGGGGAAGTTTGTGACAAGTTTATTTGATTGTATGGGAGTCCTGGCTGGTCTTTAACATTCCAATGTTTTCCTTAAATTCTGCCACAAACTGTGGCCCAGGGTAAAACGTGTTATTTTGGAAATGGGTATGAGCTTTTTTCAAAATATGTTCAAGCATTTTCTGCATTCTGGGATGTGGCTGTTGACTGGGGAATAAGGCGTGCAGCTTAGCCATAGACAGTGCAGTATATTTAGGCGTTGGTACTTCAACTGATGCTATTAATTGAGTTCTGCAGGCAGCACTGAAATACAAAGGTGTTAGGGGTTGCGATATGAGCACCCCTATGTGAATTTAAGGATGCTTATAAAATGACTTAGGGGTAGCTTGGCCCCGCAGCTTCTTATATTTGATTTGCTACTTCTGAGTTGCCATTTTAAGGAGGCAGATCCTGCCAACATTTGTTGTGGGGGTTAGGGGTGTTTCCAGAGCTATGGGTTCACTGGTGAGTGGGCATCAAAATCCACCCGAAGCTGTTGATGGAAAAGGGTGCTTGCAGTGCCTGGGAGAGGGTGTTTACAGGTTCTCTGCTTGATGTCTGTTTCCAGAGCGTTTATGTGTCTCTGGGTCTTATAAAGAGTCTTATTAGACAAAAATGTTTTTGGAAACCTTATTGTCTTCCTTACTACTAGATGTAAGCACTGAGTAATGTAGATCGGCAGCGACACCCTGGATGTGTCTAGCGCAACCATCTTGCTCAAAGCAGCGTTAACTTCAGGACCTTGTGCAGTCCTGGTTTGAGTATTTCAGTGTAAGTAATCCTGTTTATTTTCCTTTTCAGTCCACTGCTGAAGGGTTTAAAGAAGCTGTACGATATGTCCTCCCACGACTCATGCTTATCCCAGTCTATCATTGTTTGCACTACTTTGAGTTACTACAGGTAAATGAAGCCACGCTCTTGTTTCCTGCTAAAAACACTTCTTAATGTGGAGAATCTGAGCTTTTAAATAGGCGATTCTATTTTACTTACTGCTTGTGAAAATTGAAAGTTATGAAAACATTATTTTGACACCAGTTAGTATATGTTGAAAAGTAAAATGATGTAAAAAAATCTTCAGAGCATCTATTGCTCTGTTATGAACATTTGAAGTAACTACATTTTATTCAACAAACCTTTATTGAATTTGAGTTCTAATATAGTTAAAACTGTAATATGCAAATCTAATTTCTTCTTTCCCTGAGTTCTCAATTTTTTGTCTGTTCAGAAAAAGCTAAGCATAATTCAGATCAGTATTCTCAGTCTCAAGCCACACTCTGGTTGCAGCTCAGCTGATCTTATTTTGGGGTTTGGGGAGGCACCTTCTTTCAGCGGAGTCAGAATAATCCATTCTTAAAATTCAACCATTTGTCCCAAGTCCTAAATGGAAGAGGTACAGCAGAAAATACCATTTTTCATAGCATACCACACTTTCTCCATATTGAGGAGAAATGAAAATAAGCATGATTATTTTCTTATTTTCTGTCTTCTAAGAAATGACATTGATGAAGTGTTAGGCTTTATGGAATTCTGATGCAGATGATAAAAAGTTGTTACTGCAAGATGTATTTCAGGGGTCTTGCCATATAAGTTATTTAGGTTGGCATCTAGTCCGTATTTATGAGCAATTCTGCCTGTTGAGGCATTACTTATTTAAGAACAGCCTCTATTGGTTTGACCACAGATCACTTGCACATATTTCGTTCTGATGTGCGCTGGCAAGGTGGTTCACATCAGTAGATATTTCCCTTGGGTGTAACAGCCAAAAGCCAAAAAGTAACTAAGCATGTATCTATTTGCTTACAAGCAAATGTTTTTGCTGTGAGTTATGAGAAGAGAGGCCAGCAGTCAGCAGAAATTTAACATCTGAGATCTATAATAGTCATTCTTGAATAAGAAAAAGTAATGTTGCGGTATCTTGAAAAATACTTAGATCAGAGCTTTTTTTTTTAAGTAGCTGAGGATATTGTAAAAGAAGTTTCTATTTGCCCCATTGTGTTGGGAAAGTTTATAATGCTTATAAGGGTAAGCGAATTATTAACTACCTGGGATATATTTAAATTAAACAGGTAAAATATCCTGTGGCTACAGCTGACATTTTGAAATAGCAACAGAAATTACACTTTAAAGTTCTCAATGTAAAAAGTGATACTAGCAGTATCGTACAGGTCTGTTATATGGGACTCCTTTGTATTCCAAAGGATTTACTTGTATGTAGGAAGAAAAGGAAACTTTGCAACGTAGAACTTATGGATAATACAATATAAAATTTTCTCAAAAGAATCCAAAGCCAAAAACTAGAACTTGTTTTAAGACGGGGTCTGTAGTTAATATCTGGCACATATTGCTACTTTTTCTTTTTTCTTTTGTTTACGTTCAGTCCTGTTTTCATTATGTCTGCTGTGATATCTTGCATGTCCAGATTTAGATAAGTAAACACAAGGATGATTTATTTTGACCCATGAACCACACATCTCCAGTGTATGGATTACTGATGGTTTGTAGAAGGGTTTAAATCCATGTGGTCTCAATAAATTTTAAATTTTTAAGCACTTCTAATGATCGTTAGTTTAGAAAAGTTAACAAAGCTTAAAAAAAAAAGGCAAACAAAACAACCCTAACGACCAGTGAACTTTCCTCTAGATAACTGCACTGTCTCTATTGAGAACAGAAACTTTACATTGCCGTAGCTTTAATATTTGCCCTCATAAAGCTTATGTTTCTTTAAGGACGTCTTCCAAAAGAAAATAAACTGGTCAAAGAACTAAAGGATGACAGCAGAACCACGGCAGGGTTCTGCCAGCCCTGCTGTGAAGTGAGCACTGATAGCTTCGTAGATACGGCTCTCTTTCAAAATAGTGTAACTTCCCTTTCCGTAAGGGTCAGTTGCATACGATAATTCTCTGGAACTTCTTAAAATGTTCTTCTTTCACACTTAAAAGACATAATTGGATTAGTGACCTGCATTATGCTGAAGGTCTGGCTAATTAGTGACCCATTGTGTCTTAAAGCTGGGAAATGGAGTGCATCAGTATGAAATGAAATAACGAAATCATCTACCACAGCTTTGGGAGAGTCTAAATATTTAACAGATTTTACAAGCTGCCTAGTGTTTGTCTGCTTTTTAGGGAAACATTAACATTATTGAGCAGAGTTTTGTGTGTTTTCAAAACTTACGATTAAATGCTTTGCATGTAAACTTGGTAGTTTTTTCTTCAGTGACAGGAAAGGGTGGTTACTATTTATGTTTTAACCCATGGCACAGAGAAGACAATTTGGTTTTGATAGCCCGTCTTAAATCAGTAATGCTGCAAGAGTTTTCTGTCTCTTGGGCGCTCTGAGTCTCCTCATAACTCCCGTTAACATTGATAGGATCAGGTTATACACGCACATTCTTTAATTTCCTCATATCTTTGAAGAATAAAGTCTGGCAGATAGTGCAAAACCATTTTGCTGTTTCTTTTATTATTTTTAGCTTGGATAGGGCAGCGGGATGCTGCATGAAATATAATATTAGGCAATGCCTTTTTTAGCTAGGGACTTTTAGCAGCAAAAATGATGAAATTTAACCTTTATCCACAGTATACAAGATTTGTGAATAGAGTTAGAATTCAGCTGCAGAGGCTGACTGTCATACCACTCTATACTGATTCATGGTAAACACAGAGTCTCTCGTTGTGATCACTTTAGTTGCAGGTTTAAAATTTGAAATTTATGTTGTAGTTTGAAAACACCCTAAATTTACGGCAGAGATTTTTAAAAAGTGGCGTTTTAGGGTTAGAGAAGGTATTTATTCAACAATATTAATATATTATAAACTGCTGGTACTTCTTTGTTACCATTGGGTTTTTCTCTAGGAACCTCGGTTGAAAAAGACCTAGCAAAAATGGAAGAAAACAACAGAATACTCATATTTTCATGGCTTCAGTAGGGAGAGAAGCTAAGATCGAAACTGTTACTCCTGAAGAAAGTTTCCAAAACCCCTACTGAATTATGAGATAGATAAAATAATGAATGATTTACAGAAGCACAGGCCTCAATGTTTGCTCTTTTGCAAAACAGCAAAACTAAAATGAATGAAAGTGTGAAAAGCTTGAAAATTCTTTCAAGCTGTAGAATTTTTCTCCTTGGTGGAAAAACCTGTTTGTGCAGCCTCTGGTGCAGGATCTTCATCAGAGACTCCTCTTTACCTAAGCAAGAGGCACAGGGTTGCACGTTGGTTGGAGACCCCCATGTTGAATTTGTTTGGTTTGGCAGCTTTTCGTTAGTCACCAGGAAATCACCTTTGAACACGCCGAGTCAGAGGGCAGGCCCTGATGTCACTTTAAGGTTGGTTGCTTGTTCCAGTATTGACAGAAAACGGACCTGCCGTAGGGTGATTCGGAATGAGCGGTGATGGCAAAGGTTGAAGGAAGTCATGTAAAGAAATAAAACTATCTTGAAGGAAAGAATAGTCTTAGCGATCAAAAGTTGTTAGATCTTGCAAACAGGTAACAGGCTAAATATATTCCGATTATGACGTCTTTGATTATCAGAGTATTTGAGTTTGAAACACTATGCTTGACATTTCCAAGCATGAACACCTTAATGCTGGCAATGTAGAGGAGACCTTAATGTTTCATCAGACTTTCAAGCTCCAGGTCCGCTTTCATAAGCGTGTCTGTTGATACCAGCGTTCCAGGCAACATTATTCATTGAAGGCAGTGCAAAGAACTCAAGGGGCCATGTAGTCCATCCAAATCCTCAGCAAGGTGCCAGTTAGATATATCACTAAAATCCTGAAGGTAAGCAGAGGTCTGTTTAAGTCCGTGTTCAAGTCCAAGAAGGTTTTCCTTTGCTTGACTATAGAGAATATCCTTCCTTCTCATGTGACTTGAAGGCGGATTATCCCTAATTCTTGCATGTGACTTGCTCTGTTGTTATCAAGCAATCCGAAATGTATGAAATTCCAGCTTTCGATCTTTTCCGCTGTTACCTAATCATTGGCCGACAGAGAAACCCCAGTCAGTATTCTGCAGGATCACCATGATACAATTTTTTAAAGCGAACAGTCATCTTCATTACTTTTTTCTGACAGTTTTCTGTACAATAAATTGAATAGTTAATACTCTCAGCTTATCATCACTGGTATTTTAAATCCATCTGGCATAAGCAGCATCCCCTTTTCCCTTTTCTAAAGATTTACATATTTTCTCTGTCTAGCAAGCATTTTACACTTTTGCATCTGCTTTTCAAACGGAAAGATGCTTGTTAAGAACGGGCATTTGGAAAAGCAGATGTCAGTCCAGTGATTACAGAGAATGAGATACGCTTCAGGTAATCTGCCTGATCATCAGGAATCTATGCATTAGGGTGTAGAAATAGATTAGATTACTTCCAAATGTGTATTTTTTTTTTCTTCTTTTTTAATACAAAAAAAGCAAAACACACCATTTCATGTCTGTTAAGTGCCAAACACAGCTCCCTTTGGAAAGGGGATGCAAGAAATTCTGCTCAGGACATGTGAGGACAAAGACTATTTTATCAGACTCGGTAGCTTTTCCCACTTTCGCACTTGTCATCTTTTCACACCATTTTTATGTTCTTTCCATTTCTGTGGCATTTCTGTAAGGAAAAGAAGGGTTTCCACAGAGGTAGACATTTTTCCCTTCCCTGTACTGTTCCTCAGCTCATAAACTTCCCAAAAATTTTTGGCCATGAAACTTTCATTTCTCTAATATGTAATAATATGGAGGTTGTTTGGGCATGTGAAAAATAAAAATTTGAGTAGGTTAAATTACATGAAGAGAGTGGACCAATCTGGTCAAATCCTGTTCTCTCAATTACTTTTAGAGGAAGCTACATATCCTTGCTGAGGGAATGTATTGGGGAAAGGAAAAGAAGGCTTCTGCCATGATGAGTGATTGTAAGTAAGATTTCTCTTAAAGTATGTAGGTAAAACAGAGTTTATCCAAAACTGCGTGGCATATTGTCTTGATTTTGCCCAGCAATCTATTTGCTTGAATTTTCTTAAAAAAAATTCATGCGATCTTGAACATGGAAGGGGTTAAAAAGAAAAATCTCTTCTATTTATATCAGTGGTATTTTAGGAGTGATCACCTTCAAGAACCAAAAAGAGGAACTCTCTGAATAGGCTTTGCTCAAAGCATATTGCTGCCAAGTGTATGGAGATGATATGAAAGCCTGTTGAATTTCCTAATTCAAGAAGTTTCTGCCTAGTGGTAGAGACGGATCAAGTCTTTATAAAAAGGAAATACACTGATTCTCACTGTCTTTACGTTTTGCTATTAGTAGCAAATCTTGAATTTCAGCCTTTTTTTTTTTTTTTACTATGTTTGCACAGTGCAGAATTGACATTTCTTTTTGAAATAGATGAGTTTGCCGAACCTGGCAGAATTTACAATGGTAAGAAGCAAAGAGAGAATCTTGGTCATTCTATCTTTTAAATTTGCTCTGAAATACTGAGTTTAATTGACTAGCTGAAGGAATGCTACACATAGTTACATAAAGCAGTGTTTAATTCTCAGCTATTTCAAACCTCCAAACTATTTAATGAAGTCAGTTGTGAAACAGGACATTGTTGAGAAGATAACAGGAAAAACAGTACCTGACAATTAGCATTGGCTCTCGGTAAAAGGGTAAAGGGTTATCTTTCTGAACTGCCTCCTGCTCTCTCCTGTTGAGTATCTACTGACTTTTCCTGAATATCTGACAAATGTTTTATGTTACACACATAGCTAATTTTGAGCATGCTTCTAGTAGTAACTCTCTCATTGACTTGAAGTCACTGACTTCACCGAGTACTGTAGATAACACCATACAAGAATGTTTCTCTGTCTTCCTACCCGTCTATAAATTAGACAAATCTGAAAGAAAA
>NW_009661375.1:3205625-3209144 GCF_000708025.1 Charadrius vociferus | reverse complement strand
TGCTTAAAACAAGCCATTACTGCTCTTCTGAACCTGCAGTGCAGCATGGAGCGCATTTACAGCAAACACTCCCCAAGACGTCGGCCTGGGTAATGATCCACAGAACTACCCTGCTTTCTCAGAGTTGGCAGAGAGGGAGATAAATGATGTGGAAGGAATTGTGATTTTTTTTTTTTCTTGCTAGGTGATGTGCATATTTCCTTTTCAAGGCATCTCTTTATGCCATTTTTCATTGTAAATAGAGTACCAGCTCAAAACCTTCACAGTCCACTTCTATGAATAACGTCAGTATCTTACTCTTTCTCTAGGTAAAGCACTGCATGTGCTTTATTTGGAACAGTAAACTTCATTAGAGCATATTTAGGGCAAAGAGATAACGATATAAACAACTAATTTAGTTGATTTTTTTTGGTCTCTTGGGATGGCAAATGTGGAATGTGCCCCTCGTGACTTTTTCTTTTATTCGTTCAAGGGAGCCAGTCTATCGCTTCTATAACCGACAAATAAGAAGCAAGCACTTGGCCATCAAGAAAATGAATGAAATCCAGAAAAACATTGATGGCTGGGAAGGCAAAGATATTGGGCAGTGCTGTAATGAATTCATAATGGAAGGTGGCTTGACGAAAATAGGAGCCAAACATGAACGCCACATCTTTCTCTTTGATGGTTTAATGATCAGCTGTAAAACTAATCACGGTCAGTCACGGCTTCCCGGTTACAGCAATGCGGAGTATAGGCTGAAGGAAAAAATTATCATGAGGAAGATACAGATTATTGACAAAGATGACACATCTGAATATAAACATGCTTTTGAACTGGTGTCTAAAGATGAAAACAGTATACTGTTTGCTGCCAAGTCTGCCGAAGAGAAGAGCAATTGGATGGCCGCTCTGATTTCCCTCCAGTATCGCAGTACTCTGGATAGGATGCTTGATTCAGTGTTACTGCAAGAAGAAAATGAACAGCCACTGAGGTTGCCCAGCCCAAACGTGTATCGTTTTGTAGTGGAAGACTCGGAGGATAACATCGTTTTTGAGGACAACTTGCAAAGCAGGAACTGCATTCCTATCATCAAAGGAGGAACGGTTGTGAAATTAATCGAAAGGTTAACATACCATATGTATGCAGGTACCCTGTACATTTGTTATATGCTTGTATGGGTGATGAAAGTAACCCTTTTATTTTTTGCTTGGTTGGGTTTTTTCCTGTGTATGGTTAAATGTAAAGCAGGATATGCAGGAAAAAAACAAACCAGTATCTGTTATTATATTACTGGCTTTGCTGGCAAAGCTGTAAGAAAATTTTGGGTATGCTGGTCCCATCCCATCCTTGTCACCCCATCTGGTGCCTCCTGTCCTGCCCCCCTCCCCCCAGCCAAAAAAAGGTATCAGTGGTCTAATAGGAGCCACTAGCGTGTCTCCTGGGACCGTCATGACTAAAGCAGTTGTGCTGTTAGAGATTGTGTCACTGAGGGGGGAAGAAAAAGGTTGGAGGTTATATTTATTATACTTCAACCTGCTGCTTTGTGAAGTCCCTCAGCGGAAAAGGATGCAAAGCACAATTGGCATTCTTCAGCCTTTCCTTTGAAATACTATCTTAAAGCCACAGAAATGAAACTTTGAAGTAGTTACATGAAGTGCTAATGTTGATGAAGGTGTTAGATCTTAGGTTTGGGGTGAAAAGCATGCACTGAAAGGGGATGCAGTGGGGCTGACATAAGGATGCTGGTGGGAGTGGTGTGCAGTGTTTGTAAAACTTCTCAAATAGTACTGGTCTCGATTGTGCTTTTTACAAAACTGACTGGTACTTAAGTGAGTCTTTCCTGTAAAATTAGGGCTAGGTTGTGTGGAGCTGTGTATTAAAATTTCCCACATTGAAGCTCAATATTGATGCAAGTACTTGGTATGCAAGTTGTGTTTTCTGTGAGTCCCAAGTCATCCATTTCTAAAATGTGATGGGTTTTGGTGGCTTGTAAACTTAGGTCTTTTCCTGAATGAACTGGTGTATTTGAGTATTAGTTTGCTAGTGTAACTTCAGTTTTTATAGCACAAGTACTTGCCACTTTGGCGTTGGGAATCTTCAATGAAAGCATTGCCTCCTGGGTTTCGGTGTGCTTTTTCCAAACAGTCTTTGGAGCCAAGACTAACAAAATCCTCTCCCTCAGCCTCCAGAAGGGCTCTTTGATGACTAACAGCATATCTTGGCCCGTTTTTTTTTTTTTTTTTATTTAGGTCAAGATACGATTTTTTTAAACTGTCAGTTTATTGTAGGCTTGTGTTAGTTTCAGATTTCTTTGAAGGAGGCTTTGCTCCAGCACCCAGGCTCTGCATTCCCAGAATGACCTCTGCCATGTCAAAGAAGTCCCCAGTTGATACCAGGATACCATGGGAGGTAGCAGATGCAGAGTTAATAAACTCTTGGATTTAAATCAGCAGCCACTATTAGTAGCACATTGTCTTTATTTTCTATTTTATTGAGAATGCCATTTACAAAAATAAATATTTTTTAAAATAATATAAAAACCTACACAGGTTACAGAGCAGAGTAGCCGCCCCCGTTTTAAGAGAATTGCAAATCTTGTCTTCATAGCAGAGATACTACCTGCCTGTTTGAGGTGCTAACAGAAGATTTACTTTTAAAATGTTGTAAATAAGTACTGAAGAGTGAATGTAGACGTGACATGGAAGCAGAACAGGCCAGTGCAGGACTAGGGTGCAAACTCAGCAGCATGATCACAGAATGAGAGCACCATTACTTTTAGCTTGCAAGCACATTCCTGTATATGGATCCCTTAAAAATGTTGAGCAGTGCTCTGCAGGGAATTTAAGCCTTCTTAAAAGCAGTGTTTGTCTTCATCTTTTGTGGGCTTATTGGAAGAAATTCACTGCCTACGTGTTGGAGACTGCTGGTGTGAGCTACCTGCACCTAATGGTGACAGATTCAAGACTATTTACAGAACGGCAAGAAAAAAGAAAATCCCAACAACCCCAAATCCACCCTCTCCCAGTGAACGTATGCACATGCACTTCTCAAGGCCTGATTTTCCTGTATTTCAGCATTCACTTGCTCCCAGGCAGCTCTGGAAGCTGCTGCGTACCACACAGTAGCAGCATCTTGCTGCTGTTACCCTCGTGAAGGGGGTCTGCTGCAGGGACCATAGAATCATAGAATGGTTTGGGTTGGAAGGGACCTTAGAGACCATCCAGTTCCACCCCCCTGCCCTGGGCAGGGACACCTCCCACCAGCCCAGGTTGCTCCAAGCCCCGTCCAACCTGGCCTTGAACACCTCCAGGGATGGGGCAGCCACAGCTTCTCGGGGCAACCTGGGCCAAGGGCTCACCACCCTCACACGACAGAATTTCTTCCTCATATCTCATCTAAATCTCCCCTCTTCCAGTTTAAAACTGTTCCCCCTCGTCCTATCGCTCCCCTCCCTGATAAAAAGTCCCTCCTCAGCTCTTCTGTAGCCCCTTTAGGCACTGGAAGGGGCTCTGAGGTCTCCCCAGAGCCTTCTCTTCT
>NW_009661375.1:3183647-3205614 GCF_000708025.1 Charadrius vociferus | reverse complement strand
ACTGCAGGGGGGTCTCCCCAGAGCAGAGCGCAGCAGAGGGGCACAATCCCCCCTCGCCCTGCTGGCCACGCTGCTGGGGGTGCAGCCCAGGATACCAGTGGCTTTCTGGGCTGCCAGCAGTTGGGACCAGACAATGACCCTTCATGGCTCATAGTATGAGTGATTTGTTATCAGCTTGCTTATTCACAGTCTACAAAACTCTGTACAGGAGAGTGGAATTAAAAGAGATTAAAGGAACAATATTTTTCCTTTAATACTTCTAATATGGCAGAGTTGGCCCAATAAAACACGTGGCAGCTTTTGGATAGGCACGTCTTATGGTAACACACCTACAGTAGCGGTGAGGAACAGCAGGAGGGAGGTGTGGTGGCTTGTGGAGACGCAAGATCTTGAACTGCTGCAGGTATTTGCTTTGTAAGGCCTCTGCTGCTTGTCGCGGTGTCCCTGCTGGCTGCTCTGCTGAGGGTGGTTGGGTGCTGCAGTGGTGTGGCTGGGGCAGGCGTGCAGTCCCCACTGCTGGAGACTTTTTAAGAACAGGTAAGACAAACGTTTTGTGGGGGTGGTACAGGTATTTTTGATGTCAGAAGAGCAGGCAGCCTAGTTCTACCGTGTTTTCTTTGTCTTTGTGAAACCATGGAATAGCTGCATATTCAGGGAGTGTGAGTCTTTCCGCGTGCCAAGGCTGAGACGGTTCTTGAGAGAACATGGGATATGCAGTTGAATACTTCTACAGGGGAAATGCGTCAAAGAACTAAATGAGAATTTCACAAACAGTGTCGTTTCTGGTATTTTTCAAGTTACAGTGCTTAACTTACAGTGCATTTTCCGCACTTTAAACTTTTTTTTGTGAGTATATCTGTATTTTATTTCTGATATTTTGCAATTCGATAAAAAACCACTGTCAATTTCTTATTCTGTCTTTACAGACCCTAATTTTGTACGTACTTTCCTTACCACATACCGCTCATTTTGCAAGCCCCAGGAACTGCTGGGATTACTGATTGAAAGGTAAGCAGTGGTCATCCTTTCTGAAGGCGTTGAAAGGCTTTGTGTTCATTTATCTGCTCCTTTTTTGCTGAGGTTCTCAGCCCCGTCCGGCACATGTTTTAGTGAAGCTCATAAACCAGTAACTTTTAAAACAGGATCCAGCGATACAATTTCTTAATGCAAGCTTCCTTTTCCCAGTTTGTTAAATTAGTTACCTGAATTAAGTATTAGCTGGAGCACTTGGTGTGCCTGAGCTGTGGGGTGGCAATGTTTGGAACTGCTTAACTCGATGGTGAGAGTGTATTTGAGTATGACAGGGTCTCGATGCACTAAGAACGGAAATGTTCTAAGCAGTTTGTTTGAAAGGCACAGACTCTTAATGTAAACAGCATTTTAATACAGTGTGATAAAGCTGCTCTTAAGCTGTCTTTTAATCTTCACTTAATCAAGCTAGCAGGTAGTTAAAAACCTTATATCCTAGTCTAGACATCTTGTGATGACCAGAGAACAAGCGAATTATCAGGGCGAGAGCTGGGTGTGTTAGCAGTACATAGCCAGGGGAGGAGGGAGTTCCAGGCAAACTGGATATTAGATGAGTGCTTGAGTTTCACCGCGCTGACTTTTTTTTTTTTTTTTTTTTTTAAAAAAGGCAATTGCTCTTCATGTCCTACATAAAGGGTTTGTGTTTTATCTTAATTGCCATCGGGTTTTTGGTGCTTTTATTCATAGGTTTGAAATCCCGGAGCCTGAGCCTACTGAAGCAGACAGGCTGGCAATCGAGAAAGGGGAGCAGCCCATCAGCGCAGACCTTAAGCGATTTCGCAAGGAATATGTCCAGCCAGTACAACTCAGGTTTATTTGCTTTTAAATTTGTTCTGTTAAAGCCAGATTTTAGTTCACTGATTATATGGTGATCCTGGAGACAGTAATCTCTTTTGGAGACTGCTGTGCTGTCAAGTAGGGACTTATCACTGTCTGCAACCAGCCTAATATCCCAAACCGTGTTCTGATTAGTCATACTGACTTCTGTTGTTGTTGCAACTGTACTTTGGTTCTCTGCCGCTCACAGCTGTGATCACCACCCACAAGAACGCTGTATGGCTGCTATGTAAAGCGGGTGTGGGTGAGAGATGTACAACTGAAAGTGTTTCTGGCTGCGTTTTGAATGGATTCCTTGTTAACAGACTCTATGAAGATAGTTTCTCTGTTTCCATTTTTTTCAGTCCTGCTGGTATTTTACTCCCTTTCCCAGCCCCGTCGATGTATTTGCACACAGACAGGGAGACTCTTGTCTGTGCTGCACATTGCAGCGGGCTGCAGTGAATCTTCAAGGTCGTGCTGACCAAGCTAACTTGGGAAACAATTAAGCGTTTCTAGCATGAATGAGGCTAATTGTTTCCCTGGTAGGGGATTAAGTCAGGAGGAGACACAGATCACAACCGATATTTGCTATGACGACTTTTATTCATTAAACTGTTTTTATTAGTAGCGTCAAGATGTTACTATTAACGGCAGATAACTACATACACGGTACGCTCAGTTATTGCCTTACTGCACACAGTCATTCCTAGTTACTTGTTTGGAGCAGCAGCAGTTTGCTCAAAGTGAAGGGTCATACTGACATGGCAGTATCTTCAAGGCAGGTGTTCAGAAAGTCACTTAGGGGTCCCATTTTCATCAGAGACCTGTGTGCATATATATAAAAAAATATATGTATGTAATACTGTACTGTTCAGCAATATATAGCCGCCACGACCTTCTTGGATGTAGTCCAAGTTCTACAACCTCAGTGTAACCTTCATACTTGTGTGTGCCCGTGGCATTGTACACATTTATCAGGCCCTTGGTGTTCTCAGTTAATCAGCTCCTTTGGGTTCAGCGGGACCACTAGTCTCCAGAGTTATCAGTTCTTGGCAGAGCTTCGCACACTGCCTCTCAGCGCGTACTTTTCCTGATTCAGCTTGCTGTTTTCTGGTAACTGTTTCTGCATCCATCCACGTAGGTGCCTATCGAGCCCCTGCATAGAAACTCACACAGAATGGGCTTTTGTGACAAAACTGGCTCAAGAGTTTAAATATTGTTGTATTGCTTTTGTTGCTATTTTTTATAGCCTTCTCTACTGGCTAGGCTTGGGGACCTCCTCGCAGTACCCCTTGGCGTGGTACAAATGCATCTTCCTGCAGCACTGCCGACTGCCATAGCGGAGCAGGACAAGTCGTTACCAATGAACTGGAACCTGTAGAAAAGTTTGAAGCAGCTGTTAACCATGTTTCTTGCTATTAATTTCCTAAATGAATTTAGCACTTTTGCCTTCATATGTTATGTTGTAGCTGTTCGAAACCTGTGCCCTGTTCCAAAGTTTCCAGAATCTTTGGGTTTGGTTTCTGGTTTCTCTCCTTGTTTGAGAGATTAGGATGCCCCTTATCATGACAGCTACTCTCTGCTGTCTAATTTATGGTAGGGTTGGTGAGCTGAGTCTGTTTATGAGTGCCTGGTCCATGAGAGATGTGGTTAAAGCAGCTATTTAGCACTTACCCTTCTGTGGCTTATAGTTAATCTTTAAATTTAGGAGATACTACATGTTTTTAGTAGCTTCAAACTCTTAACTGTGTTACAGTTGAAAGTAAGTGTCTAATTTGAGCTGTTAGGTTGATATGCTCAGCGCTTTGTAAATTCCAGTATTGTTGATAGCATTGACCTCTACTTCAGAGAGACCTGAGATTTGGGAAGAAGGTGGAGAATGTGAAGATGCTCATCCCTCCCTCACTCCCTCCCCAGCACTTACTCCCCATCTTGTAGAAAATGCTGTAGACATGCTGTGCAGCGCACAGGCATGGAAACGGTAATGTCTTTGATGAGATTAAAGGCATGTGAGGTCATGAGAAAGAGGAGGTGCTAAGCTGGAAATGCAGTCAGCAGAACCAGGCAATCTTTCTTGCTTTTTCAGTATTCCTGCCATGGTATCTCAAAGGCAAAGACCGATTAGATAAGATTCTGTATTGCTGTTATTGGGAAATTGTTTAAAAACATCACTCCTTTGACGGTTAGAAGCTGTCATTAATTTCCAGCCTAAATTATCTGTTTGGGTCACCATTCTTTCATGTGATAAACCTTTTTCTTTAACTTAGACACTGGGAAGAGGAGAACTGTTTCATTCTCCATGTTTTCACGTAGAGCCTTTATTTGACTCAGCTAAACCAGCCAACTTCTCTAGTGCTCTGACTCACAACAGACTGGCAGATTACAATCAGTTGCCTGCCCTGTCCCTCTCAGATGTTCTCCCCCCCCCTCCCCGATCTACAGGGCTGAACCACCACAAACAGTAGTCTGGTACATAATTAGCACCGGTTTACCTTAATATCCTGAGCTGTGAGGAGCAGGGGGAGTTCAGCAGCACTCTGCATGCAGCTGAGCCACTTCTGCGAAGGCGATAGGGCAGGAGTAACCACATCTCACCGTAACCATCTCCTCCTCCGAGTCTGAGGCCATGGGCTCACCATTAATCCCATCATCCTGTCCCACCTGTTGAATCGGCACAGTGAAAGTCTGCTGCAGTAGTTGATGTAGGAGATTTTTGCTCACTCTTCAGGTAAGGTGATATGGTGCACTCCGATAAATCAAAGTTTTCAGGTACGAGCTCAACTCGTTTACCTGAAGAAGAGGCAAAACAGATTTTTATTCTGTTACATCCTAAAAGTAGAAGGCAGAAGGGCAGTTGTAGTTCACTTTTAGAGGCTTGTTTATTAGTGGTCTGTTTAAGAAAGTGTAAAAAAAATCAAGAGAAAGTTCAGTGTTGTCCTTAAAGGAAGTACTGGATCTAGTACAGCCATTTGTGTAATTAAAAAATTGTAAAAGTAGGGCAGTACACTTGCAACAACTTCTGAGCTGAAGTTTGTATATAGGAAAGAAACAATTACAAATTTATTCCTTACCAAATGGGAGATCCTAATTAGCATTTTTAGGGTTTTTTTTTAAAAATAAAAGTACATTAGAAATACCAGTTTTATATGATTTTGGTAATTTTTTTTCCTGTTCTGAAACCACCTCAACACTAGCATTCTTTGTATAACATTTGAAAAAAACACCAAACTATATATATGCTAAGACTGGAAAATTAGATTTTAAATACCTGGAGACGTCTGTAGTCTTTGGTGCTGTGTTTAGTCTTTCTTCTGCCCCTTTGACTGTGTGTATTTTGGTAGTCATCAACTACATGAATCTGTAACTCAGCTTTTGTAGAACTGTTTCATTTAGTGTTTACAGGGGATGAGCCTTGGGAGTCCTTAAAACCAAAACATAACATTTTTTTTTTTCTCTCCTTCCTCAGAATATTAAACGTTTTCCGCCACTGGGTAGAGCACCATTTTTATGATTTTGAAAGAGATCTGGAGTTACTAGAGCGATTGGAGACGTTTATTTCCAGTGTAAGAGGTACGGTAATTGGTGGTCCTGTTGTTCTTCCACATTTTGGTACAACCTGCTGGTCTAATCCTGACAGGTTTTAGGCATGAGAATATCTTTACACACATGAGTAATTTTAATGCCTTTAATTGAGCTGTTTATGAGACTCTCCTTTACATGAGCAAGCTTTGGCCTGGAGCCTAAACAGCTCCCAAAAATTACTTCAAGCATTATGATATTTAATTAAGTGTATTTACTTCTGGACAGTAATGTTCATCCTTGCCTGACTCTACAATAGACTTGTTGGAATTCAGACTGTCACCTTCCTCCTCATGTTGTATTCGTAGAGAATTCCTTCCATGTTGGTTACCGAGTCTAGTTTTTCCATCTTGTTCTTTTCCCATTTATTGAAAGTTCCGGCTGAAAATCGTTATCCTTTTAGGAGAGGATACTTGACCCATTTGGTATCGCTTCCTCTGGAGCAATCCCTTACAAACTAGCAGATTTTTTTGGCAGCTTATGTGGAAGGCAGCAGTGTTGGCATGTCAATTTTAATCATTATCCTGACAGTTCTAGACTTTACTTTTCAGATTGCCAGGCCATGGATTGGGCAGTATAATTCTGAGACAAACTTAGAGAACAGTAGTTTATTTTTTTGCAGAGGTCTCCATGCTAAATATTGCTGAGCAGAGAGGAATAATTCGGTTTTGGTTAGTGTCTTAAAATGTATTTGTCTTGAACTGCTGGAGGTACTTCCCATCTTGTCCCCTATTTTGTGTACTGTAAATGTTGGACTGGTACTGTAAACATGTATTTCTCTAATCTTTACATTCTGCAGTGCACTAGTACAGCGTATTGCAAAGATCTTGCGTGAAGCTTGTTTACTTTTTTAGTTCGGCACCTCTAAGTAAATGAAGCTAGCAGTCAAAGTGGAGATGGTTGCAGCTGATGGGGGAAAAGTAAAATACAATCTGTACAGGGTCACTTTTTTCCACTCTAAAACTGTCAGTAAATGTGGTTAAACGCAACTGGGCACCCAAAAATTTTTCACATGTGTCTGTATTTGCCAACTGATACAGGTGCAAGAACCCGTAAGAAAAAAAAATAGGGAACTACAAACCTAATTAATTTGCATGCAGAAATGCAGAATTTTGAGTGCATGTAAAATTTTTTTGGGGGGTGGTGTTATTAAATTATCAAAAGTCAGTTAATATGATATTAAAAAAGGGGAGGGGTCTTTTTATGGTTTCTGTTTTTCAGGAAAATCCATGAAGAAGTGGGTGGAATCGATCGCTAAAATCATCAAGAGAAAGAAAGCTCAAGCAAATGGCATTAGTCACAACATCACGTTTGAGAGCCCGCCTCCCCCGGTGGAGTGGCACATTTGGCGTGTTGGGCACAGCGAAACGCTGGACCTCATGACTCTGCATCCTATAGAAATTGCTCGACAGCTGACACTTCTCGAGTCTGACCTTTATAGGTGGGGATTGAACTGATACATGTCTTTTTTAGATTACTTGAGCAAAAAAGAGTCCTAATTCGTAGAACCGCTCAAAAGTACATCCCCGTGACTTTCAGAGTTTATGGAAAGAGGTTTTCTTTCCATCTGTTCAATATCAAAATATGCAAGGAAAAAAAAACTGGTTTATCTCCATATCAGACTTCTGACAACATAAATAAGTACCGGAAGGACACTAAAATATTATGAGTGGATAATAATAACTTGTATTGTCTCCTTGTTAAAAGCAAACTTAGTGTTACATTAGTAAGAACTGCTTGTTGCATTGTGAGAAGAGAACACGATTGTCTCTGCTTCTTTCCTTTATAGCTGCACAGCAGAGACCCAGGTGTTATGTGCATACAGGCATAACACTGGTACATCAAGGTCCTCTAATCTAATTCTGAAGAGGGTTTTTTGGTCTGCTACCATAAGTACCCCGCTGTTTCCCAGTTCTGCTGTTACCTGTGATAAATAGAGCTAGCCTTGATGTGAGCGCTAGGTTGTGCTGGGTAGAAATTCTTTAAGGTCTTACAAGACTCCAAGGTGAAGCATCCTTTTGTGCTTCAGTGACAGCAGGTTTTCTATTGAAGTAGGCGACTTTTCCAGCAGGTTGCTCAAAGTACTTCAGCTTTCTATTTAAAAAAAAAAAAATTTAACTGTCTTTAAGATGCTTTCCTACACTTTCAGGAAATTAAACTTACTCGTTTGTAGTTTTCTTATCGGAAAATGCTTATTCAAAAAACACCAATTTCAATTAAGATAAAAAGGTGTTTCCTTCTATAGTCAAATACTCGCCAAAAAGTTACTTTAAGTAACTGTTTTGCAGTAGATTAGATTGGATTGTATTTGTGAAATACCAAGTCGTGTTTAAGGGAAGAAATAATCTTTTAATGCAAACACAGAATATAGAATTATTATTTGTATTGAACATTCTTCTGCATCTTGCTTTGTCATTATCAGGGCAGTACAGCCTTCTGAACTCGTTGGCAGTGTGTGGACTAAAGAAGATAAGGAAATTAACTCCCCAAATCTCTTGAAAATGATTCGTCATACTACGAATCTAACTCTTTGGTTTGAAAAGTAAGTACAGGTGGTGATAGTGTAGTGGCATTAACTCCTACGGAAATGGAGAGAGAAACATTTTTCTGCTATTTGAATTCTGTTGCCTTGAATCTTGAGATGGCTGCAGGGTATTACAGTAATTTCAGGGTTTGGTTCAAGGGTGCATGCCATGCCAGTGGCATATGCTCCCTCTTCCTGAGAGTGGAAGATTTTTTTCCAGTTATGTCCACTTACTCGGCATGGGTCCTGCTTACATTTCTACAGCACATCAAAAGGTGCTGAAGGCAGTACGGGACTCAGCATCGCTTTTCGACATCTCTGATGAAAGCGCTGTTGTGTCTGTCCCCTTATCTTGGTCTCTCTCCCTTCTCCTGAGAGATCATTAAGTACTTCAGAGGACACGGCCAGTGCTACCGTCAGGAGGGCGTAGGGGTTGGTGCGTATATACCTAACCCAGCGAGTTCAAAATGCCACTGTAGAGACAGTGGCATGAGAGTCACCCTTCTTAGCCTGGAGCCTGCTTGGCGTTTGCTTTTATTATTTTATGGGATACGCCAAAACCTTTCTTGGCTTTCCAACTTGAACATATGTAAGATGTGATTACATAAATTTGTACTTGAGATTCTTGAGAGAGAGCCAGACTGTTCATACTGGATGTACTGTACAGTTTTTGCTTGGAAAAATTTGATTTAGTAGCTAGCAAAATGTCAGGTTTTATTTATCAGTGTTTCTCAAATTATGTCTTTTGATTAGGTGCATAGTGGAAACTGAGAACTTTGAAGAGCGAGTGGCTGTGCTGAGTAGGATTATAGAAATCCTGCAGGTTTTTCAAGATCTGAATAATTTCAATGGTGTTTTGGAGATCGTCAGTGCAATGAACTCTGTGTCAGTGTACAGACTAGATCACACATTTGAGGTAAATTTTGGGCATTGCTCTTGGGGAAAAAACCTATTCAGAATCCAGAAATGATCTCTCACGCTTCTGAAGTGAAACCCATAGTAGCCATATCACACGTTGCTTTCAGGGAAGAAAACAAGTGTGAAATGTGCGAAGTTATTTATGAGAAAACATACGAGATGGGCTGCATGTCTCAAAGGGTTTGTAATGGGAAGTGGAGCTTTTCAGCAGATGCTTTCTCACGTGTATTCAGCCCAAAAAGGGGAAATGCTGTGGCCGTTTGAGTGTTGTTCGTTAACCTGTCTGAAATGAACCTGTTGTTTCAGTCCAGTGTTTTATGGGTATGAAAGAGGAGGATCCCAGGGCTGAGTAGCCTCAGCTGGAATACTTCACCAGCAGCATTTCCTACCTATGTGAGAAACATGGGGATAGAAGGGCATGGGAAGGGGATAGCTAAAACTCGGATTACGGCTGATCACAAGAACTTCTTGAATGAGTGACTCTTAGAAAATTTAGATTGTCAGAGGCAGAAACAAATACCTGCTGAATCGGTTTAGATGGACAATAGGAAGAGAGGCTGTGACACAAGTATTGATTTCTTTATTCACTTGCCAAGGAAAATAAATGCCTAGGATTTGGCAGCAAAGCCTGCCTTGACTAAAATAGAAAAAGAAGCACAAATAAAATGTATTTAGTTTTTGTCTTTAAGAGGTAGTACAGGGCCTTTAAGTTAAATTCAAAATTCAGTGTTGAATTTTTATCAAATTTAAAGACCAGGATTACGCTTGGAAATTGACAGACAAAATAATAGTCTGTTTACAGCGGCCTCCTGATTCACATGGCTAAATTGTTGGACTGGGAGTGCTGTAGTCCAGAGCGAACCGTTAACAAACGAGGTTCTTTCAAATCTGAATTTCAGTTCCTAAGTTTTGCTGAGAGAGATGGGGAATTGCCTTGGTTTTGCTAACCATACTGTTTGAGAAGATTTGCATCCCTAATCTTTTCTTTTTTTTTTGACAACTTAGGCACTACAGGAAAGAAAAAAAAGAGTTTTGGATGAAGCAGTAGAATTAAGTCAAGATCATTTTAAAAAATATCTAGCTAAGCTCAAGTCAATTAATCCACCCTGTGTGCCTTTCTTTGGTAAGTAACACCAGGGCAGGCTAATACTGCGTGTATTGTCAGCCTTGAGTTGAGTTTGATGCAGATGTGTTTATATTGCTGTGTTCAGGGTTATGTTTAGCTTTAAATTTTTTTTAAGGTAACGTGTGACTTTGACTTCCTAGGTTTGTAATGTTTTTAGACTTAGTGTCTTTTATATTAATTTATTTTTCTAGTTTAGTATACAGATTACTGGTATTACATTGGTAGGAATATTACCTTACTGGGTTTAACACTGCCTCCATATTGCTGATCTGATTATTATCATGACCTGAAGATATATTTTTTTTTCTAAACTCAGGATCTCATGTTAAGGAAATAAAACATCTAATTTCATGAATATATTGTTCCTATGTAAAAATGTATACTTGATTAATTTTTGCCAGCTAATCAACTGTTGGAGCATTAAAAGGAATGGTCTACCTATGCTCAGAGATTTTTATCATTCATTAGAAAGAATGAAATCAGCTCTTAGAATGAAAATGAACTTTAAAAAACATTTATCTTTTTATCAGGAATATACCTAACAAATATTTTGAAGACAGAAGAAGGGAATCCTGACTTCCTTAAAAGACAAGGGAAAGAATTAATTAACTTCAGTAAGAGGAGAAAAGTGGCTGAAATTACAGGAGAAATTCAGCAGTACCAAAACCAGCCTTACTGTTTACGGATAGAGCCAGAAATTCGGGTAATCAAACATTAAATATTGGTTTGGGGGACAGGGGAGGGAAAAGAATGTACACAACAAAAAATTGCCAAATAATCTTCTAGTACTAGAACTACTCTTGCCTGAGGGGAACAGTGGCTGGTAGACAACAAAGTACCACAGCAAAGGACTAGCCAGAAGTTCAGATTTACTTGCTTGGATTCCATGTTCTGGGTCTTGTTTATCCCCTTATTGCTGTGCAGCCCGGTACTGGAGAGGTGTTTTAGCAACAAAACAGAATGAGACACGCTGACTAAACAGCAGAACTTTTTGGAGGAAAATCAGTTGCCTCTAGCCTAAAATGCCCTGCGTGTGCCTAGTGTGTTTAGTCCTTCGGACGTTCTGTAGTAACACCTCTGACCAAAGTCTACTGATGCCGTTAACAGTCAGAGAACCTGTAGTTCAGCACAAATACCAACGGTCATTCAGCACGGTGGAAGCTGAGCAAACGTGGGGATGCAGCAGTGTCAGACAACATTGTCTTTAGAAACGAGAGAGGATTCCCCAGGGGTTACTTCCCTAAGACAAACACTAGTGAATCCCAGATAACTTAAAGGAAGCCATGTCGACGTAGGTAGGTGTTCTTAAATGGAGTTAATAATGATTGAAAAGAATGGTTTTAAATACCCAGCCGTACTTCCTGAGTACGCAGCTAATAGTAACCTTTCCAAAAAACAGCAGTGTGGACAGCACTCAGTCTCAGCTAGGGAACAGCAGGAGGCAGGAAGCAACAAAGAAGTTGGTAACACGAAGAATTAAATGGGCGATAGTACTGCTGTTCAAAATGTTATTTGCATTGTGTGTTTAATTGTTGTGGATGTGTCTGGGAAGGGTTTAGGAGATTTACAATATTCTTAAGAAGTACATTAAGTTCCAGGGACGGCAGTATTTGTGCTGAAAAACGGAACAAATGGTAAATGCTGTAGCTCATCACCCAGAGACTCCAGCTGCAGCAGGACTGTCCGGCGGTCAGGGAGCTTTGTCCTGTCCCGTGCCCTTGGAGCCCGTCCTGTCCCAGCCGTGCCTTCCCTCCAGTCCTCGTGCTGTCCTGTCCCTACCTCTGTCCCTTCCTGTTCTTCATAGTTAATTGATCACATCCAGAGCCCCTCTAAGAAGTGGCACTAGCATAACCTTTGCTTCCACTACTGTACCATCTGCACTCTGCTCCTTCCCAGATCTGTGGCGTGAAGGCAAGCGTACAGGGTGCTGTTGCACGGCCCTTAGCACTGCTGTGCAGTGCATCATTCGCTACTCAAAAATATTAGCGATTCACAGAAGATGTCGTTTACCCTGTCTAGTTATTTGAAGCAAGGTCATTCTTTCGTGTTAGGAAACTTACCGTGAGATTGATTATTTATTGCATTCGATTGTTTGGTATTTATTTCAGGGAATGTTTTACTCTGGATTTCCTGGAAATAAGCTTCATAATAGTGAAAATCTAGTTTTTTAATCAGTGAATTACTAGCATTTCCTTAAAATGCTGTGTATGTGCTTATTTTTAAAATATTATTGATGCTTGTTTCATTTAGAAATTCTTTGAAAATCTCAATCCTATGGGGAAGATACCAGAAAAAGAGTTTACAGATTATCTGTTCAACAAGTCATTAGAAATTGAACCTCGAAACTGCAAGCAACCACCTAGATTTGTAAGTCTTGTCCTGCAAATTAAATAGCTAGAATCCACTAGCCATTATGGAATAGAATACGTAGTTAACTCGATAAGCCGTATATATTTCCTTCAGAATTCTGTATCTTGAGATGATTTTAAAATACTTTTACTTCAGGCGTTTGTTCCTACTAAAACATGCTACCTTTGCTTATTTTAGAACGATTTTTTTTTCCCCAAAATTAAAATATTAGAGCTTAAATTTGGGTTTCTTAGCATATAGTCATTTGATAGAATATGTAATAACATTTTTCATTTCACAGTATCAAAAAATCTTAGAAAATATTAATTATTTGAAATACGGATTTTATGCATAACTGGTGTTTTTAGTTTTCTTTAAGTGGAAGTCAGTTTCTGGTTTTCTTTTGTCTGAATGTCTTGCCTTGTTGCAAAAATTGAAGCATACCGCAGAATTAATCAGGTGCAACCTTCTTGCTGAACAAAATGTAGTTCAATTTAAAGGAGCAGCAATCTTGTTTTTTAAGAAAATAGCCACTGGAGCTCAGAGCTCTTTTTTAAGCAGAAAGATTGCTCTCTAGAACACTTGGGGTTTTATATGTTGTAATTGTACTTCTGGGTAGCTGGAGACATCTCTCATTTTTGGGAGAGCTATAAATCATTTTAGCAATCTCCTCTTAGAGGAATGAGTAAGACGATATTACAAATATGGCAAGAAAACGACAGAAGTTACTGTTGCAAAAATGCTGCTTACAGTAATTTCTCTAAAATACTTTCTAAAAATAAATATCCGTGCTGCCAGTCTCAGGCAGCTGGGCATGAATTCTTTACAATTCATGATTTCCAAACTAGACATTCTTATTGGAATTTCAGGAAAGTCCAGTTCTGGGTACTGTAATGTGGTGGAGGCGTGCATACCACTGTAGGATGGGAACGTAATTCATCTTCAAAGAATGGGCTTTGATCAGTGCTGTGTTACACCTGAGTCTAACGAGGCTTCTTTCGTTCACACCAGTGACGTGTGTGTAAGAATTTCGTACTGACTAACCCAGAGGACGTAGACAACGTGCGTCTGAGGGTGTCCTTGATCTTGGACGCGTGTAGGAGCCTGCTGACCTTCTGTGGTAGAAGCACAGAGCACGTCAGACGGTGCTGTTACGAGGCTCTTCTGCAGCCCTGTGGGGGCACTTGAAATAACTCTCTCTCTCTCTCCCAAGGTTGTGACTTGCTCTCCCCTGTGTTTTGTCCTGATTGGCACGCACCTGAAACTTGACTCTTCATAGCTGTGAAAAAAAAAAAAAATTCTTAAACTGGGAAAAAAGGTTTATTAAGCTGCATCCATAACTTTTCAGCCAACTCCTGCTGTATAGATGACAACAGACTGTACCTCAAATCAATAGTAGAAAGGCTGTAACACCCTTTAAAGTGTATTTGATAAGTACTTTTAAAAATATCTCATAGAGACGTGGCAATTTTGCTATCTGAAATGTTAGCAGTACTAACCAGCTTTACTTTCTCCAGCCTAGAAAAACAACATACCCCCTGAAATCTCCCGGGATAAGGCCCAATACCGGCAGACACGGCTCCACCTCTGGCACCTTGAGAAGTCATCCGTTGCCACTTGAAAAGGAACCGAGTAAGATAAGTTTCAGTAGAATCACTGAGGCAGAGCATGAATCGGCAGTATCAGCACCAACATCGCCAAACACACCATCTACACCGCCGGTGTCTGCTTCTTCAGAATTCAGCGTGTTTTTAGACATTGATCTCAACAGTTCTTATGGTAAATGTGCAAAATGATTTAATAATTGTTACTGTCCCTCAGGCTTCCAAATTGTATTGGTGTTCCTGCCAGCCTCTTAAAAAAAAGTTGCAAAATTAGTTGCGGCCTATGAAGTTCTCGTGTCAGTGTTACGTGTACTGTGGCTTGGAAATCCCTGCTGTGAGTAGTTAAATAACAAATGACATTTCCAGTCTCTTTGCCTGCTCAAGCTGAGGCGATCTTTTATGAGTGATGTCCCCGTGAGGGCCATCCTAGTGTCCCCTGCCATGCAGGGGCTGTGCCTGCTTTACCACGTGTGGCACATCTGTAGAGAGAAAAGGTGCTGAGGACCTGACATCCACACCAGTGCGCGTTGCTGGAGCGGTCCTGTGGACTGAACACGCTCTAATGCTTCTGGTTTAATTTCCTTTGTCGGGAATCCAGTCTGGGTGTTTTGAGACGTGAACCGAAGTGCCAGAAGTGGGGATGGTCAGGGTACTCGCTCCAAAACGCAGCTGTGATTTAAAAAAAATGACACTGTTAGTTCAGATGCAGTGCTGACGCTCCCAAGCTTTGCTTGTAGCTGTGAGTAGCTCCTCCGTCTTGGCTCTGCTCTAAGGGGGCTGCAGACTTGGCAGGCGGGTTAAGCCTGATGGGGGGCATAAACGATAAACAATTTTTATATGGCAAATGCCAAGGGCGTTTGGGCTGCAGGGGAGGTGAACAACAACATGGTAGTGTCAGAACAGAGCAGAGTAAGGAAGTTTAATTTCCAGCATAACTTAGAGTCTCTAGTTCAGGAATATTTTACACAGGAAAGGTTAATTCATTCTTAGCAGTAGATAAACTTGGAGATTATGGTGATGTTTGAGGTCATTCACAAGCATACGTTATGTGCTGTAGTGCAGTCTGGAAAGTCTTTAATTGATTTTTTTCATTTAACAGGTAACAATAGCATCTTCGCTCCCGTGAGTTTGCCACAGTCGAGTGAGTACCGTAACACTATTACATGTTTCATTTAACTCTACTTTTCCCGGTTTTAGGAGAGCTGAATGGGAATTAAAATCTGAAATCTGGGATGAAAATGTGGGCTGCATTCATTAGGGGTTTTTTAGGATTTTTTGTACAGATTTTAGATCAAACGTCCACTAAAGAATGTAAAGTCTGAAAACTGTCAGGTTTGGTTTGGTTTGGGTTTTTTTCCCCAGGCTCTAGCATGAATTTGCTTCTATTTTGGACGTCCTTGATGATTATTTTGTTTGACTAATGCTGCAAATACAGCAACTTGATAATTTCGTATTACCACTTAGTGAAAATAATTGTTCTGTTGCTGGGAAAGATGTGGTACGTTTTGTACCACAGCTGTGAGGGACGTGCTGTATTTGTGTGTGTTTTCAGTTTCTCTTTTTACACACAGGCACATATACTTTTTCATAGTATGATGAAAATTTCAAACTGGAGAGCAGAGGTGCCCAGTGTATTGATACAGAGTGCTCTGCACTTCTGAGAGAAAAAGTAAACGTGTGACAAAAGTCACAAATACCGGTCAGGGGGTTATTTCTTAACTTTGAGGATTATTTTGTTTCCCCCTGGAAAAAGGAAGACCTGGAAATGTCCTAAAAATGCTGTAAGAGTTAATATCATCTGTTCAGTTCAGTGTATAATTCTCCTGCTTTAAAAGTACTACAGACCTGTTAATGAAGCCTCTAAAGTTCCAAATTTGAGCGTGTACCCATATGGCTGAAAGAGCAAACTTCCACTCCAAAGTGTAATTGAGGCATGCAGGCAAACTGCAGGCACTGTGGTAAACAGGGGCAACATTCTGCAACACAGAGGGGACTGCAGAGAAGGTTATTTAAGTGCTCGCTCGAGTTCACTTTTATTTATTTTTCGTCCTTTAGTGTTGCCCGTTAACTGTTGATGCTTATCTTTGGTACTGGAAATAGGAGACCACTTTGTGAGGAGTATATCTGATTAAAGAAACAAATGAGAATTTCATACAACTGAAGTTAATGGTTCGTGTTGCTGTTGAGCACAAAGATCTGCTTATTTGAGTTGCTTCTAGGTTGGTTTAATATTCTAGCGTATGTTCCTCAGGTATTGCACAAGCAGTAAAATACCTGCTTTTCCCTCCCCAGAGACTTTCTTCAGCTCGTGGGGTAGCTTCCCTAAACTAAGTGATGAGCCTCAAAACCCTCCTCCACTTCCTCCACGAAAAAAGATGGATCAGGATGCTTCTAATGCTAAGGTATTTCTGTCCTATATTGAATAACGTTGATAATAAATCAGGGAACATCTAGAATCATAGAATCGTAGAATCATTTAGGTTGGAAAAGACCTTTAAGATCATCAAGTCCAACCACCTAGCCAAGCAGGACTTTGTGAGTCTAAAAGACTTCCAAATGCAGCGCTCCAGTTGCCCTTTTGAAGTTTCGGGTTCCCAGTGTCCAAGCTCTGATAGCTACTTTAGGAATATAGTGGTCATACTCAGATCAAAGATATGGCTGTGTCTGTATCATGTTTCTGACAGCACCAGTAGCAGACGTCACGAGCATCTGTTGGAAGATACGCTCTTTATCTAAACATCTACATTTCTTACAATGTCATCTTCTCTGTACTGTTGTAGGGAAGTTTAAAGTCGGATGACGATCCTCCAGCAATTCCACCTCGGCAGCCGCCGCCTCCAAAGATACAGCCTCGTGCTCCTGCTTACACCAACCCCTTCGACCAGCCGCTGCACAGCCCTCCTCCTCCACCCCCCCGGGACCCTCTCCCTGATACTCCACCGCCGGTACCGCTCCGGCCACCCGAACACTTTATCAACTGCCCTCTCAACCTCCAGCCGCCGCCGGTGGGACGCTTGCACAGAGATCCCGACTGGTTGAGGGAGGCGAGCACAGGTCCCAGCTCTCCCGGCACTCCTCCCAGCACGCCTTCTCCCCGGGTACTGCGCCGCTGCTGCGTGATCAGCGCCAGTCACAACAGCCTGGTCCACCCGCCTGCGCCCCCAGTCCCACCCCGGCACAATTCGAGTCCTCAGTTACCAAAACTGCCACCAAAGACTTACAAAAGGGAGCTCTCCCACCCTCCTTTGCACAGACTGTCTTTGCTAGAAAATGCAGAAACTCCTCAATGACCTTAGCCATAGTAGTCATTGACACTGGAATAGTATTTGTAAAGTTCCTTTTTTTTATTTATTCAAAAAAGGCAGTGTATTTTAGTACTTTCACAAATTATGCTCTTAAAGTGCTGCTGATCAGAAAAAAAAAAAAAGTTTAAATTGGAAAAATAAGCCTACACACACTCTAGCCTGCGTCTGTTCGACAGCGTTACCCTCAGGTGATCAGCAGCATTGCCTTGTTTCACATCCTCAGTGCCGACAGTTATGCCAGTATACAAAATATATCTTTTGCACTGTAAACTACACTAAATGAATTTAAACTGACATCATTTAATTGCACTGAGCCAAAAAAAGGTGCGTCTGTGGAATTTTTTCAAATTTGAGCACTAGTGGCCTTTTTTTTTTTTTAATTAAAAACAAAAGAACAATGGGATGATTACGCAACACAAGGATATACAGTGTTACTGATTTTAAACCTCTGCCCACTTGCCTTCTAACTTCGTGTAAGCTTGGAGGTTCGTGAGTGACCGCTACTGTTCTCAAATATTTTAATGCCATGTCTTAATTGCCATTGATCTGCTGCTGAAGAAAAAAAAAAAAAAAAGAAAAATAGGTTGAAATCTAAATACCAAAATATTCAGTTGGTCTTGATCATTTTGAGAAAGGGTGAACAAGGACTACCTGTCTCGGATATTGGAAAGGATCCCTAGTACTTAGCATGCATCTTGTTCAGATGTGCCTTTTTGTTTTGGTAGGCAAAGGTGTCTTAAGCTAAAGAGTTGTCTACTGTTCGGGAGAACAAAGCTATATGCCGTGTATGTACAATTGTTTATATTGTATATTTACAGATAATGCTAATAACCTGTATAAATTTAAGTGACTCGAGGCCTATAATACAGTCTGCTACTCTCGCAATCTTCTACGGTCAGAAGTGTTTCCTCTGGCTTAGGAACAGTCTTGCCTTCCAAACCTAATAACTTTCTTTAGATCTCACTTAACTTAATCGTGAATCCATTTTGGAAATTGGTAGCATTTAAACCAGCAAACACTTAAAGCTTTATTAAACTTTTTAAACTGATAAGTGAATGGAACTTTTATTTGCCAGTTGAACTACTTGTTTGAACTGGTGTGCGAGTGAGTCTGTTTTACTGGTAGTACTGTAGCAGCATTTATAAAGTGGCCAGAAGCCACATTTTATTTACTGGTCTGTGGCCTTTTACTGTGCTTTGTATCAGAGTTCTTAACAAGATTAATAAATCACCCCAGTCTTAATTTTTAAGAGCTTGAGCAGTGCGTGTTGCTTGTAAGGACAAGGTTGGGAGTTGCATTTAGGAAGTCTTTGGCAATACAAAACGCCCCAATTTTCCAGGCTGCTACTCTCAGCGTTGGTTGTCCTTCGGTCTGCAGTTGGGCCTGATACATGACAGCTCCCGGGGAGCTTAACCCTTCCCTCCTCCTCCTGCCCCATCAGATGCCTTGGCCCCTCTAGATGGAGAAGTGGTTTCTGTTTTTTCTGGCTCCAGTCTGGAGGAAGAGCACTGCGGTGGGACTCGGGGCAGCTCAGGCTTCCAAGTCACTTTTCATCAGCCTGCCTATATCGCTCCCACCGTCTCAGGCATTCCCTCTGGAAAAGGAGAGGTGCTAATTCTCTTCTCCTGGGAAGATGTATCTTGCCATCTGTCCCTTGGACAGTCTTCTCCTACTGCCTGTCCCCTTGATGCTCCTTTCCTGAGAAGGAAGAGGGGTAGAATCTGTCTGAGGTGTCACCCTGAGGGCCATTCGTGCAAGGGGCAGAACACACTTTATAAAGGAGAACTGCTTCGTTTTGCAAAAGTAACATTCAAGAAGTTCCAAATTTGAGATCCGTGAACTGGGAGTGCAGGCAGGAAACGCACAATGCCTTGATTATGTTTTTTTTTTTTCCCTCTGCAGTAAAAAACCAGTTCATACCTCTTTTCTGTAAGTTTGGGAAGAACTCTTCTATCGGTATCTAGTGGTGAAATTCTGCTCAGTGCAGTAACCCCCTCGTGCTCTCTGCATGGAAAAGGCAGGCTGTCAGGTTTCACCGTTCCAGTGATCTGCAGAAAAAGCTGAACAAGTGAAATTTTATATTTAGTTCCTTGTATTGACTCTTTTGAAGTCTCACCAGCAGCTATTGCTAAAAGATGAGTAATATTTTTTCAGACTCCTACATTTTGTGTGTCACTGGGGGGAGGGCAGGTGGGACCTCTCCCAGATTTTAGAATATATAGATGTCGGATTTATACCTTCCTTTACAAGTGCTTAGACCAAAAGCATTGTTAATATCCCATATTAAAATACAGCATAGCTTTATATTTTGGTCCTGACTCAGCAAAGCCCTTAACAGATCATTTTAAGCTGAGCATCTGGTGATTACTCATGGCTTCCATACCTATCAAAGTACTTCCCTCCATCCAGAGCTTTGTGAGGTTCTGGTTTGTGATAGACTTTGAGGAGAGTTTAAACTTGTGGAAGCGGGAATGTACGTTTATTAGAGTTCACCTTGAAATGCTGTGCAGATGTGCCAGTCTCAGAACAGCCCTTTTTAGGTGCCAACTTACATGTGATGTTGACAGCCTACAAAAATACCTGGGGGGCTGTGAAACACTTCCTTCTTTGAACCCTTAAACCTGATTGTGGAAGAGTGGTTTAGGGCGGCAGTTCTAAGTTCCACACTGGAACCCAGAGGAAAAAAGAAAGACTTAACTTTCAGCGGGGCCCAGAATAGTTTGATTAGGAAAATAGTGATGCAGTTAAAAAAGTCTCAAGCCTTGGTCATCATTCTCCATGAAATTAACCCGGACAGAGGTAGGCATTCCTGCGCGAGCCTCTCGCTGCTATGCGGGGATGTCCTGGGCAGCAAAGGTGAGTGTGGTTCCTGGTGGGCCCTCAGGATGTGTCCTCTGCCAGGGACCAACGGGACAGACATGAGCCTGCAAGTCCATGTTGCTATTTTGCCAGTGGCAGGTCCTGTTAAGCGCATCCCCAACCCTCAGCGACTCACTTCTTCTCCCCCAGTGCCCCTTCAGCTGCGCGTGGCCGTCCTCTAAACTGGATACGGAAAAAGATCCTGTGGGGGTTTTTTTGCAGGCTGGGCTGAAAGCATCGCCACCCACAACTGATCAACAGCAGTGCTGGGACAGCAGAGCTCCAGGAGGATGAGGGGAGAGGAGAGCAGGAACATCATGCATCAGATCTCCCAACAGCGGCAATAATGTGGAAACATGAGATATTTGCTTGTGCTAGAAGGCAGCAGCTCAACAACGTTCCTAGCCGCATCTCCCACACGTGAAACATGACTCTTACCTTTACAGGGCCAGTTCTCGAGTTAACCTGAAGTTCATAAATCACAGCACGATTCACAAAAGGGGCCTTGCTCATGCATAACTGTCCTCCACGCATAACAGGAGCTGGAAAATACAAACCCAAAGCGCCGTTCCAAGGCAGGGTGGCAGCAGCGGTGCCAGCAGCGTGAAGCATGGCGGGTACGGCAACGCGCGTTCCCAAAGTAACTGTCTGGCCGTGGAAGCGGTCGAGGTCAGTCAGATTCCCACCAGCGCGGTTTGAGGGAATGCCAAGATAGCAACAAATTAACATTTCAGTTACTTCATAATTACAGGGATAGATAAAAAGAGCCAAAAAAAAAAAAAAAGCTAGAGGGGAAAAACGTGAAATTGCTGGGTTTGAAGTTGGCTTGTGTGGGAAAAGGCCATTCCCTCAGAAAAGTGCAGACAGACAGAATGTGAAGGCAGTTATGAGCAAAAGAAACATCTTTCTCGTTGTTTTCAGTGATCCTACTTTGAGTTCCCAAGTTTTGGCATTTCCCCCCGCCCTGAAGCCGGAATAACTTCTGTGGGTGCTACAACACCGCTATAGGAGATCAAAAACAAGAAGGGACCAAAGGAACCGTCTTTTGTGTGTTTGATTTGCTCCAATTCTCAGAAATAAACAACGAGTCTGAATAGACCATTCGGAATCCCCGGCAAATGCAGTAACTCCTCCCCAGGGAAAGGAGCGAGCACTACTAAGAAGCGCTAGGAAATAAAGTCATAAAAACTTTCTTCCATGTGTCCGAGGGGAAAAAATCAAAAGCCTTTGCACTTAACAACGTGGATGCACGGCCAACTCATACTCATCTGCTTTTTTAAAAACCTTTTTGTAAGTTTAAATGTCAGATGAGGGTCTAGACCGCCTGTGATCTCTGGCGATCGCGCGGCTTTAAGTGGGGCTGCGCTGCATCAACCCGCGGAGCAGATTTCGAACCGCCGCCTGTTAATTTTCAGCCACTTCGCACGTGGAAAAAAAAAAATTCTTGAGGGCTGTCTTTCCTCTGGCTGGTTTTTAACGTCTTTTTTTGCCTGATGGGCTAAATCGGGCAGGTGTGACTTACTGCCAGGCCAGCTCCTGCTCCTGCCGCAGGGGCCTCACGCCTGAGGGAAGCCCGAGGAGGCCGCAGCACCCAGCGAGCCATGGCGGGTGGCAGCTCCTCTTCTGCCCCACAGCCAACCTGGCAGCTTTACGTTCCCTCCCCTGCTGCCAGCAAGCACTGAAAACCAAGTAAAAGTACGTTTTTCTGTCAAGCAAGGGTAGCCCAGCACATGCCACGGTGTAATTCAGAGTCAACAGATGGGAGAGTCGGCCAAGAGGGGCCGGGGAGCGGTTTAAGATGGAACCACTTCTGAGGGGATTCGCGCCACTTCAGGGGAGCGGGTGGAAGGACGGC
>NW_009661375.1:3177924-3183354 GCF_000708025.1 Charadrius vociferus | reverse complement strand
GGGGGGTTGCGGGCGGGCGGGGTCGCTCCGGTCCCCGCCTGCCCGGGTTACCGGGAAGGGTCGGACCCCCGCTGCCTGTTTCTCTTCATGAAATCTTATAAATTCTCGTCAAACGCGTGGTTTGTGCGTGGGCGAGGGGCCGGGCCGTAACCCCGCCGTGTGTTACAGGGCGAACGTGACGGTCACCGACCTTGAGGAGCTGCAGGAGCTGCTGCTGGTTAATATAGAGAACAACAGACATCTGGTCACAGGGTCAGTCCGAGCCAAGGTACTGAAATGGTTTGTATGAGCCTTTAATGTTTCTGTTCGGCTTTAACGGGGCTCCGGCTAAATGCTAAATGGCCACATAAACTGGGAAACGCTGCGGTGAAAGGGAACTTCGGTGTAAGAACGGAGCCATCAGCTTCGTGCTCAGTCCTTTGGTCGTCGGCGTCGTGTTATTGCCGAAGCTTGTTTTCACCTGTTTCTTGCTTCTTTTCAGGGGTGAAGATGTAGCAGAATTTCTGCCTCCCCCCGATTACATCCTAATGGCCGATTGCATTTACTATGAGGAGGTAAACGAGGGCTTTGCCGAACCCCTACAGAAAGTTTCCGTGGGAAGGGTGTGGGTTCAGTGGGAGAAGTGTTCAAATGAACACTGTGCTTGTATTGAGGTCCCCAGGGTTTGGAGGAATGCATAGAACGAGACTGGAAGAGGCACTTCTAGCAGATTGAAAGCCATATGATGTTCAACCAGAGACTTTATGTTTAAAAAAAACAACCCAAGCTTAACATTTGTGCTTCTCCCCCCCCCCCCCTTTTTTTTTTACATTGGGCGTGAAGTGTGAAGCAAAACATTGTGACTGATAGTTGTGAACTGTTTAATGCACTGGTAAATGAAATTTAGTAGTGCTACATCTGCACTGTTTGGGTTCTCCTCACGCTTCCCTTGAGAAGGCAAAAGGAGAAATTGTGCTGCAGCCGAGTGGTTGCTGTAGTCTGCCCCATCTCCTCAGCTGGAGCTCTGTAGGATGTACACATCTCTTGGTCGAAGAGAGCTAAGAAGAGTTGCAAGAAAAAGGAAATGACCTGAGGAACCCCTTATCCCAGTGCCCTTTCAGTGGTCTTACCAGCCCCTTTGCGTTGGCTCCCTGCACGTTGGTCCTGTTCCCATACATAGTGTTTTGGATCTGAGCCATGTTCCAAAAAGGGTTGAGAAAACTCTCACTTTTGAAACATGTCAAGAAATAGTCATTGTTGCGTGCCTTGAGGAAATGCCTCTCAGCACTGTGGGATGTTTTGGGTTTTGATGCTAGTTCAGTTTTGTTGGTCAGTCTGTGAAACTCTTCTCCTATGCAGTCTCCCTTTTTTCTCTGCTTTCCAGCTTGGCCCCCATGTTCTTTTTGTCCTAGATAAGGTACTAAAAATAACTCACTTAAAAGCAAAACTGGAAACTTCTCTCTTGGGTGAAGACTTTCTCTAGTTAGAGGGTATCGTACCAGTAAAATGAACTTGAAATCTAAGTGGGAAATACTTAACATCTTTTGGGCAGTCATTAGAACCGCTCCTGAAGACACTGAAAGACCTTACTGGCCCTGATACGTGCATCTTATGCTGTTATGAACAGAGGACTATGGGAAAGAATCCTGAAATTGAGAGAAAATACTTTGAGGTAAGTGTTTTTAACGTGTGCTTTTTGAACACTAGGAAAATAGTGTGGATACAGGAGGTCTTTGTATTGGATCAGCCAAACATCAATGGCAGTTGCTATACTTACAAATTCAGGTTGACTGTGCAAAGTAGAGTTTGTAGCAGGAGAAGCATGTTTGTCTTTAGATGGGGCAGAAAATTTGGATGGTGACTTGAAGTTACTGTCCAACTTAGCAGTAGAGACTTTCTGAGCTTTCCTTCCCTCAAAAAAAGTCAAACTAACCTTTCCTGTTAAAAGCCTCTGGGGGTTTTGATGCCTTCCACATCTGCAAAAGGGCCACCATACACAAGGCAGTATCTGTTAAAATCAAAACAACCATTTTTGTAGGAGCAAGTGAATTAGCAGTCGGTCGCTGCCTTCTTTCTGCAGGGGATGTCTTGATGTCACCAGAGGTTATTGGGAGGATTAAAAATTAGTCTGGTGAACATGTATTTTCTTTTAGCATGTTCCATCGAAAGCACAGGGAAAACACAAGTAAAGTTTTCCAGAGTAGCTCAGGAGCTCAAGTCTCTCTGCTAAGTGATGTAGTTGCCTCTGCAAAAATTCCCCCCTCTGCTGAGAGCGCATTGATAAGTGATATAATTTAATAGTCCAGCTTTATCTTCTGAGCAGGTAAAGACAAGGAATGCGAGTAACAGCTGAATCCCTCCTGAGGCTGTGGGGATGACGGTCAGTGCAGGATTTGACTCTGCACCTGTGAAGTCTGCTGAAAAGCAGCCCTTGTGCAGGAGTAGTGGATTATACATAATAACAATAATACTACAAAAAAGGGGAAGGGCAAGAATTCCGGGGCGATTTGTACGTGTTAATAAAAGCACCTCTTTGATAATTAGCCTTGTGGGGACCTGACTGTGAGGAGGGTTGCTGTAATTGAGATCAGCTCTGATGAGGTGCCGCTCCCACAATAAACACAATAGGTGTAGGTGTTTCTGGATGATTTCTGCTTTCTTGTAATTTATTTCCTTCCTTAGCTTGCCAGGGTTCAGTCAAGTTAATCTTCTGAGCGTGCTGCGGAGTTGATGCTGGGGGTTTTTTTAGCCTTCCCCCCCCTCCCCCTCCAGTTGAGTAGGTTGGCAGACAGAGGCAGGTGCTGTGGTTTGGCTTAGCGCGTTGGAGATTGGAGGAAGCAAAATGTTTTATCACAAGCTTTTAGGATTTTTTTCTTAAACGTTGCAAGGTATCTGTAGCTTGGAATTGGCGCTGGAGTAGTTAAAACGAGGGCAAGTGTGCTGCACGGGGGGGGAAGAATGGCTTGTGTGTTTGTAGAGACCTTTAGTGGAACGGTCTGAGCGTGGTGGGTCCAGCCACCTGAGGCTCTTTGCCCTCGTGCAGTATGTTGTGGGACCTTTTTAACTGAATGTGCTTCGTTCAAAGGGCGGTTGGTGTCATTTTAATTGTTTTGTGTGTTCCCTGATAACCAGCTACTTCAGATGGACTTTGAGCTGGAAAAAATTCCCCTGGATAAGCACGATGAGGAGTATCGCAGCGAAGACATTCATATCGTGACTATCCACAGGAAGCAAACGGTAGGTTAATTTAACTGGCACAGCGAACGCTGCCAGGAATTCGCAGAGCTGCTGTTTACTTGGCATAGTGTGAGCGTTCCAGGGGTGAAGCTCTAAAATGACTGTGAAATACCATTAGGGACCCTGTGAAACTGTAGACCAGAACCGTGTTGTACAGAGGAGCTGCTTTGTCCTGAAACCCAGCGCTCTGCCAGGTGCCAGCCTTGGCCTTCAGCGGGACCATCTTTGAGCTGTGCGCTGGCTTTCTCTTCTGCTTCCCCCTCCGTAGTGCAGTGGGATCTCAAAACTGGAGTTTCGAGGCACCAAAGTAATAAAAATAATACGCCCGCTGCTGCTTTTTGTACTGTGTGCTCTGCTGTACAGCCCTCTCCCCAAAACCAGTCTCCAGAGGTGGTACTTAGCACCTCTCAGGGTTGGTTAGATCTTGTTTTGGTTAATTGATGGAGCAGACAGTTATGTGTGTAGAAAGTCTTTTGCTTATTGTGCTGACACAACGCATGGGTCCAGTGCCTCAACAAAAACAGGCCACTTAAAAAAAATCTGTACTTTCTTTTAAAAAAATCTCTTTGCAGAATTTTCCATCGTGAGATCTCTGACCACATTAACTGTCCTCTGGCAGCTGGTAGAACTCTGGAGAAGAGGGAGAAGGTATAGAATAACACCACAAAGGGACTGTCTCCAGTGTGGTTTGTGACTCATCTGCAGAAAACGGCTTCTCGATGGTGGACTTGGCATGAGGCACCAGAAGAAGTGGGCTCGTTAGACTAGATCCACTGATAGCGCCTTCCAAGAGGACAGATGTGAGCTGTTGATGTCTGCAGGCTGAGGCAGAGGAAGGCAGAAAATGGAACCAGCGCTTCACCAAGAGCAGTGCCGGGTGCATGTTCTGGTTACCTCTGCTGGGCAGCTGCTGGTTGGAGCAGCGGGTGACTCTCCGAGCGCTTGGAGCAGGTCCGAGGGCACCGCGCCGAAGGCTGTGTGAGGGGATAACTCTGCGAGTGGGCTCCATCACACTGCCCCTGGTCAATAAAACTTTTGCTCTTGAGCTGGGTCTTGGATGGTGGGTTGTTTTGGGTTGGTTTTTTTTTTTCAGCCTGTGGTTTCTGTGTCACTCCTGCATTGCAGAGATCCTGGGAGTCTTGTTGCAGGCTGTTGTGGTGGGAGGTGCACGGGCAGAGCACACAGATGGTCCTTGCGCCTGCGCAAAGTTATTCTTTTTAATTCCACCTGCCCTTTTCTTAGTATGAGGGTCTGAAGTTTGACACCTTCAGACAATTCTGGTGAGCAGGTACATTGTTGCTGTTGGTGACCCTCACCAAGCTGCCCCTCGTCGCGCAGTGATGGCTTTGAGGTTTAATTTCAAAGGAAATGGCTTCTGCTCTGTAGTGGAAGCGGCCATGGCTGCCTGTGCTGTCCCACAGCCCTAAGCGCACGCTCTGAAAGTAGGTCTGCTGCGACAGAGGCGCTGCTCAACGTGAATGACAGCAGCATGTTCCCTGAGCCCCTCCGTGTTCGTGCTGCGCCCAGCACGAGCGGTCCCTACTTCAGAAACCTGAATATTTAAGCTAAATCTGCTGTTTTTTCTCAAAACCTCGGCTGTTGGTTTTGGAGGAACTTTGTTCACAGATCCCCGGGTGTTTTTGGGACCTGCCCTGAGCTCAGGCTCCCTTTATCTCCAGGAAGAGTGTTCCTTGCGAACTTCACACTCCGTAAAACGCTGCCCTGGCTTGCAAAGCACAACAGCGATGATTAGCGAATGCACGGCAAAGCGAGAAGGTAATTTGTCGTAACCGCACGAATTATTTGTTAGCTTGTTATGAAAAGAGCTCCTTAATTAACCGTTGGCCTGCAGGAAGATATTTACTGGTGTGTTTACGCCAGCGTGACTTCCCTGGTGGAAACTGCTGTGCGGAGGAGTTGTCCGAAGGTGCGCTGTAAGGACAGTGTGGCAGCTGGGTCATTTTCTGGTGGCATCTTTGCTGGTCAGCCTCTTTGCTGACCTCAGACCCTAGGGAGGGGGGAGCAGCGTTTCTTAGGGGTTTGGTGCTGATGGAGTAATTGTATTCTATCTACAGAAGCATGCAATTTTGGCACTTCCTTTTATATACGTCCTCATATCTCTGTCAGAAGAAAAAAGGGAGGAAGTTGTGCTTTTCTCTTCCCCACGCGCAGCCGCCGGCTGCTCCTCCAGTCCTCAACTTCGTCTGTAATGCT
>NW_009661375.1:3174315-3177737 GCF_000708025.1 Charadrius vociferus | reverse complement strand
GGGAAGCTTTTGGAAAGGGGGTTGGGATCCTTTGGTGGTGGCTGTAGGGCCGATGGCTACTATGGCGCAGTAATTACTGCTCTTAATTTGGGGCAGGTGTGGGGCCCTCATGGAAAACAGGGTACGAGGGAGATGCTGGTCCTGCTTCTTGCCAGCCTCACCGCTCCCTCACACATCCCTTTTGTCCCCATTGGCTTTTTGTCCTGGGTCTGTCACCTCAGGGAGAGCATCGTGTCTTGATGATCCGAAGGCTGGAGCCCCTCTGCTGTGAGGAGAGGCTGAGAGAGTTGGGGGTGTTCAGCCTGGAGAAGAGAAGGCTCCGGGGAGACTTTAGAGCCCCTTTCATTACCTAAAGGGGCTCCAGGAGAGCTGGGGACGGACTTTTTACAAGGACATGTAGTGATAGGATGAGGGGGAACAGCTTCAAACTGGAAGAGGGGAGATTCAGATTAGATATTAGGAAGAAATTTTTCCCTGTGAGGTTGGTGAGCCCTTGGCCCAGGTTGCTCAGAGAGTCTGGGGCTGCCCCATCCCTGGAGGTGTTCAAGGCCAGGATGGACGGGGCTTGGAGCAACCTGGGCTGGTGGGAGGTGTCCCTGCCCAGGGCAGGGGGGTTGGAACAAGGTAATCTTCAAGGTCCCTTCCAACCCAAACCATTCTATGATTCTATGTGTCAGCGCTGCTCCCATAAACGTGGGGCCTCTTTGGCAAGGTTTGGCCATGGCGACGTGCCCAGCGGTGCCTGTGCATGGCTTTGCTGGTGTTGGGCTCTGCCCGGCCCCTGGGGCACAGCAGGCGCTCCTGAGAACTACTCCCACCCCTCGGGTACTCGTACCCGCCCGGATCTGCCCCAGTGCTCTCCACATGGGAGATCTCATCCCTCCCTTGTCTCTGACGGGTGCGCAGCCGCCTCCAAGCTGGCAGCAGTGCCAAGGCCGCATTGCCCGAGCTGGGTATCCATCCTCATCATCATCTTGCCAAAATTTGATCCTCGCAAGAGAGAGCAGCAAACCTCCCTGCATCCCTCACCACGGGAGCTGGTTTGGGGCTGCCGGTCGCAGGCAGAGATGTTTGGGAGACCAGGGTGTTTGCCGAGTGTCGTGCTTAAATAATGGATAATTTTCTGCAATAATTTTAACACGAGCTTGAACGATGGGAAAACGCGCTGTGTAGGTTGCGGGTATGGATGTAACGGGTGATTTTCACAGGAGAGCCGTGATGCTCGTGTGTTGGGGCAGCATCGCCTCGCGCTCGGGTCAGACCGCGGCCATGGTCCCTCCAGCGTCACCCGTGTCTCAGTGACACCAATGGCAGTGCCATTGGCCGTAGTCCCACTGGGGCTTTGCCGTGCTCCTTCCTCTTTGCTGTGACAGCCGATGTAGCTTTTCACTTCCACTTAGAGCGACGGCGAGGGCGCCTGGGTGCAGTCAGGGATGGAGCACAGTGTTTTGTGCCTGCTCTGCACCAGCTGCATAAATCGCTGATTGTTTCTTGTCGCAATCTGAGTCACGATACAGCTCAGAGACCTGTGGAACCTCAGGATATTCACCCTTGATGCTCTGTGATGATTTTTTTTTTTTTTTTTTTTTGCCTTGCTAGGAAAAGCGCAGTGTGTGGGGCAGCTACTGCAGAGTGTGCCGGCATCTGGGTCGAGCTGTCCGTAAGCGATTCCCGCGCACCCCCCAGCGCTGCCGCAGATTCCCCGGGACTGTGTGGGACCAGGACTCATCCCACGCATCCCACAGGACTGGTGGCTTCGCTTGGGAAAGTCTGTCCTGCACAGCTGTATAATCATTTTCTGTGCCATGTAATCCTGGACAAATGGATTTTCCTCTTAGAAAATGATACTTCTTGCCTGCGGCATTAAGAGATAGTGTTAGAAAATGCTTTTTATTACAGCGGATCTGCTCCTGCTCCCTCTGACTGCAGTGGGTCCTCGCTAAATGAGCAAATGGCTCAGTTAAACTGTGTCTCTGGTTCATTTAGTGGGAGCAGATGCCCTCGAGCCTGCGGCTGATCGCTGCCGTTGTGCCATTTCCTGAGCCTCAGCCGAGGAGCTGCCGCAAAACGGCACAGCGGCGCCGTAACTCGCCCACTCGCCACGGGACATTATGTATGGGGGGCTCCCACCCGCAGCCGTGAGCGCCTTCTGCCTCGTAGGTAGGTCCCCGAGAGGTGGGCTGTGCCCAGCTGAAGGAGAGAGATGATGAGCGCGGGATCCCAGCTTGCATGCGCCCTGCCTGGGAGGAAAAAAAAAAAAACCCACAAACACAAAACTGTAGCAATTTTGTCTATTTTCTGGAAAAGGGCTGGGCAAGGCTCCCCGGGGACCGGGGCAGGCACCAGTGGGTGATGGTGAAGCCGGCAGGGAGGATGCAGAGAGCAACTGCTGACCTCGTTAGCAGCTCGCTGCCGACACAGTGCCCTGTCATAGCTGGGGCGGGGAAGCTGTCGGGCCTCCATCTCACAGGCCAGCAGTTATCTCCTTTCACATCCTGAAACAAAAAAAAAAAACCGAACAAGCAACAAAAAAGTTTATTTTTTGCTGCTGAGCAAACAGTGAGGGTTTTTTTTGCAAGAAAACCCAACGCATGCCCCCTCCGACACTGGTGGGCAACTGCAACTGTCGTTTCCAGCTCTGAGGACGAGTGTTTGGGTGCTCCCAGCCCTGCAGGGTCACCCAGGACCTCGGCAGGGTGACGGTGCAGGTGGCCCACGCTGGCGTCCGAGTTCAGTGGCCTCTTCTGAGGATGCCTTTCTCCTCCCAGCCATTGTCCTGGGGGAAGGGGAAAGAAGATGCCGATGAGCGCAGAAAGTGCTGCCTGCAGTCCCAGCAAAATGTTTTTTGGCTTTCGGGGACATTTCTTGAGGATGCTTCCGGCTTCCCCTTGGGATGGGTGGTTGAGTCCAGCCTGGGTTTGCCGTGGGAGCCGTGGCTGCGTGCTGTGGGACCTGCGTGCCTGAGGTTGCATGGCTCACGAGCAGCACCTCCGTCTTCACACCTGTAATTAGCGTGTGCCAATTATTTCTGCCCTTGTGAGCTCCCGTGTGGGTTGTGGGGGCAGCTGAGGGCTTGTTGGGGTGACTCAGAGCAGGTGGTGATACAGGGCACCTGCTTCGGCTTGGTTATGGCTTTATTCCTCTTGTACTTCTGGGTTTGGTTTGCTTTGCTTGTTTGTTGTTTTTTTTTAAAGGCAAAGGCTGCGTAAGGGAGAAGAGAGCAACGGGTGGGAGGTGGGGACGCCTTGGGGAAGCAGTCAGGCTGGGCTGTGGTCCCCGGTGCCCTGCCAGCACTTGCTGGGACATTGCAAGCAGCCCCGCACCGGTCTGGCTGCCGGGAGGACGCGTGGCACAGCCCTCTCCATGCGCGCCGCCGTGACTTCACCTGTTTCCTTCCTCTCGCTGTGACAGGGCGGGCAAAA
>NW_009661375.1:3171191-3174092 GCF_000708025.1 Charadrius vociferus | reverse complement strand
TCCCCTCCGCGGTGGCTGGAGTTGGCCGCTTCTCCTCCCACTCCCACCAGCCTCTGAAGCCCAGTGCTCCCCCGGCTCAGCTCCAGCTGGATCCCGGCTTCTGTGCAGGGTTTCATCTGCCTCTGGTCAGGACCTGCCCTGCAGCTGTGTCCCTGATGGCGATGGAGATGCCCCTGATCTGCATGGTTGCTCCCCAGCTCACCACGCACATCCTTGCCTGCGTGCTGGGACCAGTTGTCATGCCCAGGGTGATGCACAGACCTTGTCCCACTGCGGGGCTCTGGGCATCTGGTCTGAAGTTGTTACTGCCCATTTTTGGGAGGTGATTTGGCCGCAGCCACACATTTCACCCCCCTTGTGCAGTCTGGCAGCACAGGTTTGACCTGGCTGCCATGCAGCTGCCTCCCAGGGCCAGTGAGGCCGTGCACAGGCACAATGTCCTGATGTTCCTGCAGGTTCCCCAGCTCCAGCCACCCATGGTGAGCGCAGGATCTCATAAGGTGCCCTAAATAGAAATAAAACAGAAAAATAACCCAGCATGTGCATGAGCATCACCCTGAAAACAAAATCATGGGTGGAAGGAAACACAACGCCTTCACGCCTGGTGGGATGTCCCAGGAGGGGCTTTGGGCTCTGCCTCCCACTAACACCGGCTCATCCGCCACTCCCAAACCAGCGCAGAGTATGATCTCATGAGCGAGATGCCATCAGGGAGAGGTAAATCCGGCAGCCGGGCGTGCGGCAGGGAGGAAGCAGCTCCAAAAAGCCACATTTGGGGAAGCAGCACATCCCTGCGCACCCATGCCTTGGGGCTGCCTCCACCCCCTTCCGTGTGCCCCCAAAACCCTCCTCATGGGGACATCCATGGCGGAGAGGATGGCTCTGCCGTCCCCCGGCTGCTGCTTCACCATGCCAAGCGTGTTCACGTGCCAAATCCAACATGGCTGGTGTTCGGAGAGGGCATCGCTTTTTTGGTATGTGCATCATTTTGGGGGGATTGCACCCATTTTGGGAGAGCAGCATGGGTTCAGAGGTTGCTCTCCTGCCTTGGCTCACGGCCTTTTCCACTGCACGCAGGACCTGGTGACCACCAAGGGCTGTGGCATGAGAAGAAGCTGAGTGGGATGGGGCAGGTGGGCGCTGTGAGCCCCACGGTAGCCGGGAGGTCCCCATTTCCTCGGCCAGCCCTGTTTAGGTGCCCAATTTCCTTTTGGTTTGAATGCAAACAAAGAGTTAAGCAACTACAGGCTCGTGTGGATTTGGGCCAGATATTTAAAGATCCACGGCTGGGAAAGGAAAGGGGAGGTGTGATACTCTCCAAACGCTCTCCGCAAACACCTCGGAGGCTCCCGCTGCCGGCGCCATCCCCGCGCTCCCGGCAGTGGCTGGTGGGGGAGAAGCAGAAAATGCCTTTCTCCTATTTTTAGCTCTCCGGCGGTGTCATTAGAATAATCTAGGATTGGAAAATGTTACTTGCGCAAAATCCCGGCAAGGCAAAACTCAAAATGTTTGATGCTGCGATGCTGCCGGGTAAAGGTGATGCGGATGGAGAGGAAACACGTGGCCATGGCCAAATGAGAGCTGCCCGGGGACCGTGGGTGGTGATGGGGACGAGCCGCGCTGAAGTGACACACAGCAATTTAATAGATGCGTCCTTAATAACATCCCAGAAGAGAGGGGTTTAAATAGAGACAAGGCGCCTCCCAGGGCTGGTTATCCAGGCTAGTGGGACGTACTCAGCCCTCTGCCACCACTGGGGACACATTTGCAGCCTTGTCAGCGATGCCACCAGACTTCTCGCCCTTTCCACGGTGATATCCCCTTAGAGCAGCCCTTACAAACGCCCCGCTGGCGCCTGGTGTGCCGGGAATAAAAGAACTCAGGAAGGTCTGAGCTTTATATGAAGAGTTGAGCTAAACAGGGGAGCTCAGCAGGGCCTCGTCAGCAAATGTCCTCCTGCTGACCCAGAACCCAACTGGAACCAAACCGGTAGAAATTACCCCCAGGAATCACACCCTTCCAAGCCGGAGCTCGTGGAGCGGCCGTGGCTGTGTGGGCTGCGCCCTGGGCACCGTGCTGGCTCACAGCCGCCCTCCGCCCCGCACAGGTCTCCTGTCCTCGTCCTCCTTTGCCCCTTGGACAACTTGGCAAAGTCCAAAGCTAAACATTAGCTCAGGTCTGCTGCCCTCAGCCATCCCCTGGCTGGGTTGAACCTCGTGCCCTTGGACTCAGCCTCCACCTCCATGCATTTCTCCACTTGATTTAAGGCGCTGCCTGACACTCATGCAGGGTCAACCATCATTTATGCCCATTTTCCCCCAATCTCTGCCCGGAAAGGCAACGTATCCGTAGTGGCATGTCCCTGGTGGTGCCCAACAAACCCCCTTTCCCAGCGCCGCGCTGCCTTTGCACCCTCCAGTTCCCCTTGCACCACTCCTCCTCTCTGCCCCACGAGCTTCGGCCATCCCCAAAATATCTGATTTCACCTCCCGATCTTGCAGCTCGGGTTCATCCGTGTCGCTGCCCCGGCAAAGGCTGCAAGTGCAAACATTTCGGCTGTTTATTTGACTGCATCCTGTTCCTGGTGGGTATTCTTCAGGGCCATCCTGCATTTGCGGTACCTCATTCCCGAGCTTATTTTTTATTAGTCTGCAAATCAGATCATGGGAAAAGCCATCACCAACCTCGGAAGAATAGCTGGGTGGGAGAGTGTCCTTCCTGCCCCCAGCCATCCCCCGTGCCGGGTCGGCGGAGGACCAGAGCATCTTCCTCCACAACTGAACATGTGAACCGGAGCTCGGAGGCTCGTGGCAAACCCTGTGCAAATGGCTGTCAGGTCTTGGAGGCCGAGTGGGACCCACGTAGATGTGATGGCTGCCGTACCCGCCCCGATTGGGGCGG
>NW_009661375.1:3168619-3171006 GCF_000708025.1 Charadrius vociferus | reverse complement strand
CCAGCCCCAGCGGTGCCACCCCACAGCTCCTGTCCCCAAGGGACCCCGCGGAGGGTCCCCACGCGTGGCAGCCGTGTTGCCAGCACTGTTTGAACACCCGCCGGGCTGGGAGGGCGGAGCGCGATCATTGCACGGTTAATTGGATTTGGCCGCTGCGACAGAAGGGCTGGGGATTAGGGCGCAGGGGAGGAATTACCAGCGGGGGCGGGAGCTGCCCTCGGGGTCTTTTGTCTCGGGGGATTATTGGTGGGGGCCGACGGACGGGGTTTGATGTCGTGTTCAGGACAGTCGGTGTAATCGCTTGTTGCAGCGTCGTGGGTGGCCCTTGGGGACGGGGGGGCTGCGGGGTTCACCCCTCCACGGACAAATCTCCGGGCTCTGCTCAGGCTGAGGGCTCGGTGCTGGGGATGAAGAATATTCTCCCCACCTGCAGTGCTGCATCCAGCTCTGGAACCCTCAGCACAGCCAAGACGTGGACCTGTTGGAGTGAGTCCAGAGGAGGCTGAGGAGATGATCCGAAGGCTGGAACCCCTCTGCTGTGAGGACAGGCTGAGGGAGTTGGGGGTGTTCAGCCTGGAGAAGAGAAGGCTCCAGGGAGAGCTTAGAGCCCCTTCCAGTGCCTAAAGGTGCTCCAGGAGAGCTGGGGAGGGACTCTGGATCAGGGAGGGGAGTGATGGGACGAGGGGGAACGGTTTTAAAGTAAAAGAGAGGCGATTTAGATGAGATATTAGGAAGAAATTCTTTGCTCTGAGGGTGGTGAGCCCCTGGCCCAGGTTGCCCAGAGAGGTGGGAGATGCCCCATCCCTGGAAACATTCCAGGTCAGGTTGGACAGGGCTCTGAGCAACCTGGTCTAGTTGAAGATGGCCCTGCTCATGACAGGGGGGTTGGACTAGATGGCCTTTAAAGGTCCCAAACCATTTCAGGATTCTATGATGCTCCAAGCACCTTTGCATGAAGGAGGCTGCTCCATCTGCAACCAAGCGATGGGAAGGGGCCGTGTCCCCAGCCACGCACTCCCCAAACGGACCGGCAGCTCCTGAAACCCACCCGATAGCTGCTAGAAAATGATGGAGTTGTCCTTTCCCAGTGATGTCCTGTGGTATTTAATGAGTTAGACATATCCTCCGTGCAGCCCTTTTTGAACCTGTTCAGCTGCCGGTGTTGACCATACCCTGAGGGTCGGATCCTGCCCATCCTGGGACTAGGGGTCTAAAGCAAACAGGGACCCCAAGAGAAGGCAGAGGGGTGAGCAGGTCTCAGGAAGGGACTGTGCTTTTTGCTCCCATTTCTTGCTGACAAAGAGCAGCTGGGAGGTTCCCAGTGTGGGTGGGAAATGCCAAAAATGCCCCACAAAGGTACTGTGGATGACAGCTCCAGCACTACACAGGGAGAGGGACATCACAGGGGGCTCCTCTGATACCTCTGACCTGCCATGGGGCTCCTGCTCTGCCAGAGCAGCTGAAACGCCTCATTTCCATGGAAATGAGTGGGAAATGAGCCCCCAAAATCCTCCTGCCGAGCTTGCGGGGCTGCTCCCCGCAGAAGGAACCCATTGGGGCAGCAAAACCTAGGGTGGGGGCACACAGCACAGCATGTTAAAATAGCCCCCCCCAAAAAAACCCAAACCAAGTGGTTGCTGCAGTTTTTGGTGCGTGGCATGGATAAACCCCCTTCCCCCTCCAAAGCTGTGCCAAAGGCAGGGGGCTGCGTGTGGTTGTTAACGGCGGCTGTTTCGTTTCCTCTTGAGCAAGGCGAGGGGTTTGCTCCATGACCAGCGCCGGATGAGATAAACTTGCCCAGGGACAGCAAATGCCCTGAGCCGTGGCGTGGGGACCTCGAGACCCCCTGGGGCTTGTGGAGGGGGGAGACGATGGGCAGCCGCCTGTCCCACCACCCAGGGCACTTTCCCCAGCGGGAGCGTGGCAGTGCCGGCACTTGGGATTTTGGGCAATGCCGGGCTTGGGGAGGACGCCGACTCTGCTCCCGGTCCGCCAGTAGTTGATAAACCAGCCGGAACACAGCCGCTCCTCCGGGAAACTGGAATTCGGGAGAAGGCAGTGGAGCCGAGAGAGTGATGTGGTATGGTAGCTGGAAGCCACCAAGTCACCTCCCTGCTCAGAGGCCACCCGAGGCGTCCCCTGAAATGAAACATCAGTCGGGCAAATTCCACGTGTTGTGGCAGTGATGAGGAATCCCGGGGGCAAACCCTGGGGGCTCGGCGGTGCTGCGGGAGCAAGGTCAGACCGTGTCGCCGGTCACCCCTTATCTCTGCGCGGCACCTTCTCCCACCAGGAAAGTCCTCCTGTATTTATTTCGGGAGACTGGAAGGAGAGCATGGCTCATCCCTGCTGCCACCGCCCCGCTGCCCGGGGAGGAGAGCGGCTGG
>NW_009661375.1:3167129-3168441 GCF_000708025.1 Charadrius vociferus | reverse complement strand
GGGCGGGCTCCAGCCATAAAAAGAAACAGGAGACCGAGTGGCAGAGGGGGTCAGGGGGAAGCGGAGGCACCCTTCGTACCTGCCGCCGGTTTGCTCCGGGTGCTTGGCAAAGCGAACGCCGCGGCACGGCGTTGCCCCGTGGCCAGCACGGCCCGGGAGCGGCGGGTGGAGGGGAGACGCAGGCGCCGACATGCCTGAGGATGGCCGGGAAGCTTCACAAAATCTCCTTTCACACCCAAATCCAGCAGCCGAACCCCAACGTTTGGCAAAAGCCAAGAGGGTGATTCACTGAGGGGTGAAACCGGGCGCTCCCATAGGGACCGGGCTGCGACGCGCGGCCGCGGTGCCGCACGCCGGCGTGCACCGGGCGTCAGCGTGGGGTCTGCTTTCAGCCCAACAAATGCCTTTTGTCAACAGGTTTTTAGACTGTATGGAAACGTGGGAGAGCGGCGGGGTTTTACGCTGCGGAAAGCGGCGCTCGGCGTCAACCGTGCAGGAGTTAATTGGTTTTCTTTATGCTAATTGCAAGGGGAAGTGAAGAATGCCCTTAATTGGAGGGCAAATCAGCCGTGCAGAACAGGCTCGATTTACCAACCCATGCACAAAAATCCCAGCTCTCACCCTTGCCATAGCAACAGGGAAATGCAGGATATACTGCTCATCCAGCCAAAAAAACACCCGGGATGCCCTCCCTGGGGACATGTATTACCCTCACCGGCAAACAGGCCCTCCCCGGACATCCCTACAGGGAAAATTAAGACTCAAAGCAATATTTGCTGGGGTTTAAAAGGCTCTGGGGAGGTTGCAAGGGATGGTTGGCTTTGCCTTGTGCTTAGGAGCCCTCATGGGGTCATGGGGTTCTGTCTCAGCTGGAGGCATCGAATCATAGAGTGATCACAGGATGGTTTGGGTGGGAAGAGACCTTTAAAGGCCATCTAGTCCAACCCCCTGCCATGAACAGGGACATCTTCGACTCGATCAGGTTTCTCAGAGCCCCGTCCAACCTGACCTGGAATGTTTCCAGGGATGGGGCATCTCCCACCTCTCTGGGCAACCTGGGCCAGGGTCTCACCACCCTCAGCGTAAAAAATGTCTTCCTTACATCTAGTCTGGATCTACCCTCCTTTAGTTTAAAGCCACTACCCCTTGTCCTATCACAACAGGCCCTGCTGAAAAGTTTGTCCCCATCTTTCCTTTAGGTAGAGGAAGGGGCTCTAAGGTCTCTGCGGAGCCTTCTCTTCTCCAGGCTGAACACCCCCAACTCTCTCAGCCTCTCCTCACAGCAGAGGGGCTCCAGCCCTCCCAGCATCTC
>NW_009661375.1:3152260-3167038 GCF_000708025.1 Charadrius vociferus | reverse complement strand
GGCTTTCTGGGCTGCCAGCGCACATTGCCGGCTCATGGTGAGCTTCTCATCAACCAACACCTCTCAAGTCCTTCTCCGCAGGGTGCTCTCCATCCCTTCATCCCCCAGCCCGTATTGACACTGGTGGTTGCCCCAGCCCAGGCTCAGGACCTTGCTCTTGGCCTTGATGAACCTCATGAGGTTCACACGGGCCCACTTCTCGAGCCTCTCCAGGTCCCTCTGGATGCCATCCCGTCCCTCAGCCATATCACTGCACCACTCACATTGGTGTTGTCAGCAAACTTGCTGAGGATGCCCTCGATCCTGCTGTCCATGTCATCGATGAATATATTGAACAGTACTGGTCCCACTACAGACCCCTGAGGGACACATCAGGCATCTCAGGTAAGACCCAACACTGAGCTCTGGGAAAGATACTTGGTCCAGGATGGACCCAGTTCACCCCAGCTTCTCCCACCCCTCTTCCCGACATGCCCTAAATCCATCCATTCAGCCAGATTTAGGGCACACCAGGAAGAGGGTTGGAAGAACCAGAGCACCACAAGCTGTGGGAACTGGGATGCAAAACACTCACTTTGGTTTGTAATCTGACACACACCGCTGCATCCATCAGTGATTTGGTTTTCCAGCTCTCGCAGCCTCCGGTTGGCCAGCTCTGAACTGAGCTGCTGGTAAAGTTCGGGGTAATATTTGGGGTAGGGAAGGACCACGGTGTGGCAAGAAACCCCTTTTTTTGGCCCTAGGCATCAAGAATAGTGGAATAATAAATAATAAATATCTCTTGCACTTCTCCTGCACAAAACAGTCGTTTTTGGGAAGAAGAGCTGGTTTGGAGGGATGGGGAGAGCCCTGTGATCCCATCGGCTTCACGATGGAGAGTGGAACTTGGGAGCGGAGAGGGGCTTTGGAGAGACCTCAGGGTTCGCCTCCGCAGCCGCTCCCAGGAGGAATTTAGATGTTTTCTCCTCTTCCACTTCCAAGCCCGAAACATCACTGCTGGGACAGCTGGTTACACAGGTCAAAAAAAGCCGTGTGAGTATGAAAATCATATTGAAAAGAGCTGAAACTTAATTAGGTCACATCCTTCAAAAGCAACTTGTGATCTGGCAATGCAAATCACAGCCTGCCTTCGCGCGCACACCCGGGCTGGCCAAACCCTCGGCACTGTCGGCCGAACCTTGTGCTGAAATTGGGGTTTGCTCCTGGGTTAAACATCTTTCTGGCTCCGATTGCAGCTTGCCCCGGGTACGGGGAGTTTGCAGAGCCGCATCCTGCAGGCGCTGCCGGCTCCCGCCAAGCTTCTTGCTTTCGTTTTAGCTGTATATTATGTATAAGTCACATTCGAGAGATAAAAGAAGGGAAGATGGGGACACACACACGTGTGGCAGTGGGGGATGAGGTATCCTGGTGCCTCTGCAGGCTCCTGGTGGGAAATGGGATCTTGCTGGCACCCTGTTAAATCAAAGCTCCTTAAGCAACCTCAGCTGAGAGAGGAGAATGACTCTAATTTACAGCATTGCACACTGAGGCTCTGTCTGGAAAATATGAGGGCGGTTAATGAGGAAAGCACGCCAGTGCGACTTCCCTCCGAAGCTGAACAGCTGGGGAAAAAATCAGGAAAACTTAGTATCCCTCCGGTTTGCTGTGAGGCGAAAGCCTCCTGCGGTTCTGTTTCAGGGTGTCAGCCTGGCTATGCCTGAAGCAAAACCACGGCACCCCCCACACCGCCCCGGGTGATGCTCGTCGACACTGGGGCCAAAGTCAATCCCAGGGTTGGTGCCGTTGTTCCCACAGGAGCTTTCCCCAGGAGGTGAACGGGCACCATCAGCCTCCCGGGTGCAGGACTTGGGTCAATATTGACGCCATTGATTGAGGAGCGGTGTGATTGCCGGCGCCGATGTTTGCTCTCTGGCTTTGCGGCGCTGAGATTTGACCCTCCCTAATGGCTCTGCGCCAGGGCTGGTCCATGCATCGCAGCACCCTTCTTTTTGGGGAAAATCTGATGTTTTTACATGATGTGCTTTCCAGGAGACTGTAAAACCATGGGGAGAGCTCGCTGCTGCCCTCCCTGTGGGACCCTTTAGGGTTTCTCAGGATCCCCCATATCTCTTGCAGCCTCCGGGATCAAACAACTCTCCACTTCCAACTTTGAAGGCTCCGGAAAAAGAAAGGGAAACCTTCTCCCAACCCCACCAGTGGCTTTTCTACCAGATACCTGTGATTCAGCCTCCTGCGACCCCACTTCAGATCTGTGAGGTTTTCAGACATACACGTGCTTTTAGGTCTTGGTTTGGGAGGAGAAAGCAGGGCCACAGCTATATTGCTTGGCAACAGACTTCCTTCCGAAAAAAAAAACAACCAACCCGAGCCCAAGTGTTATATATAATTCAGTGGAAAGGCCCACAGGCAACGCCCTGCGAATGCTGTTGGGGCAGTCTGAGCTGTGAGAGCTTTGTGGAGGGGATATTTTGGGAAGACGGGGGCTGGTGCCAGGAAGACAGGGCTGCTGAGATGGGGGGGTTGCTCCCAAGGCTTCACACTCGGGTAAAGAAAGGGCAGAAGCGCCCAGATCCAGTCCCTGAGTCTCCCACAAACCAAGTATGGATGGTGTGTCTGCCCAAAATAATCACCCAACAGCCCCAGGAGCCACAGCAAAGCCCTTTTTCCTTGCCATGACCCCCCCAGCAGCCACCAAGCAGCATGAAGGGGCTTTAGTTTAAGCAAAAAAGGGAGTGCTGTGGCTTGAGTGCGAAGGTTTTGCCCCGGAGTAAAACACCGGGTCCAAACAGGCATCACCGGCCTCAGGTTTGGGAAGTCCGTGCAGGACCGGGTCAGGCTCTGCAGTCCTGGCTCACAACCATCCCCATCTCCTCTGGGGTTTTGGCCAGTACCAGCCTCCCTGCAGACACCAGCAGTGGTTAAGCATCCCAAGAAGGGGACACTTTTAGCTGGGGATCCATCGAACACCAATATAGAAAAACCTTTACAATTTTTATATATATATATATATATATGTATAAACCTTTGCAATTTAAGCTAGTAGCAGTCATTGGGGTTTTTTTCACTTTTAATTACAGTGTGCAAAGGCAGAAAGCAGCATTTGGGCAGCTTTCCTGTTTGCACGTTGTTGCCAGCGGGACATTAGGTTGGGTGATGTGAATAGAAAAACCAGGCAGATGCCCATGGGCAGGAGTGGATGCAGAAAGGGTCGTCATCACCCCCCTGCTGCATCCTTGCTCAACTGCCCTGCCACTGGCTTTCCCAGCCGCTCTCCCTCCCAGTTTGGGATTGGGTTGGGGATGCACGGAGACCCTCCAACGTGCTTTTTGGCAGCAGCAATGCTGGTGCTGCTGCGCCGGGCTCAGTGGCCGTCTCCAGCAGCCTGCCGTATCGCCGCCGGCAGTGTGGAGCAGAGGGTGGGTGCGCTCCCCCCCAGTGCGCAGAATTAGATTCAGATCTAATTTAGATCTAGATTTAAAGGCATTTCGCATCCAGCACCGTGCCTGACCATGGCCCCATGCGCAGACCGCAGCCAAGTTGAGCGCGTTAGATGTTGGCTCTGCTACAGAAACATCATCCCGCTCTTTTTTTTTTCCCAAGAGCTGCAAGCTGACAAAGCAGCTGGCCTGGAAAGATGCTCAGGGAGCTCATGCCGCTGCACTGGATCACCCGGCCCTGGCAGCAGGGAAAAGCTGCTGGTCCTCCCACTCCTCCGCCCCAGCTGGCATTTTCCAGCCACGTTTTTTGTGGGAGGGAGCGGGCAGCACAGGTCTCACCAAAGCTGATGGAGGTTTTGGACCTGCCGGGGGATGCTGGGCCCCCAACCCGGTGCTTCTCCCGGAATATGGACCAGGAGCCTGCAAACGAACACCCCACGTGCAACCTCCCCCTTCCAGCACGAGCAGGGTCTTTGCCAGGACAAGCAATGCCAGCACAGCTGTAGTCTGGATTTCCTTGTGTCTTTGGGAGGCAGCTTCACGTCTAGCATTAATTGCTTTCTTAATTACTATCGTCACCCTCCCGCAGTGTCTCGCAGGGAGCGCTGAATGACATGCTTGTTTGCGATGCTGGATCACCCCAGGTTGGATTTTTTTTTTTTTCCAAGCCCGTTTATTTATTAGCTGGTGTTACCTTCCAAGCCAACCGGATTTAATATTTTTGTTCCAGTTGGCAAAGATTTTATTGACCGTGGAGAGTCAGAAATCGCTGCTGCACACCTGCGACGCAGGCGGAGATGCCGAGGTCGGGATGGAGGAGCCCATTGCCCGTCGGGTCAACGTCCCAAACCCAAAGGGAAGAGGGGAAGCAGCAACTTGGGCATCACTTTTTCCTCTGTGCTGCTCGCGAAAGCCTCGCTGTTGGCGCTTAACTTACTCCAGACACACGCTGTATATGCACATACATTCCTTGGCCATGCGATCAGACCGGAAAAGATTGCATTCAGCCTAGGAACCGCAGTGGGAAGGAGGTCAGGGAAAAGCTGTGCATTATCCGACGCGAGAGTGCTGCAGCCTCCAGAAAAGCTGCAGTCAACACTTTTTTTTTTTTTTTTTTTAGGAGACGCACAGCTAAAAGAGGAACCGCTGAGGGACACGGGGTTGGAAAGGCCTAAATGGGTGTGTGCGTGTGGGGAAGCTCTTTTATTTTGGCAAAATCCTCCTCCCTCTTGCAAATCTCTGCAGAAGGACTTCGTGCTCCACGAGGAGCTCCTCGCCTTCTGCTTTTGCGTGGCAGCCCCTCCCAGCATCCCGCTCCAAGAGCTCTACCGAGATGCCACTGAGCCAGCTTCTCCCACAGGCCCAGCCTTCATTAGTCACCTCTGCCGCTGCTGACCGTCATGGCTGAGGTGCAAAGCACCGGCTCAGCTTCGGTGCCGCCCAACCAAAGGGCAACTGAGAGCACCTCACCCGCCCTCCCAGGGCCAGGTCAGCAGTGCAATGCCCAAACCTCATCCCAGGTCTGAATCTGAACCACAACCAGCTCCAAGCACCCTCCCTGCACTCGTACCCCACCACACATCGGGGCATGGTGGGGTTTCTGGAGGGCAGCAGGGTTGCAACCCAAAGAGCAGCCTCGTGTGGAGAGTTTTGGTCCAGTCTCTCAAGCCTCGTGCTCCAGCGTCCACTCTCCAGTCCCACCGGGGAGCCCCCCGGGCTGGCATGGCTCATCCCGCACCCCCAGCACAGCCCCCAACCCCAACTGCCATGGCTTTGGCAACACCAGGGTGGCTGAGCAACAGCATCACTGCTCCAAGCATTGGGTGTTTCGGCACGAACGTGGTGAAGTCTGAGCTTTGCTCCGAGCGTCATCGGAGCAGGATCAGCTGGTGGGACCAGGAGCGGGGCTGAGCTCCCAGTCTCCCCCCGACCTGAGCGGGGCTTTTGTGCTAAAACAGCTTCAGGTCGGAGCGGTGCTATGTCAGGTTGTTAAGCGCATCAGCCACTCACCAGTGCTGCACCAACATTTGCATAATTTCAATTATGTTTCCAAAACGGGGAACAGGCTTTGACAACAACAACTCTGCATTACCTTGAAAAATCGGAGAAGACAGAAAATCATCATCTTGGACCTGTCGGCCCTGCAAATGCTTTCCGCTGGCGTAAACTCACAGGTGTCAATGCAGTATGGGAAAGGATGCAGGTTTTGCATTTGAAACCAATGGAAATAAACACTTTTGAGGAAGAAAGAACCTCCCCCCAGGCACTGCTCTGCCTCTCTGCCCGGTACCTGTCACCTGCCGGTCCCCACCACCCTCCTGCAGCCCCCATCCTCTCCCCCAGCCCCTGCATCCCCCAGGAGCATCCCAGCTATGGCAGCTTCTGCCTTTCTCCATTTTCTCCTACACCTGGAGGCAAAAGAAAAACCAGGGCTGATGCAGCCGGCTGTGCCGCCCTCCCACCCTGTATCTGCCATCAGTGTGGTGAGACATCGCTGCCTACAAGGAGGGCGCAACAGGATATTTCTTCTTCATTAGTCACCTCACCCTCCCTATCTGTCATCTGCAAGCGCCCCGGCTTGAACTGCAGGTTTGTGAGCAGGCTGGGTCGTACCCACGCAGCCACGGCACGGCTGTCCCAGAGCCTTCCCTGGTGCCTCGGCGTGCATTTTTGGCAACCTGGGGATGCTGGGGAGTTGGCAGATGTTAAACACGTCCACAGAGCCTATGCCTTAAATAGCACTTTCTTTTTTAAAGGCGGTTGCCGGGAGGTGGGTCAGAGCTCAGGAGTAAGCCTGCTTGCCGTAAGCTTCCTCTCCAGACTACGCGAACCGGCGGCAAAATATTCTGGGTCTCGGCATTAAGCAGCCTGTGGTTCATTAGCAATCCAGGAGAGGAGGAAGCTGCGAGCTTCGGAGGAGAGACGTCAATTCATAAAACCCTCAAGTGTTGGGAAGCTACAGTTGTTCCGAAGGCCCGAAAGGAGCCCGGCGGCTGAATAATGCATCAGGCTGCCGAGACGTTGGCAAACACCGGGCGGAACAAGTTAATCCACAGATCCCGCTCGGATGCCAGCACTCCTTCAGCGTCAACGTGATTAACCAGTTTCACTACTCGGAGAGTTTCCGGGAGGACTGGGAGCTGCCGGAGAGTCTGGAAGAGGGGAAGGAGAAGCTGTGCGGCCCCTTCTCGCCCATGGCACGGCCACAGCACAGCGGGGCTGGCGGGACACCGACACGGTGATAGAGGCAACCACGAGCAAAAGCAGGCATAGCGTTGGAGCAAGGGGTTTCAGGCTCCGACCTGGAGGCCTTCGTTGAAGGAAACCCACGGGCAACTTCAAACAAGGCAAAAAGCTGTAGCTCATCCTCGAGGGGAGATGCATCCCCCTTCATAAATCGTAAGGTCCATGGTGGAAACAAAGGCTGGGAAGCTTTGGTACTGTGTTTGAGAGTGTAACCTCCTATCAAGGGGAAAATGCAGAAGATCATTTCTTCATTAGGTATCAGCCAAACAGGTGAGGCAGGAGCCGAGATCCTGAGATTGCAGCTGCAAGGCTGCAGACTGCATTACTTAAGGGAGAATGTGTCACTACCCTGTTCTGAAATGTTCCCATCCCTCCCTAAGGAGGGCCAGAAGCCTGGAGCAAATGTCTCCGGAGCAGGTCCAAGGCAGAAAGGTGCCTTTGCAGCCCACAGAAGACTGGCAGAAGCAGCCCAGGAGCATCACCAGCATCCGGGTAGCAGTGTCCCAGCCCGGCCGATGGTGACGCTGGCTCACACACACCACATACTCAAGATGCTTGGAGGCAAAGGCTGGAGGACTTTGAATTCATTAACTAGTCCAAGGTTGTAAGATGAGATCCAGGGACAGCTCGTTGGCAGCGATTCAACGCCTTCCACAATGCAGCGCCGGACGCCAGCGACTTTCAGCAGGGCCCTTGCTGAGCTTGGCTCGTCTTCCAGCTAGCAGGTGCTGGGGAAGTTTGTCCCGAACCTTTGTATCAGGCAGCAAGAAGAAATCAAGCACACCAGCAGCGTCTGGCCTGCTGCTGCCCCTCGCCTCCCCCTTGAAGCGCTTTCATTTTCGGTGCCGACGTGAAAACCAGTCCAGAGCAGGTCATCGCGGCCGACACAGCCCTTTAGATCGAAAACACGAGTGTCTATGTGATCTATAGGAGGTAATTTGAACACTTAAACAGAGTACAGTTTGAACGCTTAGACAGACAGGCTTGCTTTGGAGGGAAAGCCGGAGCCAAATCACTGCTTTGCTTGCAAATCTTCCTGCTCTACGGGGAGAGACGGGCACGGGGTTTGGTTACAGTTAGGGCAGCAGATTGAAAGCCACAAGTACGTGATAGGAAAAGCTTCCCGGGGAGCTGGGTCAGTTCCAGACTAATCCAGCCCCTGTGGGGAAAGGGCGTTCTGGCAGATGTTAAGCTAATGGGATAACTGCACGAGCGCACCTCGGTCCGCTGATGGGCGGCAGCTGCAAGTTAACAGCCACGGGGTTAGTGCCTGCTCCGCAACAGCCCCCCGTTTTTCGAAAGGAAACATGCAGAAAGCTCCTCAGGGCAAAAGCAGCAAACATTAACGGCACGAGGACTGCGCAATCCCATGTTCCGCGCGCACAAAGTGCAAAGTCTCCAGCTGAGAAAGTATGCCAAGCACACGTTACTTCCAAGTCAGAAGCTGTCAGCACCGGGCTGACAGTTCCACCTTGCAGCCTTACCCCAGCGCAGCAAACCTGTGTAACTCCTGCCCTTCACGTAACGAGTTTGTTCTTCGAATACCGGCTTCAGATGAAGGCCAGAGGTATTTTGGGGCTGGTGTCGGCCCTGGATGCTTTCCTCCACTCCTCTCCGTCCCCAACAGTGAGGATCCAGGCAGGAGCTGGAGGTTGGCTGCCTGCCCCTTTCCCCACGAGGTACCTCCCTCTGATGGACCCTCGCAGGCTTGGGGACAAGCATCGCTGCAGCTCAGGCATGCGGAGAGCAATAGAGTCTTCTCAAACAGTCCTAGTTCAGCCTGGGAAAATGATTCCCTTGCTACCGAAGGTCTGCCAGCCAGCCCACCCCGCCTGTCCTGCTCTCCTCTGACCCCAGAGGCTGAGGCTGGCGTAGGACAGCCGAGTGCAGCGTGAGCCGTCTCGAGGTCTTTCACTTCCCACCCCCAAAATGTGAAACGCGAGTGCGCTCCCATAAACCAGCCAAATGGCAGCGTTACCCCCATTATATTTCAAACAAGGAATCCATTCTAGGCAGAGACACGGGAACAAGTTCAGGAGTTCAGCTTGTTATCTACACCTCGGCTTCCTTCTCTTCTAGCCACCGAGGGAGTTTTCACCAAGTCTGAAGGGCAGCGGGGGCACAAGGGGCACCTGTGCCGAGCCAGGAGCTGCTGGTGGTTCCCCCTCGAGGCTGCACTCATCTGAATGGAAAAAAACACAGTGTTTCAAGCGTTATCAATTCTCAAGCGTTATCAGTTTCCATCTCTCACAAAACAGACACCCATTAAATCCTGCTTGAATATTTTTTCTAATTAATGCTGTCCTAAAAAACACAACTAAAGAAACCACTACCAGCGGAGTGAAGTGCATCCTCTGGAAGGCAAAACATTTCTCTTGAGGCGAAGCAAGGGCCTGAGCCTGTTAAACTGCTGAGACTCTGAGGCTGGAGAACTCCGCAGATGACTCACATCTTTACTTTTTTTTTTTTTTCTTCCCCTCCTCTCTTTTTTAAGGAGGCCAGAGATACCTGTTCTTAAGCAAGAGAAGAGCGACTTCCTGGACAATGCGCCACATACCCAGTTTGCCGCCTATAAAAAGCCGCCTTTCACACAAGCTCCGAGCGCGCACCGGGGACTTGCCCCTCGCTGTGAGCACCACGGGGCTCTGACTCACCCGCATCACCCCTTCGGAACTGACGGCAGGGCTAAAATTACCCTGCTCTTCGAGGCGCTCCACATTTTGAAAGTGAGAAGGATGGTGGTGCTCAAGTCATCCACCTCGGCCTGAAGTCCTGAAAGCATCAGCTTGGACGTAATTCTGAAACTTAGAGACTTGAGCAGCGTCAGTGCCGGAGTCGTGCTTAGGACCTCAGAAGAGGAACAGAGTTAGTAAGCGGAGATGCCACTAACTCACCAACAGCCCTTGAAAGCTGACACTTCCCCCACAAGGTGAGGGGAAAGCTATTTTTTCCAGAAAGCACCAAAGCCGAAGTGATTTCAGAATCCACATCCTGAGCCCTTCAGGCTGGACAGATATTAGAAACAAATCCAAGATAAAAAGCACAACCGTGCGTTAGTGGGAAGCCTGAGTCACGGTGCCCACACCACGGCTGCTTCCATGCTCCAGAGCGAGTTCTCCACTCCCGGCAGTCGTTTCTCCCATTCCCAGTGACAAGGGAAATAACGCTCAGGTCCATCAGTGAAGCGACCGGCCATCACAGATGTTGTGGCCAGCTGTTTTGATGATGCAACTGACTTTTTTAAACTGATGATGATCCTTTGGGAGGACTATCGTCTTAGCAGGGTTGATTTCCAATTAGGGATGGCAGGCACATTTTTTCCGAACCCTGGCCATGAGGACGGCAGCCCTGTGACTGGGAAAAGCGCCCCGCTGAAGCGTGAGTCACGGCGCGGCTCGGGAAGGGTGCTCTCAGGAGTCACGCTAACTGCTGCTGTAACAGAGCTCTGATTTAAAACGATAAGCACTGACATTCTGAAAAATGACTAACTACTACAATGAAAGAGACATGAGTTTACTCTTCTAGAGCCTTGCCTCCAAACTCCAAGGAGTTTAATTAAGTCAGAGTACGTTCATTTACACAGCCACACCCTTAACTGACATGCAGGTAGACAGAGCCCAGCCTCAATACCCAGGAAGAAGAGGATTGCAGCTGTGGCGGGCCCACCGTCCCTGCACCCAGCTACTCCCACCTGCCTGAATAATGTTTCCTGGCGATTCCCAAAAGCTTTGCAACAAGGAGACAGTTCCGAGCTGCTGACGCCTGGCCTCACACCTGCAGCTGCGGGTGCTGGGAGCCAACTCAAAACCTCCACCATCCCCACCGCCAGCAAAGCCCCTGCCGAGCAGCCTGACAGCCCAGGACAGGCTGGGGTCCGTGGGGGGCTCCAGAGCCATCACTGGCCCTCCACTGGCCTGCAGGACCGCAGCTGCTGCAGCAACGGCGGTGGCTGCATGCACCCCAGCCTGCGGCTCGGGTCTCGGCCCCCCCACATGTTCCCCACTGCACCTGCCCAAGTCCTTTCACCAGCTCGCTCGTGTCCTATTCAGGCACCAAAGACGTCCCAGCTTCACATCTGTCACTCCACAAGCACACCTATTCACTCATCGACCCTTTTGGCCATTGCTGCATTTTCTACACTGGCCTAATATCTTCCCTTTCCGACCAAGTAATTTCTTTCATGAAACATGGCACTGTCCTGCTCAGCGACAGTCCCACTGTGCCCTCTCACCTTCCCCAGTTACAGGGGCTGGCACAGAGGCAGTATAAATTTGACACTAAAGTTTGCTAAAGATTGTTAACTGCGAGTGGGAGTATTAAAGAAGTATCATCCTTTCCACTTATAAAAATAGTCGCTAATCTAAGTCTCAAAGGAATTACAGACAGGCTTTCAAAACTGTGAAATACAGAACAGAGACCTCTTTATGTCGGCAGAATGCTCTACTCCAGCACCATATTGCCCCTTTCTGTTTCTCTCATAATTAAATATAAGTAACATACCAGGAGAGCTCCGCTGTATAATTGCTTTATTTTCTGCTTATTAGTTCTTTACCAACACTACAGCCATATTGAGAACACAAAATTCCTGTTTACTTTAGTCAGGGAGATCACAGTCTACAAACTCATTCACTTATCAGACACGATTAACGCCATTCAAAACTTACTCCATAAATTCACATGAACACAAATTGATGCACTTAAACTCCAGATTAGTTTTTAAATCATAGGATTTCTTACAGATTGCCACTTTATCCTACAGGCTACTTTTACTGCCTGATAGCCACTAGTTCGTGGTGAGGTTCAGCTACAACCTATAAAGGACATGTTGAAAGTGAAACCTTTATATTTTGTTCAGTAGCAATGGCCATTTATTTTTTAAGTCTCTGCCACATGTTTCAGTAACTTTTTCTCCCCCCAAAAAAAGACATTAAAAAAATTCAGAAGCATAATCAGTTTCCTTTCACCTACAAAAACAGAATAACAAAGTTACTAAGGAAATACAAAATTGTGAATTCAACTTAATGCAAAGTCTAGCAAAGAAGTCTGCCCCAGCACTTAAGAGAAAACATAGTAAATCAACTTAGACAAAAAATGAAGTTATTGAAGTTTTCATGTTGACTGAGAATAGATTTAAGAAAGTTCAAGAACCATTAATAGAGCTTCAAGTTTTCCAGTTTAGGCATTTACTTTGTGCTTGGCTATTTTATTTATGCTCCAGAAGAAAACAGTAACCATATTCTTGTATTTTCAGTCTTTATACCACCACACTACCTGTTAAGTTACATCAACAGAGAAAAAAAAAAAAAAAAAAAAAAAGCTAGAAAATAGAGCAATGATCTTTGGATGGCAAAAAGCCTTGAGTGAAAAAAAAAAAAAAAAATCATCTCACCTCCTCTTCTTTAGAGCTGAGATTTAAGAGTTATTCCACATTAAGCTTCTGCAGACTCTCTTTAACTTAGGAAGGCTTCTAGTCAATCAATGCTCTATCTTCTAGCATCAAGAATCCATTCAGTCCCATTTGCAACCTACATTGAGATGTCTTTTGGAACCATATATCTAAAGGAACTTTTAAGTGGTCCAAAGCATTCAATTTCAGAAGTGAATTCAGTATTTTTATCTTTCCATACATCTTTGGTAAGAGCTCCATATACAATGTACTTAGCATGCAGAGTCAACACTGCAGAAATGTAGTGTAATGCCCCCAATTTAATGTAAAACTTATATCCTTGGAAAAAATAATAATAATAAAAAAAAAAGCCATTTTCTTCTGGTTTTGTAGCATACATTCCTAGAATTCCCCAATCGAGTTTAACTCCTTGAGGAAATCTGAAGTTAATCCTTAAGGCTGAATAAGAACCAGCTGCTTTAACATTTTTTGCACCCAGTATTAATACTTGATTGAGTTTTTATACTAATACTCCTTCTGGGTGGTTTTTTTTTTTTTTTTTGCCAGTCACATCTGCAAACTGTGATATGGCAAATGAGCTGCTTGCCCTTTAAGAACTAATTATGGAAGTTTACATTCATAGTCGTATACTCTCTCTCTCTCTCTCTCTCTCTCTCTCTCCTCCCCGCTCTCATTAGTAGTTACTCAATGGGCTTCAGACATCCAACATAGTTCCCTTCCTACAGGACTACAGCAACAACCGGCTACTGAGAGAGATGGCGAAGACTGCTACTACTTGCATGAGTTCAGTCAAGTCTTGGAAAACTAAAAGCAATGAGTTATTTCCTCAAAATGGCTATTACTCAGATGTCAGAATTACCGAGCTCAACTAAAGGTTAGCACAGAACTTGCCCCTTCAGAAGTCTACAAAATGGAACAAAAAAAAAAATAAATTTCTTTCTCCGCTACATGCATGTCAGAAAGAATCAGAAATCCTTTTAAGATTTAGGTATCTGCAACTGCCTTGAGACGAAAGCAACTTGTCTCGATCGCAAGGCAGGCAAGTCGGTGCTAGATTTTTGCCTAAATATCTGTGATTGAAAGTAAAACTTGTTGCAAGGCTTACATGTTATTGCTGCATTTTCTGGAAGGAACCTATCTTGCATTGAATCAGAGACTGACATGAGTAGTAAAAACTGCAGCTAAACATCATTTAAGTTTGCAATGCAAGACAAAAACTGAACAGTATCTACCCTGGAACTATTACATCATTCCTGTCTTATTTGCTATATCGTTGCTATGTAGTATGGGGAACTCATTTGCATCCCTTCTCATGCATGATGTATGGTTCAGAACTTCACAGCTGACATTTCAAAGCAGTTCTTACATTACCTAGTTAACATTATGCCTGATATGCACTTTGAACATGTTACAATGGTATTCTCACTATCTGCCACTGTAGGCAAGAATTCGTTTCACTATTAGTCTGAGATATGAAGACAGACTGAGAGTCACTATTTAGTTACAGATTAACAGAACTTTAAAAAAAGTCCTTAATATAAAAAGACAGACTGCAGTTTGATTTTAAGCAATAGTTTTCAGTTTACTAGATGAAGTAGACCTATCAACATATTCTGCATGAATGCAAAAAAGTAGCAATCTACAGCAAGTGATAGAAGAAAAAAAAATATAATCAAAAAAGTAGAACCAGAAAGCATACACTGAAAATGGTACCCCTCCCCCAACCATCCCCCAAAATAATCAAACCATCATAAGGGCTATCAAGAGAGAAAAAAAAAAAAAGTTACTTAGCAAGTCTACAATGTGTCTTTCCCCTGTTTGCTGGAAGTCTGCCATAGCATCTAGTGCTTGTGTTCGTGTCACATTCGGAGATTAGAGCATCCTAACGCCAAGCAAGAAGAGTTAAAACAGGAATCCAGTCAAGTGTGCAGAAGGAAAGGGTGGTAACTGGAGAAAGGTGATCATAATCCTATGGATGCTTTTGTTTTACTTTTCAGTAGAGAATCATTCTTCCGGAAAACCATGTGGGTTATTTTTTTTTTCTTTAATTCTTTGTAGACTAAATAGTTATTCTCTCATTAGGATTTATAATTGGATGTTAACCATGTCAGCCCTTCATAGAGTCCATCCCCTGTAGTAGCACAGGAGGGCTGCACGTACCAATTCCTATCCCTGATTCGGGTCAGGCCCAGTTTCTCCTGGATTTCATGGGGTTTCATGGCATCAGGCAGGTCCTGCTTGTTGGCGAAGATGAGGATGATGGCGTCCCGCATCTCCCTGTCGTTGATGATGCGGTGGAGCTCCTGGCGGGCCTCGTCGATGCGGTCGCGATCGGCGCAGTCCACCACAAAGATCAACCCTTGCGTGCCCGTGTAGTAGTGCCTCCAGAGGGGACGGATCTTGTCCTGGCCCCCGACATCCCACACGTTGAACTTGACGTTTTTGTAAGTAACCGTCTCCACGTTGAAGCCCACGGTGGGGATGGTGGTGACAGACTGGCCCAGCTTCAGTTTGTACAGGATGGTGGTTTTACCAGCCGCGTCCAGACCCAGCATCAGGATCCGCATCTCCTTGTTGCCGAAGATCTTGGACAGCACCTTGCCCATCTCGGCGGCATCCAAGGGGCCCGGCGCCTCCGGGGTGAGGTGAGGGGGAGCGGAGGGCGAGCGGCCCGCGCGGGGCGGGGGC
>NW_009661375.1:3149280-3151499 GCF_000708025.1 Charadrius vociferus | reverse complement strand
GTCCCCGCACGCCCTAGTGATCCCGCTGGATGCGGCTAGTTCCAGTGGCGGCAACAGGGGAAATTTATCGAAATCGAGTTTACTGCCCAGCAGGGCTAAAATTAACGTCAGGAGGTGGACGTCAGTGGGTTTCTGCTTGGCACCAGCATCCGTGCTGGTGAGGGCAAGCGGCAGGCAATGAAATGAGGCAGCAGTGGTGCAGCGCCATGGGTCTGGGCCGAAGCCGTGGGGACGGGAGAGGTCAGGGAGCATTAAAGTGTTTGGCTTTGTCGCCGCGCAGGCATTGACTGCTGTGCTCGATGGCCTTGGAGCAGCATTTTCTGGTTTCAGGAGATCCGTGTCAGCGTTTGTTTTGAATGTCTAAAGCATGAAGGGGAGGGTGTGACCGTATGTGAAGTTCCTCTGCTTTTCTTTTTAATAGCTGAGGGTTAGGGGCTCTCTCCTGGGATCCACCACTAAGGAACATGGATCTCAAGCATTAAGTTTCTCAAGCTCTAAGCATCCCCAGCAGCGTGGCCAGCAGGGCGAGGGGGGATTCTGCCCCTCTGCTGCGCTCTGGGGAGACCCCCCTGCAGTGCTGCCTCCAGCTCGGGGGGTCCAACAGCAGAAGGACACGGAGCTGTTGGAGCGGGGCCAGAGGAGGGCACAAAGATGCTCCGAGAGCTGGAGCCCCTCTGCTGGGAGGAGAGGCTGAGAGAGTTGGGGGTGTTCAGCCTGGAGAAGAGAAGGCTCTGGGGAGACCTTAGAGCCCCTTCCAGTGCCTAAAGGGGCTCCAGGAGAGCTGGGGAGGGACTCTGGATCAGGGAGGGGAGCGATAGGATGAGGGGGAATGGTTTTAAACTGAAAGAGGGGATATTTAGATAGAGATTAGGAAGAAATTCTTTCCTGGGAGGGTGGTGCGGCACTGGAACAGGCTACTCAGAGAAGCTGTGGCTGCCCCATCCCTGGAGGTGTTCAAGGCCAGGTTGGATGGGGCCTTGAGTGACCTGGTCTGGTGGGAGGTGTCCTTGCCCAGGGCAGGGGGGTTGGAACTGGATGATCTCTAAGGTCCATTCCAACCCAAACCATTCTATGATTCTAAGTACGTCAGCCAGCACAGCCAGTGAAACACCACATGGCATCTGGGACACTTGTCTGTCAGGGCTGCGGGAGGCGATGGCTGTGCTGTGGCACTGTGCTACCCGCCAGTGGTGGGTACCACCAGGCATAAACTGAAATGAGTCACTGCAGAGTGGAGAAGTGCCTTTTCTGTTGCCTTCTCCCTCTGTTTTGGACCCAGGCATACTGTTCCTTGGGTCTCTCCTCTTGAATTGTGGCTTTTTGAGGTTTGTTGGTGACTGCATTGTCCCTTGTCCTTGTCTGCAGATGGGGCTTGGCCAGCTTTGGCTTTGCCCATTTCACCTGGCAAACAGCTGGGCTCTTCTGGTTTTCCTGAGCTCCTTCTTTCCTTTCTCTCCTGGTAAGCCGGGAGTGATGGGACCTATGAAATACTTGCATATGTGTTAAGGTGGGGAGTTGCTTTCAGGGAGATGGCAGCTGCTCTTGCACCGGAGCCGTTGAGGAGTCGATCTCCGAGCAACGGGGCCTTCCGCTGACTCAGCGGCAATGCTGCTTCCTGAGCTGCTCCTCTCCCCGCAGGGTTCCTGCCTGCCCCTGCTTGATAATCAGCAAACGAGAGAGTGCTCCAGTCTGCATTACCCCTTTGCCAGTATCGACCTGCTCCTTTCCTGGTGTATATCCTGCCCTGGGTGGGCCTGTGGCTGAGATTCTGTGGGATGAGCCATGCTGCTCCAGGCTGTGATCAGCAGCTTCTGCTCAACTGGCTTTGCCGCATGGGTCAAAGAATCACAGACTCATAGAATGGTTAGAGTTGGAAGGGACCTTAAAGATCATCTAGTTCCAACCCCTCTGCCACCTCCCACCAGCCCAGGTTGCTCCAAGCCCTGTCCAACCTGGCCTTGAACACCTCCAGGGATGGGGCAGCCACAGCTTCTCTGGGCAACCTGTTCCAGTGCCTCACCACCCTCACAGGAAAGAATTTCTTCCTAATCTCTATCTAAATATCCCCTCTTTCAGTTTAAAACTGTTCCCCCTCATCCTATGGCTCCCCTCCCTGATCCAAAGTCCCTCCCCAGCTCTCCTGGAGCCCCTTTAGGCACTGGAAGGGGCTCTAAGGTCTCCCCAGAGCCTTCTCTTCTCCAGGCTGAACACCCCCAACT
>NW_009661375.1:3147970-3149206 GCF_000708025.1 Charadrius vociferus | reverse complement strand
GGTCCATGTCCTTCTGCTGTTGGACCCCCCGAGCTGGAGGCAGCACTGCAGGGGGGTCTCCCCAGAGCGGAGCGCAGCAGAGGGGCACAATCCCCCCTCGCCCTGCTGGCCACGCTGCTGGGGATGCAGCCCAGGGTGCGGGGGGCTTTCTGGGCTGCCAGCGCACATTGCCATGTCATGTTGAGCTTCTCATCAACCAACACCCTGAGCCTTTAGCAGCTGTGTGTCCTGTCCTTCAGCAACTGGAACGGGGACAGGCTGGGCACCCAGATAGCTCCCTGAGCTCTCCCTCTGCTGCTGATCAGCGCTTTTCAGCTTGGACCAGCCTCAAGCTGGAGCATGGTGCTGTATTCTTCAGCTGCCACTGTGTGACCTGCCGAAAGCGTCTGAAGTTGATCTTGCCATCAACCAAGTCTAAAAACCTGACAAATAAAAGCTATATGCTGCACTACATCACACAGGAAATCCAAAACTTAATTGAGGATGTGGGGATGTGGCTACATGCTGTACAAGAGAAACAGGATCCACTCAGGCAAATGCTTTTTCACCTGCGCTGGGCTTTATTTGTGAGGATCCTCCCTACCCTTCAGGAAAGCTTTCTGTCCATACAGTCTGTGCACCAGAACAAGATTTTACACAGTTTGGCACATGTTTTTAAGGTAATTATTACTGCTCTTTAGCATGATATGTAGCAAAAAGGCATTTGAGAACTCAGCACTTTCAATAGTTAAGATCTCAAATTAGTCACTAATAAACTGTGCACGTCAGTCCTTGTAGCTCACATTTACCAATCCTGCAGAGAGTGTGTGAGAAGCTGGTGAGAGAGCACCACCTACTTTTGAAACATTTTTATGTACAGTCATATTAGTTTCCCTAAATGAACAAAAAGGACGGTAAACAGGAAGAGAATGTAAATGGCATAACTTAGTAAAGCAAATAAAGGCTTCATTGTCTGAGGAACCCCACTGCTGTGACCCTGAAGAGTCCCTGCATCTTACCTTGGAGAGCCAGGAGGTAACATAGCTTGTCTTACGAGCCTTTAAAATGTGAATTTGTCCCAGCGCAAGATGTTTTCAAAGGTGGGTTCTTAATTTTTAAGTTAGTGACTTAAGTAACCGTGGGATGGAAATGTGTCATCGAAGAGGAAGAAGTGTGATGGTCTGAGCAAAACAGACTCAATCTCAGTGCTCAGCCTGCAGAAAGTTGGTAGAAATCTTCACCCTGTAACCACCCCTA
>NW_009661375.1:3140747-3147942 GCF_000708025.1 Charadrius vociferus | reverse complement strand
CCCTAGGGAAAGAAGTACAGGTTAGGCACTATTTATACTCAATATAGCCTAGGTTCTTACGTTGCTTGTTCATTTTCAAGGTCAAATACCCAACAAAAGCATTTACAATACCTGAACATGTTCTAGATTACCTGAAAAACGTGACCTCTTAGAACAGGTTCAGTTTCACATACCTGCTTAAGAATTAAAAACCTTCTTGGGGCCTTAGCAACACCCAGCGAGCTACTGGGTAGCCTGCAGAAGTTAAATATTTTAAAAGTAAGCACTGGCTGAGAATGTGGCACTGGATGGAGAGCCTGTTGTATGGCAGTATAGATTTACAGCCCAGGGAGTAAAAAACAATTATGGTCATAAAGTGATTATGGGCTAAAGCCTGAGGGAAAAGATCGCAAATATCTGTAGGACCTTTTGATAACTCCTCTGGGCCTGGCTGCAGGGCAGCCTGTTCTTTATCTTTTCTAAGTAAAGAACTTAGGGGTGGTGCAGGTACCAAGGTTTACCTCTATTGTTTTTTCACGGTTTTAAGGCTGCGTTTGCATGTTCTGTCCCCCACCAGTGATCCAAGTGCTCTCACAGTAAACTGGTGGACGAAAAGGATACACCTTCAACTTTGCGTAATAGGCATCACATCATAATAAGCAGACCTCAAGGAAATAGATTGATGCCCCCCTTTGTTTTTACCTCTTTGAATATAACTACCTTCCCAATCAGTTTGGATTCTCAGACAAAACCTATTTTAATATGACGTAGCTCATCTTGCTTACTTTTCTCTCCTCTTTTGGCAGAGGGAGATGGGAAAAGACTCGGTTGCAGTGATCCTTCAGAGACCTTTGTGGCTTTCTAAGGAAGGAAAGGGGAATATAATAATGCTTTGGGTTTAGTATCTACGTTAGATAAATTCTTCGCTTGTGAAAACAAATGATGTCCTTGATATTACAATTGCATTCCACTGGTAGGTTTCTTATCATCGAGGTATCTGATACAATGGGCCAAGTGTCCTCCGTTGGGGTGACTCAGGTTAGCGAAGCACTTTCCATGAGCCGCTGGCTGTGGTCACTCCTGCCTGCAGGCAGGGAGTGGCGGAGATGGTCCCCCGTGGGCGTCTCAGCCCTATTTCCTGCGATTCTGTGATGTCTGTGTCTGTGCAACCACAGCTGGGCTTGGCCAGGAAACTAAACCTGCAGTCTCCGGCGGTGTGCGCTTTACTGGCAGCGTGGCATTAAACAGATCCTTGGGCTCTTCCCATGAGGTTAATGTAACAGCGTTAGGGAAGGAGTAGAGCTGGGAAGGGGGTGTTGTAGAGTATTCTGACTGCAGCAGATTTGTGTTAGCCTCTCTGTGTGCTGAAATGGTGTAACGAGGACCCTGAAGAATCGCTAGAAATCTCACATTTCTCGTCAGCAGAAGGCCCTGTCCTGGTCTCCCTGGAATTCCTCCAGCCTCCTGTGGGAGTGGGGAAAAGCCCTTCCAAAGTGGCCTCCCAGCAGGAAAAACAGTTTGCCCTCCAGGCTGTTTGGTTTTGTCTTGTATCTGAGAGTACATCAAAATGCCTTCACAGTTACTATTGGCAAACAAGCTGGCTTCTCCTTTCACAGGTTATTTTCAGGACCAGACAGAGGAAATGTAGGTGGGGGATACTGCCTGACCAAAATTCCATGTGCCAAAATCCTGAATCACCACCGTGACAATATCAGCCTGAAAAATCATGAGACCTTAACAAGAATAAAAATAATTTCTGCTGCTTTTCCTTTCCTCTCTGATTTTTGCATTTTCACACCCCATATTTCCCAGCAGCAACGAAGCAGCAGATACATCAATGACCTCCGGGACTCAGCTGGATGTGCTGGCTGACCCCGTGGAGACCTGCACTCCGAGGTTTTTTGCACCCCAGGCCAGGCCATTGCTGATGCCCAGATGTTCAGAGCCATCCTGTTCTGAGGCTGGATGGGGCTTTGAGCAACCTGGTCTGGTGGGAGGCGTCCCTGCCCGTGGCAGTGGGCTGGAACTCGATGATCTTCAAGGTCCCTTCCAACCTAAACCATTCTATGGTTCTGTGATCCTGGTGTCTTACAAAGCATGGCAGTGACACAGGGATGCCCGAGAAGCTCAGGATGAGGATAATTTGCAGTCAGCACTGCGGGACAGCAGAAATCTGCTGTATTTTGCATCCACGCTCCAATGCAGAGGGTTTTTTTCAGGCAGTTCCCAAGGGCTTTTTTTCCTGTAAGGTGTGTTTTAGTTGTCATTCAAAGGGTCTCTGGTTCCAGACATAGTGCGAGCACTGCCTGGCCCTCGCGAGGGATGGAGGTTTGGAGCTCAGTGGGATCCCAAAGCTGGTTTTTCGGGAGGCTGGAGCCCAGCTTACCCGTAAGGCTTTGCACAAAGCCGAGCTCAGCGGGAGCCTGAAGCAGCTGCTCCTGCTGAGCAAGATGCATCAGCCGGCTGTCAGATGAGCACCACGGGGCAGAGCTCCCCCTGAGCACAGAGCTGAGCGACTGAGGTTTCCCCAGCTCCCTGTGGCCTCATTTTTTTATTTCAGGTGTTGCTTTGGTGGTCAGGAGCCACACCGGGGCACACCTTTGTGCTAGTGGGCTGGCACTGCTGGTCAGGACTCTGTATTTGTGTACTCACTGTGCCTTGTCTCTCCTCGGTTTGCTGAGCTCGTTCCCATTGGGTTTTCTGAGGCAAAACAGGTCGTTTCATGCCCTTGATTCACTCCTGCTACGTTTTTTTCATGCGATGAAAAATTTACATGTTTGTGGCAGAAAGAAACAGTCCCCATGTTACTGGTAGGAGGAGGGGATGGGAGAGGGATGCCTGGCTCTGCGCTAAGTGTTATTTCTGTGTAGACAGCTTGCCTTTCTCCCCCATTTGGGGATGTCAAGCCTACATCTCCTCATATGCCCGTGACCCCTAAGTCATTATACTAATGCCTTTAACCAAAACTCCAGCTGTCACTGACAGCTCTTCCTTAAGTAGATAATAGGAGCCCAGAACAAGATGTCTCTCTCTCCCATGCAGCCCTAACACCCTTGTTATAGTTGAATTGAACCAAATTGAGTCCAAAATGGATTCACTGAATATTTATTAAGGTAGGAAAGCAAAAGCAGCGCTGGACGGCCGGGGAGTCGCAGCTCCACCAAGGGCTTGCAAATTCATCTTCTTTAGAGCCTCCTTCTTATAGTCTTTTTGCTCCGGGTTGAGTTCTGGGATAATGTGGCTTTCTCCAGTTTCTTCTTGGTTTCTGTCCCCTCTTAATAGGGGCCTCTTTGGTGTTCTTCCTCTTTGTTACAGTTCGAGACTTTCTTCCCCTAGAGCCCGCGCACTATTTACACACCATACATCTTTATTTAACCTAAAATATTTCCTTATAAGGCAAACAGGGCTAGCACATTGAGTTAACTTGACCAGATAGCATAGTTACAAAAAGGTTCAGTTAAAACCAGTTTCAAAAATTGCATAGAATACAAGGTTAAAATATTGGTCTGACTAGAAATTACACAATACAGATACCATAGAAATATAACATTGCAGTTAAGCTTTTCTTGTTATATAGGACGTTCCTATATCAGCCATAGCAAGACTTAAGCTATTTTCTCTTCAATTTGTTTGGTCAACATTTTACCTCTAGTTACATTGTAATTTAACATTTGTTCAGGATAGCAATATAGTTAAACTCTTCTGAGACCCCCCTTTTGTACGCCAAGATGACTCTTGAGTAACTGGCTGGATCAGCAAATTACCTCCACTTACTTATTACACCCTTAAGAACTTCAGGCTCGTGCAGCACTGGGGAAAATCTTGTTTGTCTTTTCTGAAATGGGATTGCCATGCGTGTACTTCAGCCCTTGATTTTGCTCCGCTAACGTGGGTCAGGCAGTCTGGAAGAAATGCTTAGATACCTCCTGAGTGGCTGCTGATAGGTCTGGCCTTCGGCAGGAGGTGTGCCTGTGCCTTGAGGAGGAGGTATGTCTCTGCCTGGAACCGAGGCACATCCATGCTTGGGCAGCACATACACCTGTGCCTTGACCTCTGCACTTAAGAAATGCAATGCAAAAACACCGTCCTTTGGTGCCATTAGCCCTTTGGTCAGGGCTAAGCTGGCTGCCGGCTGGCTCCGTGCACAGCATCAGCGACCACCTTGGTGGGGAGAGCCTGGAGGGGGTCCATGGAGGTGGAGGCAGCAGCAGGAGGCCCTGGCTGGGCTGGTGCAGCTCTTCAGCAGTGTGTGTGACCACGACAGCTGGTTCTACTTTTCTCCCGGCTGGCATGGAGTCAGGGATGGTTGCTGCCCTTAGAGGTGGTCTGCATGGCTTTCGTGGGTAGGCATGACAGTCTGAGGACCCCTGCTCCTATTGTGCATGTTTGCAGCCACCAGAGATCCCCCAGGCTAGCATATCTTAAGAAATAATGTGTATCTGAAGAGGAGAAAAACCAAACATTTTGGCAGTGGCAGTGCATGGTTTGGGATCAGCTTTGGCTCGATCTGCTGGGAAAGGGGCAGTGCCGCCTACGCTTTTGCTTTAGACCAAAGGCTGCCTCGGCTGTCTGAGCATGTTGGCGCGAAGCTTTCCGCACAGCCCCAGGTCTCCATGGAGCCAGAGAGAGGTGAGCAGCCGGCAGCATCCCCGGCCAGCTGCAGAGTCACTCTCATGGGATGTCTGGGGGAGCTCTCTTGGACAAGCCTCTGAGGGAGGCAAAACACACGGTGAAGATCTCAAATACTCCGTGGAAGTATTTCTAGGCAGCTGTCTATTGCAGCAGTGAATGGGTAAAGGCAAGAAGCTCCTGTGTTTTATTCCTTGTGTTATGTTTTTGTTACTTTTATATCCTTCTCTGAGAATCAAAACATCCGCAAATATTCACTGCAGCAAGTAGGTTGCCTCAGACTCTTCTGAGCTCTCGCTGGACATATCCTAAAGCAGGACCATGAAAATTTTTTGGCCCATAACAGCTTAACTTGGCCTTTCTAAAGCAAGGTATTGTGTTGAATCTTCACTTGAGGAGCTAAATTTTGCTCCCTGTATTTGATGTTCCTTCTCCCCAGTGTTCCCACTGTGTTGCCGAAGCATTAATGCATCCCGCTGCCTGAGATCCTGGCTGCCACAGCAAAGCTGGAGGAAGAAGCTGGTCCCCGAGCACTGGAGAGTGGAGGCAGCAGGAGCTATGGCCAGCCGGGCACGGTGGCTTGTGCCTGTAATCCAAGCGCCGGGGAGGCTGAGGCTGGCGGACGGCTTGAGCCCGGGGGTTCTGGGCTGCAGCGAGCTGTGCCGAGCGGGCGTCCGCGCTAAGGCCGGCATCGATATGGTGGTCCTGGGGGAGCCGGGGGCTACCAGGTCGCTTAAGGAGGGGTGAACCGGCCCAGGTCGGAGACGGAGCAGGTCAAAGCTCCCGTGCTGGTCAGTAGCGGGATGGCGCCTGTGAACAGTCCCTGTAGCACAGCCTGGGCAAGAGAGCGGGACCCAGCCTCTTTTGGCATCTTCCCCCCCCCAGCACGACCCTGCGCTCTTCAGCTGTCTGTGCCGGGGAGCGATCACAAAACGGTCAAGTAGTACTGGGGAAAGGCAAAAGCATCTCCCGCAGGTGGTCGACCTGAAGATGCTGCCCCAGCCTTGCTCACTCAGGTGTGCTTACGTTTTGGTGGTGTGTGTTGTGGTTTCTTGCAGCGGTGGAAGACCACAGGGCAGGACCCAGCCAGACCTTTGGGATCCCAACAGGTGTAACGACTGAAACAGGAAATCACGGGCGGCAGAATTTCTCATCATGTTTCTGGCTCAGAGACCCCGGGTGCCTGTGAGTCAGTAAGCATCCCCCAAACAATGCTGGATTTGGCAGCTGGCTCCAGACCGAGCTGGGGCTCCGGCTCTCAGGAGTGCCTCATTAGTCTGCTCCATTGGGTATTTACTGTCACGGCTCATTTGTGTCCTCAGCTCTGAGCTTTACACCCTTAGGAAAACACTGGTGAATCAAGAAACCTTTCTTACAAGGAGTATTTCAAAGCAGGGAGTGGGACATTTCTTATCTGCTCTTCAGTAAATGAAGCGTATTGAGCTGTCCTGGAGATAGAGCTCCCTGATGCACCTCACTTGGCTTAAAATGAGAATAGTGCATCATGATGTGCCTCTTCTGGCTCAAAACGAGAAGTCTGGCCTTTCTCAGCTGCTTAAACCACCTTGTGCTCAGAAATCTGCCTTCCCTGTCTATCCATCCACGTGTTTTTAAACATAAAATACCAGCAGCCCAAGGATGGTCTCCCAGTTCCCCACTGCCGCTGTGTGGCCAGGCAGAGCCCGTGCAAGATGGATGTCGAGGAATCTGCAAAACCCTGGAAAACAGCCGGGCACGGTGGCTTGTGCCTGTAATCCAAGCGCCAGGGAGGCTGAAACTGGTGGACGGCTTGAGCCCGGGGGTTCTGGGCTGCAGCGAGCTGTGCCGAGCGGGCGTCCGCGCTAAGGCCGGCATCGATATGGTGGTCCTGGGGGAGCCGGGGGCCACCAGGTTGCCTAAGGAGGGGTGAACCGGCCCAGGTCGGAGACGGAGCAGGTCAAAACCCCTGTGCTGGTCAGTAGCGGGATGGCGCCTGTGAACAGTTCCTGTAGCACAGCCTGGGTGAGAGAGCGGGACCCAGTTTTCATTTTGGGTGGGGAACGGGGGCAGTGAGGTGTTGGGATCTGTTAAGGCCTGGGCAGCGCTGGCACACCGGGGAGTCCCAGCCAGGACAGAGGAGCAGCAACTCCACCTCACAGGGTGGGGGGTTTCTCCAGGGGAGGAGAGAGGAACAGAGAGGGGGGAAAAAAGCCATGTTTCTAACAGGGGCAAGAAGGTGCCCAGTCCCCGGGCGGATGCACCCCAGGATGCCATTCGCCTTCTTGGCCGGGCGTGGTGGCGCACGCCTGTAGTCCTAGTACTTGGGAGGCTGAGCCCGTTGGATCGCTGGGGACCCGGGTTCGCGGCTGCGGTTCGCTGTACAGCGCGGGCGTCCGCGCTCCGGCCAGCATCACGCTGCGTGGCAGGAGGCTCCTCTCGGTGGGAAGAGGGAGCGCCACGGGGTGCTAAGGAGGGGTTGGGCCGACCCCCGGTGCGGACCTGGTAAAAATAGTGATTATGGAAAAGACGGGGCCCCGCACGGAAGATGGCGGACTCCATGCGCAGCCGGGGTAGAGTCGGGACTCCCGTGCAGGCCGGCGGCAGGGTC
>NW_009661375.1:3125949-3140255 GCF_000708025.1 Charadrius vociferus | reverse complement strand
CCCCCCCCGCGTTGTCCTGCTCCTGTCCCCCGGCCTCTCCATGGGGAGCAATTGAGTGCTGTTCCTTTCCTGTTTGCATGGGGAAGGTGCTGTGGTCTGTCATCTACTCTCCCACCCAGCTGGGAAGCTCTAATGCTCCTCACATCTGTGCCCCATGGAGCTCTGAGACCCTTCCGGGTGTCCAGAGGGATGTGTTTATGCAGCCCCATGCTGAACAAAATGATGATGAGACTGACCGCCCAGGCCATTTCTGTGCTTGTACTGGGAATACCAGTGCCCCGCGCTGGCAGAGGGCTCCCCAAGCGATGCAGAAGTCAGCCCGGAGGAGCAAAGTGCTCCAATATAACCAGTAAATTTTGCCTCCCTGCCATAAAGAGGAGTGCTTGCAGGAGCCGGCAGCCTGGTCTCCATCCTGTGCTGGAGATCCACAAGCTGTCTCGTTGCAGCTGGGGTGTCCACAGTGGCTGTTCTTGCTTTGCCTTGCTTAGCTTTTTGCACTTAATCCATTAATAGCAATTTTTCCATCTTTTGGTTGTTCAGCTTCCAGCTCGTGCCATTAATCTTCCTTTGCTGCCTCTTTGTTTACTGCTTGGTAATTTATCATAGCTTGCACTTTTCTATATTTTAATCATTGGGATTTCTTCAGCAACTTGTGTGGTTTGTGTATCATATTCTCCAAAGCATGTATTTTCTTTTTGACAGCTTATTGGGAATGAGAGTAAACAATGTTTATGATGTGGATAATAAGACGTATCTTATTCGCCTTCAAAAGTAAGAATTTCTTTAAATTTCTTTATGCTGTTGCTGTACATATGTGAACTAGATTTTGTTGTATGTGTGTAATTTCTGTTGAGAGGTGTGTGGCTTTTCTGACTAGTTTTCAGTGAAATCCTATTGTTTTTTGATAAAATGCAGTAATTTTTACCCAGGAAGTTATTGGGAGATAGCATATGAAGCGTGAAATACTGCAGAAAATATACAAAAGGCCAGAGGTGTTAGTGTAAAACCACACAATTGCCATTGTTTCTTTTTGTGGGAAGGTAAGAGAGGAGTTGGAGGAATGAACAACACTTAGTAAGTGATACTGGTGGGGGGTAGGGCTCGTGTCATGTCACTATGCTGTCCACTCAGGTGGTGTCTGAGGTGGATGCTTGCTCATCTACTTACCTCCAGTTGTGTTGGAGATTTTTTAACTCTGTTGCTTGCCAAGCATTTTGCTTGGCCAGGTTATCCATAAACATAAAGTGTGGATGTCCTTTTGCTGTCAGCCTGGCTCTGGCACTATGGGCTTTACTACCTTTGGCGAGAGTGTTTTCTGTAGATAGTGTGCCACTGGTTTGTGGTACTTTGGTTTCATTCCAGTGCAAACTGGCATGTGGTGGGGGGTGGCTGCATGTGTGCCAAGTGGTGAGTCTTTATTTTGTTAACAGACCAGACTGCAAGGCCACGCTGCTGCTTGAATCTGGTATACGCATTCATACGACGGAGTTCGAGTGGCCGAAAAACATGATGCCATCTGGCTTTGCAATGAAGGTAAACTAACCTACTAACCTTTCTTTTTGATAAGATGGCTGGATATCAGAAAGCAGCATTAATGTTCTCTCCTTGAAGTCAGGAGAAAATAGTGGAATGATTTGAGACAGAAGAAAATAGTAGAAAGATTTGCCTGGTGGATCATGATCAAGTGGGTGACTGAAGACAAGGGAAAAGCAAATGTGGGGTCACGTCATTGATGTTTAAGTTTATGAAGACTAATATTAATCTGCTGGATGTTTTTTGGGCCACCCAGACTTTTTGGAATTTTATTCCGGCAAAGTCCTTGTCGTTCCATTTGAATTGTCCAAATTTGTAGGCCCTGGATGCAGCGCCCTATGTTAGTAGAGTCTTGCTGTTCAGTCTGCTGGGCTTCGAGGGTTCAGGTCTTGCTGCAAGCTGTTAGGCTTCGTTGCTGCGGGTAGATATGCAGGGGTGCAACCTGAGTGATGAATCACATGGGTGTGCTTAGCCCACCAGCCCTGGATGTGGTCTCATTGAAATGACTCAGCGAGGATTCTCAAGGGTGACTTTCCATGTCATATATGGATGCAGGGATAATCCTGGTTGTCTTTGTAAAATGAACCCTTTGAATTTTAACTAGCTGCTCAGTTGTTGAGCTAAACAAATAGCAGGTTTTGATGGCAAAAATGGCTAGACATTAAGAATCTGGAACAATTATATTACCTATAAATATCAAGGTATTATTTTGCTAAGAGCTGTCTTGTCTCTGTATTACTAAGATCAGCATTTTTACCTTTATGGTATCTGTATTAAGTAAGAAGTGGTCAGAGTCACAGGAGGGATCTATAGCTAAGAGTGAAATCTATAAAATGTCACAAGCAGGTCTGTTTGCATCATCTCACAGATATTTTCTGCATTATTTACAGTGCCGTAAGCATTTAAAGACCAGAAGACTTGTCAGTGTAAAACAGCTTGGTATAGACAGAATTGTGGACTTCCAGTTTGGAAGCGATGAAGCTGCTTATCACCTGATCATTGAGCTCTACGACAGGGTGAGTGCAAACCTCCGAGCATGTCCTCTGTAAGCAAGCATGTGAGCATGGCCTTTGCTGATGGTCCCCTGTGGTGTGCTCGCAGGGTAACATTGTCCTGACAGACTACGAATACGTCATTTTAAACATTTTGAGGTTTCGCACGGATGAAGCGGATGATGTCAGATTCGCGGTTCGGGAACGGTACCCAGTCGACAGTGCAAAAGCTCCTGCACCTCTGCCAACCTTGGAAAGGTAATTGCTTTTAGATGGTGTATGTATTGGAATAAACCCAAATTACCTGGAACTGTGAAAGGCAGTGTGTCTTTGGGTAATCTTTTCATGTATTACAGGCCATTTGGCACTTCTTTTTTTAAAACTGAAAATGTTTTGTAGCTTCTAAGCAGTACCGTGTAGTCTTAAAATCCAGTGTTCTTTGTAATGACAGCTCTCCATTATCTTTTGTAGACTAACTGAAATAATATCAAATGCACCCAAAGGGGAACAACTGAAGAGGGTTCTTAACCCACATCTTCGTAAGTAATTGCATTTCATTAGAAAATGTAATGGGGTCAATATGCGTTATGTTTAGATGATGCTGAAAATTAGAATAACTTCGAGCAGTCTTTTTTTTTTTGGGTGTTGTTCGTGACAGTCTGCTATTATGTATGTTTGAAAAACAACAAAAACCCTAAGTCTTTGAAAACAGAATAGATTTTTTTGATTCCAAGCCAACTGCACAAAGACATCAGCCTTGCTGTGGTCTTGCAGTGATGAGGACCCGAGAGTAGCTCTGCTGGAGCTCTGACTTGATGCATTTTTTCCAGTGTCTTGTCTTCAGTGGTACCGAATAGGAGTTGTAAGTGTACAGTCAGGGCAAGGATGTTGATAGGAAGTGGTTGGAGTATGCCAGTGCTGCCAGTCTGGGAACAAGCACCGATGTGGTAATACCAGGATGCTTGATATGTCCGTCTGGGTGTTCTCTGTCAGCCGGGCAAAGCACCCTGTGCCTCAGTTTTCCTGACCACAGAAGCAAATTTGACTTGTGTGACGTTGTCGGGACAAGTTGGGTTTATCCTCCTGATTTGGCAGTGTTGATAATGCACAGGATTGCCTGGCAGGTACCCCTGAACAGCTCAAATCACGTGCAGATCTAAGTATTACTTTCCCTGGTTCTTGATTCTCTTTTTCACCACCCTTGTCCCTCTCTTTCTCCATCCCGGTCTCCTCCTAATTAAACAACCTGCTGCTGTTTACTTTCCTCCATTGGTTTTGCTATATTCGTACCCAAATTTGGGATTTCTGATACTGTTGTCTGAGTAGCCTTGGCCTTATATAGGGTTACTGGTCTGATTACCCAGGCACAGATGGCCTGGCAAAGCTCCACTCTCTAAAAGGTCCGCGATTCTTCCCTTCGGTTACTGTATGAGTTTGCCTGTTTCTCACCCTGCTCTTCCTTAACCACCTGTGAAACACGGCCATCCCTTCTGCCAATTCTCTGATTTTTGCCACTTGTCATGCTGGCAACTGTCATGTCCAGCAGTTTCTCACGTTGTGTCCAGTAGTTCTTCACATCTTAACCAGTTAGCTTGACCTCGAGCCAGCGCCTGGTCACCAGCCCTGTTGTGAGCCTGCAGCCTGAACAGGCTCACTGGTATTTTCCCAGAAGAGTCTCAATCCCAGCAGTTTTACATTTTAGAGCCTTCCTGTGACTGATCAGCAGGCGCCTTTGTATTTAATAGATTGGATTGGATTTTCCTTCTGTGTGTTTACCAAATCTCATTTTGAGCTTGTATGAACTTCTGGTATCCATGATGTTTTCTGGTGAGGAGTTCCACTTGCTTTCATGTCACATGAAAAGTCGCCTCCTTTTTTGTTCTGAAACTCATCTCACCAGTTTTACTTGGTGCCCTGATGTTGGATTTGAAGAGAAAGTGAACAGTTGCAGCCTATTTATCAACTCCACGCCACTCTTTTTATAAGTCTCAGTCATTTCTAGGCTGACCAGCCTACTGCATCGGCTGCGTGGTCTTTCCTTGTACAGAATCTGTTCCAAGCCTGTGATGGTCCTTGTTGCCCTTCTCTGTCCCTTTTCTAGCTATACCTGTTTTGAAATGGGGTAAGTAAAAGTGTACATAACATTCACAGTGGAAGTGCACCATGGATTTATACAGTGGCATGATTTCCCTTGTTCTGCTCGCTACTCTTTTCCTAATAATTCCTGACACGCAGCTTGACTCTTTTGTGTTCGCTGACAATTGAGCTTATGTTTCCACAGGACCATCTGTTGTTAGGTCTTGCTCCCAAGTAGAAATGAGCAGTTGGGCATACGCATAAGTAGGATAGTCTTTCCTCATGTAGATCATTTTATATTGTTTTACAGTGAATTTATGTGTCAGTTCTTTACTCACTCACTATTGCTCGTTCTCCTCCAGTTCTTCACAGCTGGCTGTTGTCTTTGTTGCTTTGACGAACTGTGTTTCATCGGTAGGCTTTGCCCCTTGCCCTTTGTTCCCCATTCCCGGGTCAGTTGGGTGTATGTTGATCAGTCCAGGCCCTGGAGTAGGTCCTCATAAAGCTCAGCTTTCCTCTGCCTCCCTCCAAGCTGACCTCCTCCCTGTTTCCTGTTTTTCAGCCACTTTCTAATCCAGACAGGGGCTATCCTATTATCCAGTGGCAGCTTGTTTTCTCTGAGACCTTTGGGGTGAGCTTTGCTAAATGCTTTTTGGAAATCCAAGTAGACCTTATCTATTTGACCTCCCTTGGTCTTTGTGCTTTTTAACTGTCTTGTGGAGTTATGATGCAAAATACAAAACTGTGCCGGCTCTTCTGTATCTAGTGCAAAGCTCTCTGCTCATTTTAGTCTTTAGGCTATGTCCTGGTTTCAGCCTGGATAGAGTTAGTTTTCCTAGTAGCCACTGTGTTTTGGATTTAGTTATGAGAATAATGTTGATAACACACGTTGTTGTAGGTGTTGCTAGGTAATGCTTATGTTAAGTCAAGGATGTTTTCAGCTTCCCATAGAAGCTGAGAGGGAGCATAGGCAGGACCAGCTGGCCAAAGGAATACTCTGTGCCATAGATGTCATGCTCAGTATATAAATAGGGGTTGGCCAGGGCGGACAGGAATCTGTGATCACTGCTGGAGACGGGCTGGGTAATCAATCATTGGGTGGTAAGCAATTGTATTGCATCACTCATTATACAAAATATTTTTTTATCATTATTGTTATTATTGTCTTCTCTTCCATTACTGTTCACAGAATCACAGAATGGTCAGGGTTGGAAGGGACCTCTGGAGATCATCTAGTCCAACCCCCAACTGTTCTGTTAAACTGCCTTTATCTCAACTCACAAGGTTTCCTTTTTTTCCCCGATTCTCCTCCCCTATCCCAGTAGGGCAGGGGGAGCGAGTCAACGGCTGTTTGGTCCTGGTTACCGCTTGGGATTAAACCACGACAGCTAAAAAGAGTTGATAGTTTTCTAGGCCCTTTTTAAGATTGCCAGTGCATTAACCTCCTTGTGCCTCTGCTGCTAAGGCAAGAGAGACTTTGCAAGCTACAGGTAACAGTTTGGCATCTCCATCCTTAAGTTCTTTTAAATGCCTGGCTGAGTACCGCGTGATCCTGAGGATTTACTGCTGCTTGTTTTGTCTGTTGGATCCATCACCTCTTCTGACAACTAGATTTGAGTCAGATTTTCTGACATACTGCCTGCAGAGAAACGTTCCAGCCAGAGCTTCCCTGCACCCCTACACTGTGAATGAAACTCCAGAAGTTAATTTAATTTTTCTTCTCTTGTCATATCTGAGTGTTGCTTTTGCACCTTGATCGTTTCTTGAACCTACTGATTCTAGCAGGCTTCCTGCTTGTGATAAATCTGAAAAAGGCTTTGTTATTCATCTTGATGGGTTTTTTTTTTTCCCCCCAGATTTTCTCCAGATTAATTTTGACCAGTGTTGCTGTGTTTTACATTCACCTGCCAGAGTTTGGTCTACCATCTTTCACAGGGGACACAACTTCAGTTAATTTTTGCTTTTAATAGTTGCTCTTAACCCGATGTTTAGTCATGCCAGCCATCCTTGGATTTTTCTGAGACGCTGTTTAATAATTGATAAGCATTTGTTCTGAACCTCCAAAATAGCACCTTGAAATAGCCTGCAGGCTGTTTGCAGATGTTGCCATTTATTGATTGTCTTAATTTCTTTCCTTCTAAGAAGCTTCCTTGCTTTATGTAATCTTCCCTTTTGAGCTGCGAATGCCTGTGGGAGATTTCTCGGGCTTTTGTTGTGCTAGCATGGATCCAGGTAATTTTTAGTGTCAGCCTTGTACTGTGAAATGACATCTATCCAGCCAGGCTGGGATGATTGAAACCTGATTTAGCTGTTCTGTGTCCTGCATTCACAATCCCTTGGCTGTCCCTCTGCACATTAGGGTGACCAGCAGCTCTGCTCAGGCAGTTAAGACTGTAGCCTCATGTCCCAGGTGTAGGCCTGAGTTTTCATTCCTATGGGGTTGCGCTGGGGTTTTTATTCAAGCAGTTATCTTGTTAATTTGTTTGGACTGGTAACATCCTGTTCTCCTACTCTAAGGTCACCTACATCATTCTGAGCTTGGTGCTGCACTGTCCCAGAGGTTGTCATCTTTCCTCCACGTTTGTGCTTTGCTTGTTCTCAGTGTTCTAAGTTAAACTTGGTTTTCCATGGCCCCATCTTTCTTCTTGGTCTTTAAGCATCTTTGTAGGAGCTTATATATTTGTTTTCATTTGCTCCTTCTCTGCACCCTGTTCAAATGGGCCTGCATCTGATTCTTTTGTCACTCATGTTTCACATTTGGCTCTGCCAGCTTTTTCCTAGTTCTTTATTTGAACCTGGTCTAGTTGGAGGTGTCCCTGCCCATGGCAGGGAGGCTGGAACTCGATGATCTTTAAGGTCCTTTCCACCCTAAACCATTCTATGATTCTATGATACAGTTTGTGTGGCTTCACCCTTTGTAATACCTTATCCCAAGCCGGGTGGTTTGCCAGCCTTGTTGGTTTCCCTATTTTCAGAAACTTTCCTACCCTCTTTTAAGGTTTCATTCCATTTTGGCCAACATGAAGCCCACCCTTCCTGTGTATCCTCACTCTGTCCTCGAGCTTGGCCGGTTCCAGCTGAACCTAAGCATCCTTAAATTTGTAAGACCGCATCAGCTGTGAGCTGAGACCCAGCTGCTCTGCCCAGCTAGTGGGCATTTCTGAGAGGGCCTTCACAGGAGCCCTGGGCATTTGCTCTCGCTGGACTCTGCCTCCTGAATTCTGGACCACAACTTCCTCGCTTTTCCCAGCCTCTCTGAGGACTGGCTGTAGTTTCACGGCCCTAGCTTGTAGAAACACTTTGCATAATTTCAGTGTGAATACAAATTTCATTGTAATTGTTTTCTACAGATGATGATTCTTTTTTTGGTTTGGGTTTTTTTTTTAACAGCTTATGGAGCCACTCTCATTGAACATTGCCTTATAGAAGCTGGATTTTCTGGTTATGTCAAAATAGATCAGCATATGGAAAGTAAAGGTATGTAGGAAATAATATTTTAAAGGCTGTACAATATATATATGGTAGTGTTTATGTCTGTGTAGTATTTCTTCCGAAGAGATTTCCTTAAACCTGTAGTTCTGAGCATACAGTTATATGTTTTAATGTTTATAGGTTGAGGACGAACCTTGTTCACATTAAAACTCTTGAATTGTGCATATGTTCGAGATAAAACATCAGACTCCTCCTATAGTCTAAATGGTTTTATAATGAGATACCACCTTACACATCAGGTGAATTCTGGCTGTGTAAAGGGATGTTTTACAAGGATTCTGTATAGAAGAGTTAGCATCAAAGTCTTTCTTTATCTATAGCAATCACAGTGGGGATTTGATAAAGTAGCAGCTTTACATTTATTGGGAAATTATGGATTTGGGTAGTAAAGTCAGGATAGATTTTTCTGTAGTCTTTTTTTTTTTTTTCCTTGTGTGCTTTATATTTTTGATAAATCAAAAGGATTTTTTGTTTCCTACTGTGTTATAGTGCTGTAATAAATCAACTTTGTTACAAACAAATAACACAGCTACTGGTTTATGCTTTGTCTCTGCAGTTTTATTTTTATAAAGTGCTGGTATTTGTGTGGTCTTTTTTTTTTCCTGAAACTAGAATAAATATGTCTTAGAAGTACCTATAAAGATTTTTTTATTGAAAATTCCCCAAATATAAAATGTGTACTGAGGCTCCTGTTGAAAATGAACGGTATTTGTTGTAGTGAAGCAGCAGGGGTAAAGGATATCTGCTATTTTATTTTTGAGACATGCTAGAATCCTACTTAACGTGGTTAGGTTGGACAGATTGCTTCAGGCACTAAACTGGAAGAGCAGTTGCCTGGGCCTTTTATTGATTTGCTGTTGTCCTGTGTTTGTGTAAAAATATCTTTCTGTTCTAGGTGTTTTAAAATATTCCTCTCCTCTCCCCTCTCTCTTTAGAAAATATTGAAAAAGTACTTACTGCTTTAGAGAAGGCAGAAGAATATATGACACTAACTGACAACTTCAATGGGAAGGTGGGTCTCAGTTGGGCGACTTGGTTATCAGTTATGCAGGAATTGCAGAATTAAACTGGTAGGCAGGTATTGTTCAGCACATGCTTGTTCCTGACATTATCAGTTACAGACTTTATTCTGTGAGCTTGGGCTCCAAGTGGTGATGGGGAATAAAAATTGCTTCCTTGCACCAGATGTGCAGCAATTAAATAATTTACAAGTGAATTATGTAGGTCCTATGAGAATTGCGCTTGTGCTTTAATAACAGGTAACACTGTTCTGCACATAAACTGTGCATTTGTGTGATAAGCTGTAGGATAGTCCTGAAGTTTGTAAGAGAAGTTTACCTTTTTTTCTGGGAGAAGTTGAAGTCAAGACAAGCAAGTGGTCAGGGCTTTACTCAGTCAGTCACATTGCTTCCTGTCTCGTGCTGATCAGTAGGTTAGCACACAAAACTTTGCCTTGCCGGGATAAGGGGGATCATTTTCAAAGACAAATGCTGATGACATATTTATGTATTCTTTTAGGGCTATATTATCCAGAAAAGGGAGAAAAAGCCAAGTCTGGAACCAGATAAACCAGCAGAAGATATCTACACGTAAATATTTGAAGTATTTATTTCTTTATCTACTAGTCTGCATAACATAAATTAGTTTTCAGGTGATAATATCAAATGTGTATTTTACAGATATGAGGAATTTCATCCTTTCTTGTTTTCTCAACATTCAAAATGTCCGTACTTGGAATTTGACTCATTCAACAAGGTACAGTGCTTTTGCTGATACTGTACTTAAGTGCTTTAATTGACTGATGCTAAGAAGAGCAATTAAAATGTAGTGCAGAAGTTGTTACTGAAAACATAGACCTTGGAAGACATGATTAATTTTATGGATAAATGTTTTATGCAGACCAGGCTAACTAAAACAGGGCCTTCAGGTTACTGCTGAGCAGTATTGTCCTTATTAACTCAGTTAGGTCCTGTAGCTGAAATGTGGCACTGAATGGAGGTGTGTATTGAACCTGTCAGGAAGGTGGCTGTTATCAGTCCTGGTCAAACATTTGGTTACTGGAGAGTTCAGACACTCAGTTATCGCTGGAGGCAAACAGTCATCACAGTCGTCACATTTATATTTTTCCGGTTACTACTTTGAAAGCTTCAAGCACCTGATTTAGTATTTCCTTGAGTGTTGTCCTTCCTGGTCCTTGACTCATTAACATCTGAAATTATTAACTGCGTGTTGTTCCTGACCTTGATCTCCAGAATTCCCATTTCACTTTCCTACCCTGCTTCCTGGCTGCTGAATTTGTGTCATCTCCTGCACGGCACTGATGATCTAAGCAGCCTAGAACCTTCCTCTTGTTTTAAGCACACTGTCTGGCAACTGGAACACCAGGAGCGGTTCTTAGGCATACTTTCTAGGTTTTATTGTGTTTTGTTTTGTTTGTTGTTTTTTTTTTAACTGACCTACTGAAGCCAGGGCAGACTGGTCTATCATCGCAATCATTTAGTCTGAAGAGCTCACTGTGTCAAATAGTAGCTTCCTTTTCATCATTTCTTAGCAAAAAATGTGGGTCGTAGTTTCGCCCCTTATTTACCTGTGCCTAGCCCTTGGTTTGCAGTGAGACATAACCCTTGATTGTCTTGCTGAACTCATCCCCTGCAAAGGCAAAACGGAGGAAGTTACTGAACCCTGTTTTAGTATCTGTCTCCTCTTTTTAGTACTTTGCAGCCACCTCTCTTGAGTGGAGCCTCCTCTGCCTGCTTGTTGCTGGTCTAAGTTAGTGCAACCTTTGAGATTCTTAAAGTTGATTTTCTCTTGCAGGCAGTAGACGAGTTCTACTCCAAGCTAGAGGGACAGAAAATTGATCTGAAAGCATTGCAGCAGGTATGCTCTCGTGCAAGAGTGGGGCATCTGAGCTTCAAATGCTTCGTTTGCTTCTTGTAGCCTGGGGTGAGGGAGGTGCCATTCCTTATTTTTGTAATGGAAACGTTGAGTCAGTGGTGGTCAGGGAGTGGATTTCAAGATGTATAATGTAGCAGTTGGATGTGTGTGGAATACAAGTAATAGCATTAACAATAGTGTTTTGGAGATTCTGCATCTCTTATGCTGCCGTATTTTTCTGTGCTGGAATGCTCTATTGAATGCCTTGCGGTGAATAAGTGATAAGATGACATTTGTATATGTATTTTTCCATCTTTCTTATTTTTGAAAGGAAAAACAAGCATTGAAGAAACTTGAAAATGTCCGTAGGGATCATGAGCACAGACTAGAAGCTCTTCAGCAAGCTCAGGTAAGAGTGAGATTTATTTTTTTAACTAAGCGTATACCTAGTGTTTCTTGAAGAGTTGTACCTGCTGCTCTGCATTGCTACGGTCAGCGTGAGGTCCCAAAGTGAAGCCTTCCATTGTCACTGAGCACCCTGTGGCCCCTCAGGGAGCCTAGGCCTGCCCAGCGGGGCTCTGCTCCCTTCTGAGTGCTTTGTACCTCTCTTGCCAAAATTTGCTTGTGCTGCTCTGCTTGTGGAGTCAAGTTGGCTGTTGTCCTATGTGATCACTTTAATGCCACTCTTGGATTTCATCTCAATATTAATTACTACCTCTATTTTTTTAAACTATTGCTGAGTGTATGTTTAGCTTTGATGAGTATAAACTTCTTTTCTTTCCTTAAGGAAGCTGATAAGATAAAAGGAGAACTTATAGAAATGAACTTGGAGATCGTCGACCGAGCCATCCAGGTGGTCCGTAGTGCGTTAGCCAACCAGATAGACTGGACAGAGATCGGAGCGATTGTTAAAGAAGCTCAAGCGCAGGGAGACCCTGTTGCAAGTGCAATCAAAGAATTAAAGCTTCAGACAAATCATATCACAATGCTGCTGAGGTAAGTACATTGCAGATCACCTGTACCAAATGCAAGTAGGACTGACAGTGTGAGCTGCATAGGAGACAGTTATCTTTTTATTTAACTTGTGCATTGGTATTTAAATTGTTCATTTTTTCTTACCACAGCATGAAGAGAACAGAGTTTTGTGAGCAAAAATGGATTACTTCTTTTTTGCTTTCACAAGTAATAGTAATTTGGTTACCGTAATAGCTTTTGGTTTAGTGTTTTTAGAGTCTGTCAGACTATATTCTAAATCATTGGAAGGTGTCCTAAAGCAGCATAGGTCCAGAGCTCCACTCTGTCAGTCAGCAGTTAACGGTCTGATTTTTGCTGCTTTGATCTGATCCTGCCCCTTTTCATGCTGCTGACTGCTAACGGCAGTCCAGTGAAAGGCTGATGGTTCCAGATTGCAGCTGTTGTGAGCTGCAAGTTTTGAAGTTTTGATGCTGATTCTTGTAGAAGTCCTGATGAGAGAACTGGCAGTGAGGCAGTATTTGGAGTGTCTTTAAAAACCGTTTCTGACACTGTATCGGGATGCTAGAGGTAAAAAAGTAAGAATTTCTCTTTTATAGCTAGAATTTTTGGTATGAAAGCTGTAATGTGGTGAAGTTAATTTAGGAATTTTTAGTTACTTCATTTTCAGAAATGTTAGTGTATAGAATAAACTCGTTTTCAGGAGTGAGTTCTGTGTTGTCAGCTGTGTCATCAGTCTCTTTTCTGTCTGTTTTAGTAGTGAGTAGTGATTGCTTCACTGATCAAACACGCTCAGTCAGCCCACCAAGTGCTGAAGCATGCATCCTTAGTACAAAGGACTGGGGAGATATATTTTCCTTTATGAAGAACGTTATTTTATGCTGCTCCACCAGCTTTTGCTCCACAGACTTAGTACAGATGTATCGAGCAGGATTTAATGTCCTGGCGAGAAGCAAATACAAATCTAGCTAGCGTGTGCTCAGTATACCTCTTTGAAGACAGCGGAGCAGGTATTTTTTGAGGTTTTAAACCAGCATGTTGCTGTCCTGTTCAATGAGTCAGTATGGTGATGTAACTGTTCTCTTTTCATGTGGCGATCACGCATAGGATGTCTTAGGTTTCTTTTACTTGATGTAAGTAGATCTTCGGAGATGTCCTTCATTTTAAGTCTAGATTTTTCTCTCGGCTGATAGTACGGATGTGTGTCTTTTGATAAAAGAAATTGCCTTGGAAAATGTCACTTCCTTGGATTGGAAAATTTGGGGTCTTATTTTTCTTTTTTCCCCAAAATTTTGTCTGACTCCAAGACATAAATGAGTTTTCATGTAGGGCATCCTGGGGCATTTCTGCAGCTGCACAGTGAAAATGGTTTAAGTGTTGCTTAGGCCATTTCCAGTCTTCACGAGAGAATAGAAATAAGAGTGCGTTGCACTAAGGGTAAAAAATAGCCAGTTCTCTTATCTCATTTATATGATGTCATGTTTTTTTAGGAACCCGTATGTGTTATCTGAGGAGGAAGAGGAGGAGGATGATGCTGATTTAGAGAAGGAAGAAACGGAAGAGCCAAAGGGAAAAAAGAAAAAGAATAAAAACAAACAGTCGAAGAAACCTCAGAAAAACAAGCCGTCATTAGTTGATGTTGATCTCAGTTTGTCTGCATATGCCAATGCCAAAAAGTAAGGTTTACAGTAAACATGTGCTTTGGTAGTAGAAGTTTCTGTATGCTTGCAGTTGTTAGTGAGAACATCATAGGAAGGGCTCTGTGTATATCTTGTTAAAAATAAAAGTTGAAAATTGAAATGGACAGCTTGCCCTGAGCTCTAGGACGTGTATTTTCGTGGTCCAGAAGCCGTATCTCACTGTTGCATAGCAGCTAGTCTCTAGCTATCATGTTAATTTAATTGTGAGTACAGTTCTGCCCAGTGACACATGGAACAAAATGGCTGCTTTTGCCACATGTGAACCCAAACACGGTGCTCGCTCTGTCTGAGGAGGGGACTGACTTCATCTAGCTGCTTTGGTGAAGACTAAGCCAAAGGTCTGGGCTAAAAAAAAAAAAAAACTGCTCAAAATTGAATGCTAATGGCAAATGTAGAGGACTGTAATAAGTACATTCTAAAAATGAGTGAATCTGCTGGGATTTCAGATACAAACAAACTTGTGTCTTGCAGGTACTATGATCACAAAAGACATGCAGCTAAGAAAACTCAGAAGACAGTGGAAGCTGCAGAAAAGGTATTTTTTTCTTTGTTTTTAGAAGATATTTAAAAGCAAAGTCCCTGTCACTGATCAGTAGAAAATCCTAACTTGGTCTAGGTAGTCCTAATGAGACATGAAAGGTAAAAACAACCAACCAGGGTTGTTCCA
>NW_009661375.1:3098506-3125901 GCF_000708025.1 Charadrius vociferus | reverse complement strand
TTCCACCAGTAGCATTGTGAACACGTAAGACAGGTGCTTGATGGAGATACTGACAGACCAGTACTTATGGAGGCAGGACTGGAAAATCAATGGAGATCCTTACAATCAAAGAGGTGATAATCTTCACAAGGGGCAGCTATCCAGGGCGGAGGATTATGAAGATTTTAGGACAGGTGTCTTACCTGTGCGCAAGGGGAATGCAGGCCTGTGTATAGCAGCAGGATGTGGAGCCTGCGCTCTGAAGAACTTCAGAGACATTTCCTACCAACTGCCCTACTGTTCAGTGATCAGTTTGGTGATTCCTGTGCTGGCGGGTTGCGATCATGCTTTCTGTCTAAATAGGCATTTAAATCGGCTGAGAAGAAGACGAAGCAGACGTTGAGGGAAGTTCAAACAGTTACCACCATTCAGAAAGCGAGAAAGGTCTATTGGCAAGTACAGTTTCATTGTCATTATCTAATCCGTTGTGGACATGTGCAAATGTAGAACGACTGTGTCAGGCTGAGTTTTCACTAGCTTAGAAGTGGAGCTAATTATGTTTTCTAAGCGCTACACTTTGTATTGAGTCTTCTTACAATTGTTCCTCGAAGGTGCTGGCCTGATCCTGTTAGTGCCTTTGCCTGGGAAAGTTCCTTTCAGTGGATGTGGACTTAGTTTTATGCTTTTAACACGGCTGGGAAAATGGGCTTAGTAAAAATAGGGAACTTCACTGTTACTTTCTGGCAGCTCTGTGAAATAATAACAGTAAATTTAAGAAAAAAAAAAAAAAAAGGCAAGAACAAAAGACAAAACCTCAAAGCTTTTTGTAGTCTAATAACTGAGTTATTAAAATAAAAATAATTAGGAGGCAGCTGGGCTTTGTGGTGATGGTACTTGTCATTTCATCTCAAAATATCATTGGCAGTGATAAATTTGTACCATGCCTTGTTTTTATGCCCTGGGCATATGGATGGATGTGAAACTATTTGCAGTGTCTTTTGTAAGGAGTAGATCGATAAGATCGATATTCTTAGAGTTTGGTATAAAAAAAAATACCTTTGTAATGTTCTGTTAGTTCCAGGTGTTTTTCACACAATGGATTTGATATAATTTGGCAGGTTTGAGAAGTTCCTGTGGTTCATTAGTTCTGAGAATTACCTTATTATTGCTGGAAGAGATCAACAGCAGAATGAGTTGATTGTAAAGCGATACCTTAAACCAGGTGAGAGTCTGTTTAAGTGGAGTATATCGGTTTCTCTCTTATTTTCCAGTTTTGTAAATGTAGAAGAATAACACAGGAAGGTCTGTCTGGTTTGTTCTTAATTTGGGTCTTAGGTCAAAGGGGACTTTGGTGATGGTGAGTCCTGGAGACTGTGTGTGTTGTCTGTGGAGTGCCGGGGGGGTCTGCTGTGGGAGACTGGACCCTCCAGCACTGTGGGGCAAGAGGAGGTTGGATGGACTCTTGTCAAGAGCAAAGGAACTGATTCTCCCTGGAGCAACTGCGAAGGACTAAAAGCTTTCTGTATGCTCTCCCTATCCTGCTCCTTGCAGCCAAAATAGCCGTTGCCAGCTAACGTTAGAAACCTTCACCTTAGCTCGAGTGATCTGTGTAGTTACCAAGTGTGTGACTCAGATGAGTCACTTCTTTTCCAGGGGACATATATGTGCATGCTGATCTCCATGGAGCCACGAGCTGTGTGATCAAGAACCCATCAGGTACCTTATGTGGGGCTGATGCAGGGACTTGTAGAAGCCTGGGGGCACTGCGAACTGACAGCCTCTGCAGTGCATGTCAGCCCAGCCCAGCAAGCTGCCTTCCCCCCTTGCAGTGGTACCCAGCTCCAGTGGTGCCCACTCACTCAGTTTCCCTTAAGATGTGAGAGGCATCAGTCCTAAGATCAGGTTGTCACTGACTGCTGCTGTTTCTCAGCCATGACTGGCTGCTTGGAATTGCTCAGTTTGTCTCCCAGTGGGAAGAAGCAATGGAGATGTGCTCCCAGAAACAAGTGTTAGTCACTGGCAGAGGTGGTGGGGCAAGTGCTTGCTGCTACCAGAGTGCTGCTGAGACTTTGAGTGGTGGCGTAAGCAGTTCGGGTGGTGGTGGAGAGTGCTGATCTCGGCAGAGAAGCGTTAATGCAGTGGGATGGATCTCATGGGAGACCAGCTGTGCAAACCCTGCCCGTGCCCCGTTCCTGGGAGGTGGTGGAAGTTGGCCTTGTGTGGTGAGGAGCACAGTTACTGCTCCCTTGTGGAGCTGAGCTGAGGAAGGAGCGGTAGCACAGCTGGCTTCAGCCTCTGTTGGTGGGCCGTGAAGAGCAGCTGCTGACACTGCTTCTGCTCTGTCCGTACTGCCTTCAAGCTTAGCCAGGCCATGTTGTCTCTGCCCAGGGCAAGCTCACATGCTGGGTTAGGGCACGTGTGGAAGTTGGATCTCATTTGCTGATGTGTCAGGTGTTACTTTGTAGGTGAACCGATCCCTCCACGAACCCTGACAGAGGCAGGCACGATGGCGTTGTGTTACAGCGCTGCCTGGGATGCCCGTGTTGTCACCAGTGCTTGGTGGGTCTCCCACAACCAGGTGAGGACACTCGTGCGTGAACTTTGCAGACAGAACGTCTGAAGGAACTGATGTGCAACTGCAGACAAGTGTCTCTGTGTGGGGACTGATGGATGTGGGTGAAACTTGTTCTCTGATACCGTTCCTTGTGGGTTCTCCCTGGCTTTGCTGCGCTTAGGGCCAGGCATGGAGGGGTAACCTCCATGACATGACAGAGGAAAAGGACTTTTCTTGAGAATGAAGTTTTCATTTTTTTTTCAGTTGGGCTTCTAGCTTGTGTATTAACGGCAGTCTTGTTGTGCTTCCAATCAACTCAAGTGTAAGGGTGGAGAGTTTACATCAAACTGGAGGTCGCAGTGCCTTTAGTGTTCTTATTTCCTGAATAACCCAGTTACTTACCCAGGACTTCTAAAACGTAGTGCCAGTAGTGTGTGATTGAATTGAAACATCTCTTAGGAAAATATTCTACAAAGGACAGGAAGAACGCCTCGGAAACGGAGTCCTTCCACAAACTGTTCCCATAAGTTAAAAATGCAGCTCGCTTGAATGTTGCTTTTGTTAGTGCTGTTATTACGCAGTGCTGGCCTTCTGTCACAGATGCTCTCTGTAGTGTGTCATGATTTTTTTTTTTTAGGTTTCTAAAACTGCACCTACAGGAGAATACCTCACTACTGGAAGCTTCATGATCCGAGGTGAGACACAAAGGAACAGCATGAATTTGACACTGGGCTTTTTTTCTGAAGACCCTGTGCTGTCCTGCTGTGGCGGCCACCTGAGCTGCCCCCCTCAATGTGGCAGCCAACAGATCCCACTCTTCTCCTGAAAATCTGTTCTGGGCAGTTTAGACTGAATATCAGGCAGCTGCAGCAGCATTTCTAGCTGAGGCCCTGGGCAGAAGATCATTAGCTAAACTGCTTTTGAGTTTCTCCTGTTCTGTTATCATCCAAGAGACAGAACAAGTTCCAGTGTAATTTTATGGTAGCCTGAAGCCTCTAATAAAGCTGAATTTTGAAAATACGTCACGTAACATAGCTGTTAAACCTCCTCTGAGATTCTGCCTCTGTTTTTCAGGGAAGAAGAATTTTCTTCCACCTTCATATCTGATGATGGGCTTCAGCTTCTTGTTTAAGGTACTGCTTTCTCTGTGCAGCTCCTGCTGGCTTTTGTAATTTGGTTTGAGCTGTAGGAGTCTCATTTTCTGGTTCTTGCTTATCAGTATATTCCCAATTACTTCTTCTCCCACTGGGACAAATCCCATAAAACGCTACTTGCTGAAAATTACTCTGCTTTCATTTCCATTTTTCCCCTGTTTGCACTGTCTTCATTTAAAACAAACAGACACTGTGAACATTACCGCCTCTGCTAGATTTTTATACCAGCTCTGTTTGAAGCATATGTTTAGGGAGTCTGCTCGTTGTGCAGTTACGTGTGTCTCCTCATTAGCTGTACTTTCTATGTTGTCAGACTTGGGTTTAAATGTGCTGGTTTAGTTTTCTTGGCTTTTGAATGGCAAAAGGTGTTCAAAGAGAAAGAATAAAGCTGAGTCAGGTGTTCTCTGAACGGGCTGGAGAACATCACTGGAGCTGCTACTGGCCTAACATAAAGGCGCCTCTGTTGTTAGGTGGATGAAAGCTGTGTTTGGAGACACCGAGAAGAAAGGAAGATCAAAGTACAGGATGAGGATCTGGAAACGGTTTCCAGCAGTGCCAGTGAACTGGTGTCCGAAGAAGTGGAACTATTAGGTACAGTGGATGTCACTGGGATGCTGACAGATGGGACTGTTCAGGGTTTGGCATATAGTTCCCTGCACTGTGTTATGGGTCAGTTTGGTGTTTCTAATGTGAACTGTATTTTCCCCACCTGTGTGCCCCAGAAGGAGGAGAAAGCAGCAGCGAAGAGGAAAAAGCAGAGTGTCAGGAAACACCAGAGGATGTGGAAGCCATGTCTGAGAGTAATCGTGATGAGGGTGTTGCTGACCTTGACCAGGGCAGAGTAAACACACCACCTGCACCAGAGGGTGACTCTGAGGAGGATGATGGAGAATCTGAAGATGAAGTGGAACATCCAGAGTCAAAGACTGAAGTGAAGGAGGAAGAGGTAAATTACCCAGATACAACAATCGACCTGTCGCATCTTCAGTCTCAAAGGTAAGTGAAGAAGCAGCTGTGCTTATCAGCAATGTGGGCGCTGCTAAGGATCTGCGTACTGGTAAAATGCTGCCAAGACAAGGGCTGTGATGAGTTGCCGTCACTTCTTTCGATGCTCAGCTCTGCTGGCTGCCAGAGGGCAGGGCAGCAAGCCTGTACTGTGGGAATACTGCCATGCTGTGTGCCATTCCCTGCCACTTCCCTGCACGGCTCTTCCTTGTGTGCTGCTGCCTTTGGATGCCCCTCCTGAAGTGTACACACACACACACACACACACACGCAGAGCCCCCATTTTCTTTTCAGAGCTGTTCAGACTTGAGAAACTGGAGTCATGAGTTGTTTCCGCTCTGCCAAGCTGGTGCTGAGTTACTGCTCTGCGTGTGGCTGCGAGATGAGCTCATCCCCCTGTTGTCCCTGGAAATGGCACTCCTTAGAGGGTGCAAGGAGTCGGGATTGAGTGGGTGGAAATGGACGGCACTGCAGGGAATACCACAGCTGAGCGGGGCTGTGCACATGGAAAGCCGAACATTAGGGGTTCCTTTAGCGCATACTGTACCCAGGCTGTCTTTGTTGCTTGTTTGTGTGTGTGCATGAGACAAGCTGGCAGAGATCTGAAGACTTGTTTTGTAAACTGAATCCCAGTATTGCTGCCCTTTTCCATTCACCGAAGCTGGGGTTTTCAAGAACTAGAAAGCCAAAAGTGGTGCAAGCAAGTTAGCTAATGTCTGTGTTGGGGTGATGTGTCCATGGTTGAGCTTTTCTACATCTATTGATGAGCTCCATTTTGATCTCCCTACAGATCCCTGCAGAAAATCATCCCCAAAGAGGAAGAACCCAACTTGGTAAGGTTCCAGCTCAGATGTTTGGCAAAGAGCAGTGTGAACTGCTGCTGGACATGGTGTGCTCTAACTGCGTTTCACTTCTTAGAGTGACAGCAAGTCCCAGGGGCGAAGGCATCTGTCTGCCAAGGAGCGGAGGTGAGAGCCTCTTTGTGTTTGCAGTGCGGTGAATGCCTCCTCCCCATTCCCTCTCCAGGAGCTGGGCGCAGGCCATGTTTTCCATGTCCCAGTCTGCCCTGGTCCTTGCCCATAGTCCATTCTGCATTTCTAGTGTGGGTCCCGCCTGTGAGATGTGGCTGGTTCTCTCTCCTTCGGGAGTGCTGGTTGTGAACAAGGAGTTTCTTGGGTACTCATGGGCTCAAGAGGGTGTTATTTCCAGTGTACCTGCCTCAGGCTCTCCCGTAGCCCCATGGCAGGGAAGCAGGGTGGTAACGCTAGCAGGAGAGCAGCGGACTCTTGTCACAAGAAGAGGCAATGTATCAAGTGATCATTTTCCTTAGAGAAATGAAGAAAAAGAAGCAGCAAAACGACTCGGAGAACTTGGAGCTGCCTGAAGAGAAGCAGAAAGAGACGGAGACACAGCCTCCCCCTGCTCCCAACACCAATAAAGGTGTGCCGGCCCCTCAGCCCATCAAGCGAGGCCAGAAGGTAGGCAGGGACCAGGTTTACCCAGGGGTTGAGCCGTTGACATGTGAAGTGTGGACAGAAATACCGTGTTTCTGTCAGACATCCATGGCTGCCTGGTAGTTTTAGACTCTTGGTGGTGCTCTTGGTGGTTTCAGGATGATGGTGCCAGTCTGTTAGCATAGAGCACGCTGTGCTTTCCTCAGTGAAACCACAGTCTCTTGGTTACTGGGGAACTGCTCTGAAAGAGGTTCAGGAGACCTGGAAAGAAAATGCATGTGGGGTCCGTATCTAGGTGTTTGTTTGTGGATGTGAAACTCTGCAAAAGTCACTGTTTCTAAAGCTGCCTGTGTGTTTTCTTCTGCAGAGTAAAATGAAGAAGATGAAGGAGAAGTACAAGGACCAGGACGAGGAGGACCGGGAACTTATCATGAAGCTGTTGGGGGTGAGCGAGAGGAGTTCTGCCTCTCCCTGTGGCACGGTCCCTTGGGTCTCTGGCTCTGACTATCTCTGTGTGTAACCACAGTCTGCAGGGTCGAACAAGGAGGAGAAAGGGAAAAAAGGGAAAAAGGGGAAGACGAAAGAAGAGCCGGCAAAGAAGCAACAGCAGAAATCCAAGGCTGTGCGTCGTGCTGCTGGAGGGGGCAAGGAGACGTTCCCAGCAGGAGTCCTGCTGCACGAGTCGCAGGACCCAGCCCTGGATGAGCAGCAGGATGAGAAGGTGAGCAGCACACTCACCTCTGCCCTCCTGTCCACACGCCTGTCCCTTCTCACCCTCCACCATGGCTCTCCTGGCACTGCGTAGCTGTGTTCTGCCAGGGAGGCTGAGCAGCTCTTGCTGGTTTTGGGGCACTGTGGAGAACACTGTGCCTAATGCCATGACTCTGGGAGCACGTTGCTTTCAAGAAGCAGCAAAAAAGCCTGCAGCAGTTTCTGTGCACACTGTGTTCCCAGCACAGCCAGAACGAGGGCTCAGAGGAGTACCGAGCCTCACCAGGCTGATGGGGATCCAGTTAAGCCAATAACTCCCACTCGGTGCAGCTGAAACGTAACTGAGCGCTCTGCAGATCTGTTGTTGTGAGTCAGTCAGTATCGCTGAATCGCAGCCCATCTCTCTCCTCCCAGCTTGGCATGTGGCAAGCGAATTAGAGTTTTGAAAGAAACATTCCTCCCCTCACCCACATAAAAGTGCTCTTCTTACCTTTGCTTTAAAATAAGTTAAATTCTGTTTGCAGTTAGAATGTGGCTTTCTGTGTACGGCTGATAAAAAAATTCATTTTCTCCAGGGGCTGGGGGAGAAAAAAGCATTTGTGTGCTGATTTTCAGCTCTCATGTCTCCTTTGTTTGTGTGTACAGGAGGAGCAAGACCAGGATCAGCCGGGAGTTGAGGTAAATGCTCATCTTTGAAGCTCCCGTAAGTAAGTGCTGAGGAGAAGGCTTTATTCCTGCTCGAAGCCGGCGGACCCCCCTGCAGCACGCAGCTCCCTGTGACCCAGAGGCACAGGCGTTCAGCGGGCTGGGTCGTGTGTGAGCCCTCCCCAAGGGTACGGCCCTGCTGTTAGAAGTCCCCTTCTTGCCCGTGACTGTTAGAACTCAGCTTTCTTGTATTTTAAAAAAAAAACCCCAAATGTAACCTCTTTCTTCTTCCTGCCCTGCTTATCACCTACATCCCCTAACTAAGGGCTGGCCACATTGAAGTTTGTCCCTTGCCTGTGCCTCTGGAGGGCTTTGCACCCCCCGGTAACGGTGGCGCTGAGCTGGAGGATGGCACAACACGATGCAGTGCAAGTTGCTCTTTAGTCTACAAGTTTATTTACATATAAAATTGTTTCAAAGTTTTCTATAATTACAAGCTGTGGGTGTTGCCCAAGGCTGGAAATAGGTCGATTTCTTTGAATTCTTTAATGAAGGAGGACAACGGTTGTCTGGAGGGGGAAGCTGTTGGTGAGCCTGGGAAGTTGGAACCATATTTTGGGTTCCCGTTTGGGTCATTCAAAACTAAATCCATCCTGTTTCGAGTGATGTGATTTTAGTCATCAAAGATGGTCAGTAATGAATCATGGCTTTGTAATTTAATGCCAGTGAAGCAAGTGATAAAGCTAAACTCAGTACGTTTCAGTAAGCCCGTCATGAGATCTGACACGGGGTACCTGCGGGATTGCAGCAGTCGGTGCAGTTCAGCTGGAAGGGGAGAGGCCCTTCAGCCTCTGCCTCCAGGGAGGCCGCTCGGCAGGGGTTGGAGAGCCGCTGCCTGGTTTCACAGCAGAGCTCCTTTGCCCCTTCAGGAAGGCGAGGCGTTGCTGGACTCCCTGACGGGCCAGCCGCACCCCGAGGATATTCTGCTCTTCGCCGTTCCCATCTGTGCTCCCTACACAGCGATGACAAACTATAAGTAAGTCGTGGCACATTCAGTGGGAAGGGTTTGGCGGCAGCCTGCGCTGGCCGAGGGGAGCCTGCGTCCTTCTTACGGAAACCTTCTCTTTTTGCAAGGTATAAAGTCAAGCTCACTCCAGGCACCCAAAAGAAGGGAAAAGGTACTGTGTTAAAGCACCGGAATCCTTTTCAGTGCTCTACCTGTTGCAGCCAGCACGTTTTTACATACTGTTTACATCTTTCCTGTTGGTTTTCTTTTCCACAGCTGCAAAGATTGCCTTGCATAATTTTATGCAATCCAAAGAAGCGAGTGCAAGAGAAAAAGACCTGTTCCGCAGTGTAAAGGTAACTAGTTTTTCTATGTAATTTCTTTTGTACAAACACAACAGCAGTAGCAAAATGTCCACTACTGCCATTCTGGGGGTAAATACTTCCAAAAACAAGTGTGCTATTGCCTTTTTTTTTTTTTTTTTTTTTTTTAGTCAGTGTTGTGTTTCTCAGTAGTGCTGGGGGAGATGCACTGCTTAGGCTGGGAAGAATCATTAGAAATGGAGCCTCACCTATAGCATTGGGCCTTAGCTTTCTGCATGGTGCTGCTCTTGATCTAAAGTAACATATCAGGCAAAAACATTGTCTTCCAAAAAGTTGTCTGGTCTGGGGAGAGGAAATTCCCACTCCCGCAGGCGATGTCCTGCTGTGCCGCTCATGATGGGCTCCCGCCTGCCCCTCTCTCCCGGCGAGGTGCTCACCACGGGCCGGGTAGAAGTGTCGTCTCTCTGCTCAGGCAGGACTCAGCCCACTCCATGCAGTTTTCTTCTACTTTTCTTGCCATTTCCTCCTCAAATTGGCCCCATCAGTCTGTGCACTCCACCGGGGAGAGGGCTGGTTCCTTGCGGCGCTGGTGGCTCGGTCAGCTGTTAGCACCACAGTCCCCTCTCTCCTCCTGCATCGCCTGGATGTCCTCAGGTGTTTATTTCTCATGTCACGTCAGTGGTCCCCGTTTATCAGGCAGCCCACACTGCTCGGACGGCGGCTTGCTGGCCTGTGACAGTCCCCTCATCAGAAACGCTGAGTAGCAGCAGACACTGCTACAAAAACACAATTAATGGTTAATGACCTTGAGGCAAACAGGTAGCGCCCAGGGAATTGCTGGCCCGTCCGAATGGACCTGATGTGTGGAAGCTGCACAGAAAAACCATTAAGTCTTTCATTAATAAAACATGGCGCGAGAGCCTGCCATCGGCCTTATTCTCTTTGGGGAAAAGCTGGCAGGAACAGGCACATCAGCTCTGGCCAGCGGGCGCGGAAGCAGTAGTGGAAGTGAGGAAGAGGTTTGTAAATTCCCTTCTGCTGTGTTCAATTTCTCATCTTTCGTTTTGTAGGATACAGACTTGTCAAGAAATATTCCTGGTAAAGTGAAAGTGTCTGCACCGCATCTCCTGAACAGGAAAAAGAAGTGATTCCGTACTGGGGTTTCTCACTACCAAACTGCCGCTGCTGCGCAGTCAGAATCCAGCACCTGTGGCCGAGGCGGATGGACAAACCGACCGACCGACCCCACCTGCCGTTAATTTGACTGAATTTAGCTTCCGTGGTAGCTGGCAGACAACAACCAGTTCCTGCATCACGGTTTAGATGGACTGATGGACTCTAACAACTCGATATAAATAGCATAAAACCATGCAAAAGTAAATTGCTGGCGTTTGGGCAGTGCTGCCATCTCTCGCTGTTCGTTCTCTAACGCTTTCAATGCCAGAGCCGAGCGCTCCTTCCCCACGCTGCTGGGCGAGGGCCTGCCCCAGTCTGCTGCAGCAAAACGCTTGTCGTGTTGTTTTCTTCCCAATACCCACCGCTTTCCTCTGAACGGGACTGGAGATTCTAGCAGGAGAGTTTCAGTGCAAAATACTTAATTTGAGAAAAGGTAGAATTTTACTTTTTCCCCAAATATGCCATGGGCTGCCGGGAGAGGGCCGGTGCAGTCCCAGCTCCGGCCCTCCATAGCACCCACTCCCAGCAGCACAGCCAAACTGTGCCGCGTAATTATTACCCCTGGGGGGGTGAGGAAGGGGCAGGGAGCAGCTGGGGGGGTCAGAGTAAACCCCCGTGTGCTGTATCAGCACAGCCCAGAGATGTGAAACCACAGCTCTGCTCTGACGCTCTGCGCCACCCCGAGCACTTGCTCAAGCTGTAGCTAAAGCTTGCATAGGAATTACAATACAGGAATTATTTTGTTCTAGAAGTCAAAGTTTTTAATTTTATTCTAAGGACAGCTTAAACATGAGTTCACCCCTTCCCCACAGCAGCACAGCCTTTTCCTTGTCCCCGATGTCACCTGCTGGGGCTGCTGACTGATGGAGCCGAGTCAGCGAAGGCAGGCACTGACACATCCCGCTGCCACTCTGATGTGCCACCGCCACGCTGAAGTCCTTCAGGCTGTTCCAGCTGCAGGCGAGCTCCGCAGGTTACCGACACGGCTGATAACAGGCTCAAGCACTTTCAGTTACACTTCTCAGGGCAGAATATCTGCTACCTAAGGTTCACAATTGAAGTTTCACAACATAAAGAGTTCCAAAAAAACAAACTACAAACAAGCAGAGAGTAGTGGTGCTTAAACATCCCACAGTTTACGACAACGGACAATTTCTAAATCCCGTTTCGCTGACCTCAAGCATTTGTGGCAAAAATGTTAAGCAGTTTCCTAACGCTGCAGACTAAAACAGGACTGCTCACCCGTCACAGCAATCCTCAGCCCAGTCCAGCACAACGCTCCCCTTTAACAGTCAGGGTCCACCACAGCGTTTCCTGCACAACCAGGACGCTCCTCAGGGTCTTGACTGGGGACTCCACAACAAGTATTTCCACACGTGCCCACCCCATCTGCTCGCGTGGGGCTGGCCCTCACACGTACATCAAGGTGGACAAACCCAGAACTAGTTTAGCTTAAGCAGAGGATACATCTCCACTTGCATTAAATACATTTATTGCAAACATCTTTTTACACAAAAATAGGTTCTCTCTAGGCCATTCACATGCAACTGAAAGGCAAGAAGCAACTACCTACAACGATACAGCTATTTAACCTATACAAGTTTAACGGCTGCCACGCTTGGTAAGATCATGACATCTTAGAATCGCTCATCCATGCACAGAGGCTGCAGAGGGCTCAGGAGCCCGAGGTGTTGTTGCTTCCAAACCGTTGATTGACGCTGTGCAGCAAGTGCTTGGGGAGGCAGTTCCAGGAACTCGCCAGCATCTCCTTAAAGCAAATGACCGCTTCGAGGCAGAGCCTTGGGGAGAGGGAAACACGGCCGGCGTTAGCCCGGGGTTGAACGAGGGCTGCAAGGTAAGCTCATTCTTTACAGCTATTTAGCGAGGGCTCGTTCTCATTGTCAGTGCCAAATGTTTCTGACAGGAATCTGGATCTATCCTCTCAAAATCGGCTGCTGTTTTTTCAGCAGTCTTTAGGGGAAGAGATGGTTTCAAGTATTTGAAACACCTAAGACTACTTGTGGTAGATGGAGACACGACAGTTTAATGTCACGGTCTTGCTTTCTTACCTTACAAGAGATCTTGGTTGTAGAGAAAACACAAGTATTTCATTACTGTGAGCCTGGGGGTGGGGAGGGAGAGAGAAAGAAGCAATTCAGTTATGTGGATTCACCTTATTACAGCAGGAGCCAAACCAGCCAAGGCTCACACAAACGGCGCCTGGAAAGGTGGGCAAACTGCTCTGAGGACTGGAGAGGCTGATGGTGGGGAGTAGAGTGGCCTTCACGTAAATCACAAAGGCAGCAGACAAACTGAATGTAGAATTGCTCACCAAATCCTACAAGGTGGGAAGTTACGGGCACTGGGGGAACTACTATTCATCCAGCTGGAGGGGAACGGGCGCACAAAGCAGGCAGGCTCCCACGCCGTCCCGTCCCTCTGCGGCATCTCCCGTTGCTGCCAGAGGGGGGACGGGGCTGGCTGGGATCTGCGCTGAGGGACTTTGGACTGGATCAGGCTCAGCAGTCAATGTTTTTTGGTTTGTGGTTTTTTGGTTTTTTTTTTTAAATGGTTATGCCTGCTCCCTGAATGCACATAAACATCACCTGCCAGAGCTGAGCTGCCGGTGTGTTAAGAAGTGTTACACCACTCTTGTTTGCCACTTGCCCGTTCCAGCTGACGCCCACTGGTTCTTACACTAGCAGGTGCTTGTTCCCGCTCTCCCTTTCCAACCAACTGGTGTTTTTACCCCCGTCCTGGCTGAAGAGCCCCTCTTTGCTCGGCCCGTTCTCACCAGGACTCCCTGCGGGCAGCGCAGTGAAGAAATTACTTTGGGAGGGGCTCCCTGAAAACAGCCCCGTGAGCTTTGCCCCAGGGCAAAGCTAAAGCAATAGTTGGGAGATAAGAACAGGCTCCAAGTAAAAACAGTAAGTCAGTTTGTTTAAATAATGAATAATGACCTGTTTTCCAGAAAAGCAGCAAAATATTTTCCCTTCAAGCTTTGTTTATGCACCTTTGTCAGTCCTCACGAGATCACGCTGACAACTACAAGCATTTCACACCCTCTGGAGCCGTGAGGCACCGCGGCCCCTGCAGGAAGGGCTGGGCTGCACAGGAAGGGAAAGCTCGAAATAAACTTACGGCTTTGGAATGGGCAAGTAAGTTGTTGGCACAGCCCCCAAAGACGATCACCTCTCCCTCTTCGCTTGCACAAGCGGTATGCCACAACCTAGGAACAGAAGTTGCCCTGCATTAAACCAAAAAAACACCCCACCCAGTAACACGTTTGGGATTTGTATTTAAAAGTTAACGCATGCAAGTTTGCCCTTCCACCCGTACGCTGTAGACGTGACTAATTCATCGGGAGTTTACGTTCAGAGAAGGAAAAGTGGTCAGCGAAGGATGGGCTGTGTACGGTGCCCTGGTCAGAGCGGGGCTGCGGGGCCGTGTCTGAAAGCCACAGGCCTGTCGCTCCCGGCGGATGGCTGTCACGATCCGCTCGCACAAACTTTAGTTTCATGTCCCGCTTGAGTCAAAAGACTGAACGAACACGGTCAGTCAGATCTGGTATTGCTCTCCTCAGACTTGGGGAAACGACGGATCTCAGGCGTGCGTTCAGCAACAACACAGCACTGTCCTGCTGCTCCACAGGGGGGAAAGCGGGGTGGGTAGGGGGGCGGCAGCTCGGCCTGGTTACTGCCCCAGGAAAACAGAGCCCTCTTCATCCCCACCTGCGGCAAGAGCGAGGCCAGAGGGCAGGCCAGGAAGCATCACCGCTTTAACTCATTTAACCTTGGATCAGAACACTTCCCCAAACAAGATGGATCACAGCAACTCACATGACACGAGTGTTTTCGATACTATATAGATGCATCACAGAAGTTTTGATGCTTTTAAATTACAGGTCACCAACTCTAATTTACTCAGCAGGAAGACAAAAATATGCAGGGTGTGCACAGGATTAGCCACCAGCGAGGACGCTCAAAACGGTGACACCTGCTTGCGTACAGTTTGCCGGCAGAGCAGGAACGCGCAGGTTGCAGTTAGCTCTCATGCTGGCACGTGCAGATCAGAGACCTCTGCAGCCAGGAGATCCAACCCAAAATCCCCGTCTCTCCTGCTGTTTCACGAGCACTGAGCTATACGCTACCTCCAGCCCTACAGTGGTATTCGATACGCCGGCATTTCTGGGGTGGAAGCTAGCAGTAGTATTGCGTTGTTAGGAAAAACGAGTGCTGGAAAGAGGAGCACGTGTCCTCTCTCTGACTGCCAACATGAAAAGCTCCCTCACTCTTTTTTTCTAGGTTTCCAGGAAAGCCTCTACCATACCTTGGTTTTTCAGAATAGTTATGCTCAAACTGTATCCACTCATTCTTGCTGATACAATAAATCCAAGCGTCACCTGAAAACAAGCAAAACCCCAAATACAAACAGTATTCTGTTAGTTCTTTCACATTTGCTGCACTACACGTACTCTGGGGTAACACAGTCCATTTTTGTTCTTAAATAAATCAAATTTTTTAGGAAAAACCTCTATGAAACTTTGGACTGCTTATTTGAAAAACAGGCGTTTAATAATGGTTTATGAGAGCGAAGTCAGAAGGGAAAGATGGAGAACTGTAAAGCTCTTACTAACTGCAATTTGCATGAGATACATTTTTAGAGCAGATTAATTCCTATAAATAATAGCGTCTCAGCGCACTCAGTGACTCCTGCTCTGTGAAATGAGCTGTTGACTGTAAGAAGTTGGATCACAAGTGCACAGAAGGAATTTAGAAAGAATTTGAGGTGACTAGGCAATAATTCAAGGTTCTGTGCACAACTGTTTAAGAACACAAAGACAACACAAACCCTTTTGGGAACGACTTACTTAATGGCTGCTTGTCAGTGGTGAATCCTCCGAAGAGAAAGAGGTGATCCGAGGAAATGGGTGTTAAAGAATGCCACGATCGGCCAACTGGGCAAATGCCTTGCGTGATTCTGTATTTCAATAAAAGCACCACAAATTACACATGCGCTACAATAAAATAGTGCTGCGCTTTTCTGCTCCAATTATTTTTCAAATATTTGAAGGATGCCGCTGCACATAGCTCATGACCCAACGAAAAGTTTAATTTCTTTAGACACAGTAAAAGAATTTTACTCGTACCAATACTTGAAAAAGCCTGACAGCAAGAGTCAGCAACTGCTCAGGAGGATGTTCTACTTGAGTTTAGTTACTCGCTGGAGTTTACCAAGTTTCACTAGAACGATTAGAAGTGAATAAAAATCTACATATTGCTTTACAAACAAAAACCCTCAAGTTTTGGTACCTACATTTCATTCCATTCCCACGTATCCAAATTCAGATAGTAAAGATCGTTCATTCTGGACTCCTACAATAAAGCAGACCACGGTTGAAATACTCCGTTTGGGTTTCAGTACCACATCGTTAAACTGGGCTGGGGCTTACTCTGTATCTGCCACCAAACACGTAGCCTCTGTTCCCAACCGTAGCACAGGCGTGAGCTGCTCGTGGTGATGGAGTTTTACCCTGGGAACAGAAAATGTGAAATAAGAAGGTACGTTTACTTGATACACGAACAAAAGAAAGACAATGCCACTTCACCAGAAACCTGCAGTGGACCGAGTGAAGAGGAGCTGGGCTGAAGATGCCCATCGCGCACATGAAGCGGCGCGGCTACGGCCACGCCAGGCAGGCCAGGAGGCGCGGGGCGACAGCAGCACGGTGGGGCAGGGGCTGCACTCCTCTCAGGCCTCCCGGGAGAGCTCACCTGGACATCGCGCGCAAGGCACAGCAAAGTCTCACACGTCAGTCACCCCAGGAGATGAAAGGCTGAACTGAAGTCAGATTTAAGGCCAACAAGGAACAGAGAGGAAGTCATTCTGTGTGCAGAAACTTGCTTTTTTTGATGGATGGAAGATCAGAAAACTCATTAAAAACGGGGTATTTTGTTTTCCCCTCTTTAAGTGTCAAGGTATAAATTTTGCTTTTAGAAGAGGGTTCGGACAGTCACAGACCTCAGACTGTAAATGAGACAGTGACATAATAAATCATTAAGCAGTATTTTTCTCCAGTTATTTCTGAAATATTTGAGATATCCATGAGACAAAGCAATTCTTTGGTCATCTAAATAAGGAGTTACTCATCTGAAAGTTCATTTCCTCCAATTCTGTGGCGGTATCGCTCCATTTCCCTGTTCCCAAATACTTCTGGGACACTTCAAATGGTGTATATTTGGAATTACAGAGCGTTTCATTTTGTTTTGACCACAATCAGCACCCAAGTGAAAGGTACCAAACCATCACGCTACAGTGAGGATGACAGGAAACCACACACTGCGTTTTCCTGAGCTCCCCTTGAGCACAGTGCCACTGAAGCATGAAAGGAAGCAAGTCAACAGGAAAAAAAAAAAGATAAAAAAAAAAGATGAAGAGAGAAAGACAGATCAAAATAAAAGGCAAGTTTTCCGGTTCTGGAGAGGAGAGAGGACCTAGGTAAATGAATGGTTTAAATTCAGTTTAAATGGCCTCAAGAATGTTACTGAAGAGGCATCAGGTAGTTTTTATTTTGAGGGGATGTTTCCAAAGCTAGTTCTACCAACGGCGTTCCAAACCTCTCTGACAGTCCTTCCCCTACAAGCGTGTTGTAGGTAAGACTGCAGACACACAAGCTAATGACACCTCACGGAGTAGATAGGACAGAAACTCAGAGTCCCACTTTGCTGGCAAGAGAGCGAGGTAGAGGGAATTAGGACAGCTCGAGAAGGGAAGAGAGCCCCGGTCACAGAGTCCCAAGCTTTAGCTCCCGGTTGGGTTTCCTCCCCTGGCTGGGACAGACCCACCACATCCCAGGAGGGAAGCCAGGACAGCAGAAACCAGCAGTGCTGCAGACGCGGTGCTTCCCACCGGCCACAGCCAGAGCGAGCGGCCTGTGATTTATCCCGTGGAGACCACACACTTAGCAAGCACCACTGAGACAACATCAGCTCCACGAGGTCTGTTTGGGGAATCCCAGTCTCACGACCCTGCAGGGCATTTCTGACGTCCTCCTGCTCGCTAGCACTAGGTATTTCGGAGAGCTCTTCCATCTTTTCTAACTCCTGGCATTTAGGGATTGGTTTATATCCCGAAGAAGGCAGGATCACAGAGCACCTGACAACTAACCATGCGGCAGTGAAAGACTGATGACATGTAAACAAGGCTGCAGGGTGGAGCAGGAAAGCAGAAAAACGTATTTTGGGTGAATTTGCATGCTTCTTGCTTGCAAACAGTTAACCACATCTTCTAAAATAATGCCAGGGAGATACAGATTATAGATAGGACCCCTCCATGAGATACAACAGGTTAAGACAGCTTCGCCCTGCAAGTTGCCCCAGCACACAGCCCGGCACTCCGAACACCCGCGGCCCAAAGCCACTGCTGCTGGGACAGGACACCGCTAACCCCGCACAGCTACGCAGGGAGGCCGTTGTATCAGCACCCCCTTCTAACTTGACATAAATTAAGGTAGCGATCCCAGGCCTCGCAGAGTCAGGCTCGTTTTCACAGCATGCTACAGGAGGTATGGCACACAGTGAGCGTATTTCTTAAGAGCTGTAACTTAATTAACTGACGTAACACTAATAATTACCGTAGTTATAGGCTGGCTCCAAGTAAAGGTTTCAGTGTCCAGAATATGCACGTGGTCGTTCCACCCTCTAGGAAGACCTGAATTCTTTAAAGATATTAAATATGCAACAAGTTTTAATAAGCACTAATTAAATATCAAAGTTTAAATAGAAATTACTTCCAGGTTTACTTACCCAAAAAGAGGTTTCATCAAATTCAAAAGTTCCCCGTTGTTTCCCTTCAGGAAAATAACCATAGCCTCCAAAAAATATCAGCCTGAAACAAAACACGCATGAAGATCTATCAGAAATGCTATCACATCTGTTGCTACAAATTAAAGTTCTGTAAAGGCTGCGCTCAAACAGAAGACAGGAAAACCAGGGAAGCTCCTTTGGCTTCATGACTTCCAATATGTCTACAACGCAAGTTTTCCAGGTGTGGGGCCCTGTTTCTTGCCTAATCGACCCTACCACCCACATTAAATCCCTCTGTAGCTGTTTCCCAGGCCTCAGGCTTCCCAGCTTTGCTCCGGTTCCAAATGCATGAGGCTCCCAGGGCTGCTGCCTGGTCGCTGCGCTTCAGCCTTTGCTACCGGGGCTCCCGCACAGCAGCTACAGGCGTTTAGTCCTGCAGTTTCCCAACTCCGCCCTTTCCAAGCCCTCTGCCTGTCTTCCCTGAGCCCGAAATGTTCACAGACACTCCTGTGAGAAGCAAAGGGAAAGGATTACAACCCGGGCACGGTCGCTGTGGAGATGTGTGCTGGGCAGGGCAGGGCAGGGGGAGACCAAGGGATGCTACATGCAGCAGACCCTCTACCAACGAAGCGGATTGGGAAGTTTTTAGTCTTTTTGGTGGGGAAGAGGACATTTTCCCTTGTACTTGCTGTATTTTATTTCAAAGCCTGAAGAACAGTTATTATCTCATCTGGTTTTATTGTTCTTTTTGGTTTTAAAGATGTAATTTACCTTTAAGTTTTATGTTTGGGTTTTAGCACATATTAGAAACTAACGGCATGGTTTTGCCAGAAATTCTTATTGAATTATGAGGTAACAGAAAACAACCTACATCACCTAACTAAACACCCACAACTCCAGTCTTGCACAGATTTACATCTAAACTGATCACATCAAGTGTCATAACAATAAGCTTTCTCTCCACATCAAGAGTCTGAAAACTATCACCATGGGCAATTTACTATCTTTCAGGAGCCTCTGCAGCAAATCCCACAGCAAATATCGTAACAGTGAGCTTTCTCTCCATGAAATGGACAAAGCAGCACAGCCATCTGCAGTATTATACACCAAAATCACCACACGTGGCCCAAACACAAGGACATATGGCATCCCTGATTTCCTCTGCCTCACTAGGGCCGCAGACGATACAGTCAAGACCAGCTGTGCTAACAGGCAGAAGATGCCTGTGCTGTCCAGGTAAGGTTTTGTAGGGAACAGCTTAAACCCCTATCCTGTCGTAAGAAGACAGTAAGAACCCGTAACTCTTGCCAGTTGAGACCAAGGAAGACCTAGAGGCCCCTGACCGTCACCTCATATTCGCATCAGACCTCCTCAGCCCTTGGCACCATGTACGCTGGCAGTGCTGCCCACGCCGGCGGCTGGCCCACAGCCTGCGGAGAGCACCCTGCTCTGCGGGGATCTGCCCTTCCAGCTTCTCCTGCACGAGGACAACCCTGGCCACGTTCAGCTGTCACCTGTGCCAGAGCATTTTGGAGTCCTGCTCTCTGGAAGCCAGGAATCCTCTGAGAAACCAATCCTGGGTAGATGCTCCAAGAAGAGAGCCAAAAGTCCCTGCCCTCCCCTGAGAGAATTCACTTCCACCCCCAACCTCCCGAGCAGCTGGGATACAGCAAGCTCGGGGAAGCGGGAAACTACCTACCTACCTACAAGAGGGGCTTTCCTCAGTCTGTTCTCCAGTGCCAGAAGGCTGGAACGATCTCATCACAAAGCTCCCTGCTCTACCCGAACAGAACCGGGGAGGAAGGTGCAAGGCAACAGCAATGTTTGGCACATCAGCTCATGTGGCTTCAACACCTTCTCCTTGTCTTCCTCATCTTTTCCAAGGTTTGCAGTGCCAAAAGGCCTAATGACACCCCTGGGACACTATCCCAACTCATGAAATCAGATAACATCAACAGCAGATCATCTAACACACTCCTTGTTTTGTGCAACCAGCCCGTGCACATGCATGGCTGAAAAAGCCACATGCAATTTTAAGATTAAAACGGCTTCCTGCTCTTCAACTATCAAAGAAATGCAAGCTGTCCCACAAGACATGACCAAAAGATTGCATTTTGCGTGACACCAGGATTCCAGGATTCACAGAATCACAGAATTTTCAGAGTTGGAAGGGACCTCTAGAGATCATCCAGTCCCACTCCCCTGCTGAAGCAGGACTGCCCAGAGCACATCACTCAGGACTGCATCCAGGCGGGTTTTGAACATCTCCGGAGAAGGGGACTCCCCCCCCTCCCTGGGCAGCCTGTGCCACTGCTCTGTCACCCCAACTGTAAAGAAGTTTTTCCGTGTGTTGGAACGGAACTTCCTCTGTTCCAACTTGCACCCATTGCCCCTCGTCCTGTTACTGGGAACCACCGAGAAGAGTCTGGCTCCATCCTCCTTCAACCCACCCTTTAGATACTTGTAAGCAATAATAAGGTCTCCCCTCAGCCTTCTCTGCTCCAGGCTAAAGAGTCCCAGCGCTCTCAGCCTTTCCTCGTAAGGGAGATGCTCCAATCCCTCAATCATCTTGGTTGCCCTATTCTTCACAGGATTGTTCTGTGAAGAATAATTCCCTATGCAACTGCCAGGAGGAATGACGCTGATACAAGTAACCACCATGTGGTGTCTTTAAAGAGATCAACTGAGAACGCACTGTGGAAGATGGGCCTGTCATGAGCCTACACTTTGGACCGTGTCTCACAGATACTTTGCAGCTTACATATACCCAAATTGTGAGTGAGGCTTTTCCGCTTATCAACGGTTAAAGGACGGAGCAGTTTTAAAAGGCTGGCTGGGGAACACATCTTCCTGAAGCACGTATGTGCTGCAGGCAAGAAGTCCTTCTGCAGCTCTTGTTCAAACAAAAAAACACAACAATGACAAGACTAAGAGTGATTAAAAGCAAACACACGCGCAAGGATAGCTGTGCTGACTTCGTTGCTGGAGCCTTACTTGTTTTTGTAAACCCAAACGCCAAGTTTGTCCTTTGATGAAGGGGGTACCCCCTGACACTCTACTCTGACCCACTGCAGCACTTTGTCCGTGGATCTGGAATTTAACATGTAGAACTGTAGAAAATAAAAAGATTTTTTTTACCCACACAGTTAGCTTAAAGCTTAAGTCTGACTGATGTTAAAATATTAACTTTTAATTAGCATGTACTGGTACAGAAATACTTTAAAAGTTCTTTCCCTAGCTGCACAGAGCACTGAGAATGTTTGGAACAAAATATGCATCCAAAGATCCTTATCTTGTTGCAGACTCAAGCCCCGAATACTTTTTTTACAAAAGTAACAGGACTATGGGCATTGACTTTTACCGTCCAAAAGCTGAAATGGGATACAACAAAGGTGTGTACAAAGTAGCAATTGTCTTAAAAAAAATTCTGGTTTAAAAAAAAAAAAGTGGTTTTTATGGTATCATCCCTTCTCTGCGTGTTACATCATTTTACTTGGAGAGGATAGGTGACACACATACCTAAACTAACTGAAACGTAAGAATACCACAGCAGGAAGGAAGCAAGTCACACTTTATAAATGTAGTTTGTTTCAGACTGTTCGAAGCGTTGCATCAAGCTACTTTCAGTTTATATTAAGAGTGAGGCCAAAAAAACTATTTAATTTGACCACACTTCCAGCAAATCAGAAAATATTATCAGAGACTCCAGAGAAGAATAACATTTCAAACAACTACAGAGCAGTTACTAATCACCTCCTGATATTACTTTGGTTAATCCTGGAAATTCCATCTTTCAGAAGGGGCAAACTCAAAAGCACCAACGCAATACAATTTATAGGGTGAATTTCTCAAGAACAACTGTGATCAAAACAAGTAATAGGTCATGGTGTTTCTTCAGAGGTGTAAAGCCACCGGAGTACAATCATTTTGTGAAACAATGCAGCGCTGAAGGCTGACCCGTTTTGCAAACGTCACGTTATCTGACCTGTTGCAGAGAAATTAATATAACATTGAACTGGTAAAAGTCAGCCAGCTAATCACCTGCATGGAAAAAAGATCCAAGCGGTAAGCACCATATTTTGTTAGTCAAAACCTCTCAGGCAAGCACAAAAAGAACACGGCTTCAATTAGTTCCCGTCTGGGGAAGCTGCTGTCAGGATGAGAAAGCTGGTGATCTGCTTCCAAGAACTAGAGATCCAGCCAGCAGATGGAAACATGTGCTGCAGAAGCCGTGGAGGTCACAGTGACTGGATAGACATTCAGCATCCCCCGTTATTAACATTTAAGCTCTGAAACAAGATCCAACCTGTCCAGTCATTCAGAAGAAAATGTTTCCGTGATTTGTTAAGATTATACATTTTTTGCTTTGGATGGATTTTAACTAACTGAAAAGGCCACCTCTCGTTTATAAAAAATGGGAACAAAAGCTAATGAGGAGACACTTATTTGCAAGAAGGGGTTTACCTTTAAATTACTAACCTTGTTTGTATTGCCACGTGCATGGTGTCCCCCAAAGAGGTACACCACTCTGTCTACACACACGGCACAGCTTCCAGACATGGAAGGTGGAACATCTCCCTCTGTTTTACTCTTCTTCCTAGAAGCACGGTTTAAAATATTTTATCTGCTAAAAATGAACAATACTGATTTTAACTGGAGAGGAATGTTATAGCACTACCAGTATGTTTTTAATTACGATAGGTCACTGGGGACCATTCAGTTATGAGTTCTTCACACCCTTGCAGGTTTGACAATTTACAACACTAACCTGGTATGACGGAGCGGGGTGGGACAAAGGCAATTTCATTAATACATGTTTTGTGGGGGAGGAATCCTGTCTGCCCAGTCCAGAAGTTTGGTATGCTTTTCACATTCAAAATCCCCAGAAAGATCCTCAGGCAAAGAGGATGCACCTGTCTAAACTGAAGGTTTGTAGTTTGCTACTGGATTTTAAATGTTTGTAAACATTATAACCACAAAGATGAGCTTCCAGCCCATGTCCCTGGCTCTCCCTAACCACAATGACCACTGGAAGCACTGCTGAAATTGCACTTTCTACAAAGCGCTGAGGGGACCTGGCTCTGCAGCGCAAGGCCCAAGCTGGCTACAGACCTGGAGCGCTGGATTCCCCTCTCTCACACTACCAGGCATCCCAGTTTCACACAACATCGAGGCTCCCAGTGGTCTAAGACGACACAGTAATTATTTTGGCCGTATCAACATTTAAAAACTTCTCAAAAGGATAATAAATAAAAAACTCAGCGTGGGTTCCCTCACCAATGCACCACTGCAATCAAAAGTGGTACAAATACAATCTTCAGATGGTGTATTCTATACCAGGCATCCCAAAACACTTCACACCGTTGATCACATACTCCTGTACGGGCTGCCTTGCCTACTTCACCTGGTGAAAATTTATTTGGTGTTTTGACATTAAAAAAAAACCCAACCCAACATTCTGGAAATAGTTTACACATTTATGTTTAGATAGATGGGAACAAAAAGATCAGAGAATTCTCTCTCTGTTCACAGACCCTGAGCATGCTTTCTATACCAGTTTAAGAATGTATCTTTTTTTTTTTTCACCTAAAACAACAATTAAGTGAATTATTTACTGTACCATCTTCCAGTTTCCATGTTGTAGATCCATATTTCATCTCTAGGCAGATAGAAGTCATAAAATCCGCGAACTTGGGCATTCTGCAGAACAGATCAGAAAAGAAAAAGCAACATCAGAAGGACACTTGACATATTGAACTCGTTGTGAATGTTTACACCCCCTCAGAGATCAAATTGCAGAACCGAAAACAGCAGGAGCAGTGCCTGCCACACTCCTGTGCCTCTCTCCAGCACAGCACCCCCCCGGAGAGCAGGTATTAACCTATTGTTGCTTCTGCTGGGGACCAGACAAGCTCCCAGCAGAGCCAGAGACTGGGGTAAATGGAAATTAAACCTCCTTTTATCCAATCAGGATAAGTAGGGTGCATAAATAAGCCAAATTTTCCTTTTTAATTCCCCACCCTCTGCATGATACAACCAGAACAATACACCAAAGCTTTGTCTTGAGCTACCAACTTATTTACCGAGTTCATTGACAATTCATCTTCATTCCTGTCAAAATTGTAAAATGACTCGGTTTTGCTTGCAGTACACACACAACCCAGCGTGACAAATAACCAACCTGTGATCACTAACATGCAATATATAGTTGTGCTGATAATGCCGTAAATAAAAGCACCATTTTGCACACTATGCATTTCAAATCAGACAGTTTCCTTCTCTTCCAACAGACACGTGAGCCGACAAAGGCAAATGACACCCTGCATCCCACAAAAGTTATCTGTTTGCCAAGATCTGCGTTTAACACTCACAATTTATTTCAATATTTCAAAACTCTTAAATGTCATATTTTAATTTGTTAACTGGAGCTTTTCTTTTTTGGAGGAGGGATAATTTTACGGAGTAACACCCAAACTAATGGAACATAATTACCAGCATCATGGGTGGCAGAAGACTTACTTAATAAGGAGAGCAGCGTACCTTATAGCCTCCCCAGACATACATGCAGCGTCCATCAGTGACTGCCACGTGCCCGCTGCGCTCAGCAGGGCTGTCGTTCTCCAGCTGCTCAAAGCTGTCCTCAGCTGGAGCCGGGAGCTCTTCATCTGCCTGCAGGTCTTCGTTATCATCAGCCATTTCGATATAGTGCTACGTGCACAGAATAACACATAGTATGGAGCTTTGAAAACCATCACGGGAAACCACCAGCGGAAAAACCACAGAAGCTACACACTGCTGTTTCCTTCACGATAACGCTTCCGTGAAGGAAGTTATATACCATCAGTCAAGAAAGTTTCAGATGGGGATTCCTCAGTTATGGGCAATTTGTAATGGTTTCAGCTGCCAATTTAAGTCAAGGTCTCTAACTTTTTTTAAAAAAAAATAATCACACTTATCTATAAATACATGAATTGATGACCAAAAAACCAACCCACAATGGAATAAATTTGAAAGCTTTGCCTCCTATATGGTTTTCACAAAAGTGAAAACTCCTACAGCTTTTCAGGCAAAGTCCCTTTGGGCCGCCTAAGCCAAGTCTCCCACACACAAACTGCTGCCTCCAGCTCTGGGGCCCCCAACATCAGAAGGACATGGACCTGTTAGAGCAAGTCCAGAGGAGGCCACAAAGATGCTCCGAGGACTGGAGCCCCTCTGCTGTGAGGAGAGGCTGAGAGAGTTGGGGGTGTTCAGCCTGGAGAAGAGAAGGCTCCGGGGAGACCTTAGAGCCCCTTCCAGTGCCTAAAGGGGCTCCAGGAGAGCTGGGGAGGGACTCTTGATCAGAGAGGGGAGCAATATACAAGGGGGAATGGTTTCAAACTGAAAGAGGGGAGATTTAGATGAGATATTAGGAAGAATTTTTTTACTTTGAGGGTGGTGAGCCCCTGGCGCAGGTTGCCCCGAGAAGCTGTGGCTGCCTCATCCCTGGAGGTGTTCAAGGCCAGGTTGGACAGGGCTTGGAGCAACCTGGGCTGGGGGGAGGTGTCCCTGCCCATGGCAGGGGGGGTGGAACTAGACGATCTTTAAGGTCCCTTCCAACCTAAACCATTCTATAATTCTGTGAAACCGTCCCATAGCTGTTAAATGCTGGACACGTTACCTATGCTAAAAAAAAAACAACCACAAAACAAAGCCCCCTTGCCCCAAATCATGCTGACATGCAGAAGGCCAAAACCTAGAGTGTCCTGGAAAGACAAACAGCTATGTGCACCCAGCCCATGGCTCCCAAGCACTCTGCAGCTTGGGGGTAAGAGCAGCCTCCACACCAGGGCTTTGGTACGCGAGGAGCCCCAGGGCCACGCTGTCACTGGGGTCACTGGTAATTCAAAGCCCCAACCGCAGGAGGAATCAAGCCAGGAGGAGACGATGAAGTCAGCCCTGCCAGGTCATCCTGGAAGCTGCCGGCACGCTCTGCCTCAGCCTGGAATGGAGCAGGGGGACCTCTGAAAAGCCAAAGTCGCCTTCCACTTAGAAGCCATTCCCAAGTCCCCATCTGCTTTAGCTTTCCCACAGCTCTCAGTGAAAACTGTCACCACACAGAGATTTTCAGACACCGACCAAAAGGCCAGGGAAATCGGACAGTCCGAGCAATGGCTTTGTGCAACCAGGCAAAGCCAGAGAAGTGAAAAGGACCTTAGTGAGACCACCAAGCCCTGCACTCGCACCAAATCCTCGACACCTACACTGCTCCTGACAGGTTTTTGTTTAAGTTGAATCACTCCAATGATGGAGACACTGCACCACCCTCAGTAGTTTATTTTTGAACTTTAATTATGCTTTAAATTAGAAAGCCTTACCCACACCTCAACGAATTCAAGTTAACCAGATTTTTACTGATCTCTCCCCCGTGATCAGCATTCTTGAGGGTTTTTTTAAACAAATTAAGACACACTGAACAAATTCTGTCCCCCTTCAGCAATGCTTCAGTCCCGAACCGAAACACTTCTGACAAGTCACTGCAATCCCCAGCTCTTTGTGGCTCTGCCCGGCCTGTCCACATCCCTCACGGCACCCGCGCCGCCCACCCGTGGGCCCCTCCCGCCTTCAGGCGATAGATTTTACCTCTCGGGACTTTTTATACCTCAAGTGAAAGCTTAGACTTACCAGACTAACAGTGTGGTGGAGCTGAGAGATTGTCTCCTGGCTTTTCTGTTTCGCATCTCTAACTTTGTTTAAGGCTTGTTGGTAGGCACGTGTGCGGACCTTTGAAGACAGGGATCCTAGTCTAATGTAGTAGCTTGGCTTTTGAACTCCAACTTCAAAACCTTCAACTTTTGCAGCTTCTTTCTCTAGATATGCAGAAAGGAAGCAAATTGACCACTGGAAGAAAACTTAAGAGGTCTGACGCAGTTTTATTTGCTTAATAACAGCTGAATACTGGACTTGTTTAGTCCTCCTTTAGCACCAGTGTATGTTGATAGACCACCATACATGGAAATCCTTACTTTCACTCTCCTTCCCTGTGAAGGAGATGCTATTACAACCAGCAAGGTGCCCCAACCTCCCCCCCCCCAAAAAAACCCCCCACGTGTGGGACCGGCAGGGTTTTGGGGTGTTGCTTTGTCAAGAGAAAAACACGTTAATCGAGAGGTGACAACTTCCCGGTTCAAAAGAGCCACCAAACATACTAAATGTTTGCTTGAAGTTTAGCACATATTAAAAATGATGGCTCTGCTACAATACCCCGGCACAAAACCTTTCTTCATCACATAATTTCGCTCCAAAAACTCCCTTCCCCACTTGAGTTTTGCAGACTAAAAATGTCAAGAACTAGTCAAAAGTGGTCTCGATTCAACTCTATAAAATTTTAATGACTGTGCTCCTGTTAACTAAATTCTTGAAACCGAAAAATAGCAAGTACTACAGCTGCTCTTTTTAAACAATAAATAAGCAATTTTTTTTTAAACAAGAATTAAATATAAACTTTATACATCCAAAATACAATATACAACCTATTTCAAAAAGGACTCACTGATAACAGAAACCTTGTAAAACTGTGTTACGAACTGCGCGTAAGCTTCCCTAC
>NW_009661375.1:3068706-3098464 GCF_000708025.1 Charadrius vociferus | reverse complement strand
CCACTGGTGGCATGTTGAGGTCCGGCTCCTCCATCCCGCTCGACGGTCCGATGACGGAATTTGGTGGAATCAATCAGACTGGGTGGCGGTAGCAAATTAGTTCCCTTTTCTTCAAAAAATAAAAAAAAAAAAAAGGAAAAAAATCTTCCAAAAATACCATGTTGAACTAATTTTATCTTTTGGGAAAGGCTGATGTGATAAGGCTGCAGTAAGACTTTAGGCTGTATTTTATCCAACTGAAAATATTTTGTATCGCCTGTCACCTCCAAAAAGAACAAGTTGTATGGACTGTCTCATTAAGACCACAACAGCAGAAGTTAACAATATATACAAATGAACTTTTACTGTTTTTCTATAACGCAGAAAACAAGAGAGACTTCCATAAAAAGGATTTCTTTGTTCTCAAACTTCACTTAGAAACTCAGCTTAACATACAGGTGTTCTGTAGCATTAGTAAAGTCCACTAACAAAAGACTTTGCTTGGACACTGTAAATAAACCAGTGTTCCACGGTTTTGTTGCCATTGTTCATGTGGTATTTAGTTGGCTTTGTCTTTCCGTTTCAGCTTTTCTCTCTTGCCGGTGGTTAACTGCAGCCCAGAAGGTTATTTTCTTCAGCACCTGCTGCAAAAGTTTGGATGGCAGACACGGGATCTGGTTCTTCAAGAGAGCCGCGTTTTTACCAATGCAGTCAAGACACAACCTGAAGGAGGAGAAGAGGAAAAAAATAAAGAAGGAAGAGAAAGATTTCAGTAAATGGTCCATAATCTAAAGACCTGTGTGTAAAAGCCACAACAATTTACACCAGACTCTGCGCCGATAACCTCAACTCACCTGAGGAGTGAATAAGGTTGAGTCTGAAATATCAACAAGTCACTGCAGTGACCCTGATCAAGAGAAACAAAGAACCATTAAAATGACAAACATCTTATCTCAGAAATATGGCTATTTTCTAGATTAATGTAACATTTACTACCACATGCATAATTAAAACCTGAGAATACTCAAATAATTATTTAGAAAAAATCTGAAAAACAAATTCCTTTTTATGAGCCTAACAAGGGCAGGAAAACCCCCTCATAAATGGCTTTCCAAGAACACTGAAGGTAAAATCTCACAATACTACATGATATGAATGAACTCAATAATAGCACCAATTGTATTAACTTTAGTTTTATATCAATTTTAATTATGATAGTGTTACGATTTCATTATTCAGTTTACTGACTGTGTCCATGAAATGCAAGTCATCTTTGCTTCCACCAAACACCATCACTTCTCCTTCTTTTCCAAGGCAGGCTGTATGCCACAATCTGGAAATAAAATTATAAATAGAATTAGTAACCGAGTAACAACAAGCGGTTGTGTGTTATCAGCAAAACAAATCTAAAACCAAAATATTTTTTAATTGTTTCAGAGAAGCAGTAAGTTTCCTCACATATTAACCTCTTCACCTCACACAGACTCTCTCCTCCATTCTTCATACCCAAGTTCCTTTTCAAAAGACTCTTTTGCTATAAGGATTTAAGTTCCTTTTAACTAAAAATGGAGAGGTCACTCTCCTAATCCTGTGATTCCACTGCTAATGCACAGAGCCTTACATTCTGACTGGCCTCACTACTCACCCAGAAGAATTTTATAATTTTAAGTAATGCATTTTACAAGTTGCTCTGTGAGCTGCAGAAACAGTAAAGCCTGTTCTGTATCGACCTGGGTCGCAAGGCAGACCTCCCGTTCTTATGGAAGAATGGAGAATAAGCACTGGAGGGAAGCGATTACGAGAGTCTCTCTTTTCTGTTTGGCCATTTATTTGCCCAGAGTACGTTGGGACTTAGTATCTCTGAGCTTCCTATTTTCTTCTCAAATATTACCGCACTGGGTCAATTGATTCGTAACGTATGTGGGAGGGAGAGGCAGCCATGCATGCACAGAGCACAGTAACGCAACCCTTACTTCTTAGGAAACCAAGACAAAGACATTATTTTAGAATTCTTCAGAGGTAAAAAATAATACCTTAAAATATGAATTACTTGTTTCTTTAACAATATAAAAGGAGAGAGCAATGTGACTATCCATCTCATGAGAATTTGGCTGAATAATTACATTTCCTACAGACCAATATCTTTTTGTCATTATTATTTGACTTTTCTGTACTCTAGTTGTATATACTTTCCCTTATTTATCACTACTTCAACAGAACATTACAGTGGAAAATTTTTAGAAAACAAAGGAACTATATAAAACAAGCTTTTGCCAATAACAGCTTTTCTTTTCCTTTTTTTTTAAAAAAAAAAATCTATTAGTTCTTTAATTCATAACTACAAGTCTAATGGCTTGAAGATTGTGGGGTTTTCAGTCCTGACTCTTATCCCTGAACACTAGGATGAGAGCTTCAGACCACAAGTTATCCTGTTTCGGTTTTACGCTTCCCCCAAAGATTCCTGGGGATCATTTTCTGCGTGTCAATTACTTAGATCACACCCACAAGTAAGTTTCGTGTTATGCATATAAAAGCACATGGTATAAAAAAACCCAAACCAAACCCTGACTTGTATAATCTTGCTTTAACAAAGATTCTGCTACTTCAGCAGCTACACCTTGCTAGATGTACTTTTTATGATCAGCAGATCAAAATCTACTGATTTTTCTACTGGTGTATCGCCACTGAAATAAACATCACAAGATGATTGTCACCACAGAGCTCTAGCCCTTTAAGTCTACTTAACCAAAATAATATACACCGCTAGAACTTTCATGCACAAGTAAATGTTCTCACGTTCTTACTCCATTCATATCAGTAATTACGCCCGGTTCTCCTTAGGCTAAACTGTATCCCACCTTTTCTCTTCCTCATACCTGTAGATAGATCTGTCTCTGCCTTATCTGCATTACGAAAACTCTGGCCTGGACTTCATCACCGCAGAGCACTGGGAAGCCTTTCCTGCCTTGACTCTGTTGACATCCTAGCTCGCAACCTGATGCTTTCTCTACAGACTGACAGAGTTTATGTCCTCTCACAGCTGCTCTAACTTATCACCTAAACATTCTAATAAAGCATGTTATTTAAATTATACAGGTGCTGAATTGATGTAACCTTTTTACACAGCTCTTCTAACTAGAATAACATTGCAATGAAAACACTGGGAATCTGTAAGTTAAACATACGATTTGTTCTCTATTTTAACCTGGCATGCAAAATGCTAACTGAAATACAACTGATGGACAGAAAGAAGAAAAGTATTTTCTACCAATACAGAATCACAGGAAGAACCTGGAAGGATTTTTTTTTTAAAATTACTAAAAATGAAGGCTGAAGGAAATTACTCTTCACAGAATTTAAGGAGGGAATTAATTTTGCAGAAGCATTGGGAAAATACAGTAATGCATGTGTGATACACCATGTACTAATATAAAAGAAGTACATGTATATGTATTACTGCCAGTGCATCTTAAGTCCTGCTATAAAGTCATATGAGTGATAGAACTGACTTAAACCTCTTGAGCTGCAGAGATCCTGCAGTAATCCCCTGTAAGAACAGGGATACAATTATGGTACAAGTAAATACTTCACACTCAAACTAGTTCAATATATAGACAGACTTTTGGTGTGGCTCCTTTTATCCATGTTTTCAGGTCTTCCTGAAAAAGGTCACTGAAGTATCTCTTTTTTTCTTTTTTTTTTTTTTTTTTTAAAAAAAAAAAAGGAGGGGGGAGAGGTCATTTACTTCAATAAAGAATTAGGTCAATGAAAGGCAACTGTCCTCAGCCTACAAACTGCACAGCAAAGTCTTCAGATGGCAGAGAACCATAAGAAACATTTGGGCTTGAGGGAGCTCTGAGACTCTTGTCAGCACATGACCCAAAAGCTCTGTCCTCTTCGGAGAGTCTGGGCTGTTCGTGCCGTACAGTCCCCAGCAAATTTAGCAGCATCAGCCTCAGGAACCCTCTTTAGTCCTTCCGCTGCAGCAAGGAAGGCAGCTTGCTCAACAGCCCCTCTGTCAGCAGAGCCAAGACACAGTTGCGCTTTGTAGCCCAGTACGGGATCTGCCCTTGAATTGCCTGAAAGCCACTTGGAGCTCCAGAGTCACAGGTTCCGAATATCCAGCCCCACTGCCACCTGAGGCACAAACGTTACTCCAGCTTAACTGCGGAGCAAAGGCTGAGCCTGCAGCTCCCTGGGCTGCTCCCTGTAAGAAGCAGCACATTCTGTCCCTTCCTGATCCTTTTTCATGATGCACCAATAAAAATAAGCACACAAGGGGAGGCAGTCCACTTCAGCAGTTAACTCTGATGAGACCATCCGTGTAAAGAACTGAACACAAAGACATGACCTTGAGTGCTAATGATGTGCTTTGCTATTTAAGGAAGTCATCAGCCCCTTCAGGTCACTAATTGTAAAAAGACAAAAAATATTCTATGAAGCTAAAGTGTAAGTTTATTTGGGCTTGAAAAAGTTTGAAATATAAGAAAGCAGAAAACTTGGTCTAACAGTGCTGTTGTATTTAAGACACCCTAGAACAGGATAAAACAGGAAGACAATTAATTAAGGTGCAGATATTTCAGTAATAGAAAACAGGATGTAAGGCAGGAAGCATGCAAATGCCAGATCAGAATCGTACACTATGCTAAAAGAATGATCTAAAATTGTGCTGAGAGTACCTGGGTGAACATATAGAATGAATTCCATGAAAAACTGACTATTTACTGTCTACAGCAAACCAATTTGATAGTATTTACATTATAAATACAGAGAATGCTTCAAACACTGTTAAAAAAAAGTCTGTGCTCTGACAGAGCAAGCACCTGTTTTCCATGGCAGCTTCTGGTTCAGTACATGAAATTTGCTTTCTTTAGTTGGAAATAATCTATCTTTTCCCGTAATCTTAAACTAGAGAGGGAAGGGGAACAGAGTCTGGAAGAGACAGTGTTGTCGCCCGTATGAACAATACACATTCTAGAAGTAGGTCCTTTTTGGTTGGCAGTTAAGTCTCCGAAATAACAAAACTCCACAGTCATTTACTGTGCTCTCTAGTACTAAATTCAGTTTTGCAAAACTGTAATCATAATTAGCTGCTTCTGCTCAGGGAAAAAAACCCAGCCAAACAAGGTATTTCCCACTTTTGAACCCCAAAAGGTGCATCAACATTTTCATGGTTGTCTCCCCCATGTTTCTAATAATGTATGAACATTAATCAACTTCTAGTATTCTCATAGGTTATTAATTCTTCAGAAGTTATGTGATATACGTTTTCTTATATAAAAGTAATTTGGCTGTAGGACGCCAGGTTAGTTGGACACCCAGATCCTTCATCACAAAATAATCTTTTAATGAAAATAAGCATCATAATGTAAGTAAGCATCAGCTATAGCAAATATAGAAAGTAATAGTGCTGTATCATATATGAAGGAACATAAGTTAGTAAAGCAAACTATTCATACTGCATTAATTATCTAAAATATTCTTATAATGTAGTTTAAAAATACTGTTCAATAATTTAAAATGACTTAATTTTTTAAAATGTCTAGATTTTAACAAACAGTATCTATTTTTGTATACCTAGGCCTACTCTTAGGCAAATGGGTAAGTTGTTTCCATCCATTTGTTGTAATGCTGTGAATCCAGCCATCACCTACAATACAAGAACACTCATTAGTACTTTTTATTGGGATGAAGCATTACCTTTTTTATTTATACAAAAAGCTCTGTGTTCTAAGAGTGCATTATATTAAGATAATGTAATTTAACGTAACCATTCAGTCACAGAAAGCTCACTGCACTGAAATCTGGAATTAAAATACACTTACTTTTTTTTATTTTGGATAAATTGAGAAAATTGACCCCTCCCAGTGGAATGTATCTGTGACACACAAAACTATTTTCACTAATTTCACGTTTTTTCCTGAAAAGAAGTTGCCTTTTCTAGAAAAGGAACTCAGCATAACACTATCCTACTCCTATTTAACATTTGGTAGCTGTGATTTGTTATTAATCCCAAAATCTACATTATGTTGACATTATTATTTGTATCTTCTTCCTGCAATTGCTATTGATATCAAAAGTTACCCCTTGTTCATATCAAAACGTAACACTCTTGCCTTTATTCTTTTAGATGACAGTTTATTGAAATATTTATTATCATACATTCCCATTGTACTACACAATGTGATCCTGTATTTCTATAAAAATAGTAAGATAGCTAGAGAAATACCCAAGCACCATGAAAATTCTGTTACAAGACTTAGGTCTAAGAAGTTTGAGAAAGACAACAAATGCGCATGCCACACGAGGTTAGTAATAAAGTGTACAATAGAATTATAATCTCTAAATTACTTACTTAGAGGAACATTATCGGAACTTAGTCCACCAAAAAGAAAAAGTCTGTCATCTCCTATCGGAGTCAACGTGTGCCAGGATCGATCTTTTGGTTTCTCTCCACTGATATTAATTCTTGGTGAAACAAATAAACAAAAACAAACGTTCAAAGAATGCCGAAAATTAACATGCCAGAAAATTTAAAAGTTAATTTAGTTTGTCCTAGAACAAGCTTGGATATTTTCCCAGTGAAAAAGCTGCACTTACGCAATCTGAATTTAGTCTTGAGAAAAGCAGTGTTCAAATCTAAACAAAATAATTTCTTGTGGTAGCTGTTCTCCGAACAACCAGTTATGTAAATATCAAATGTAAGGACAAAAGCATTGATTGCTATTTTATTTATTTTCTTAACATCACTAAAGCCACTACTTAACATACAACTGAAGGCACTTAAGGCAGCAAAGAAAGGACTACGTATTCAAATAAACTGCACAGTACATGTAGGTAAACAGACTCAGTTATTAGAGGTAAAATTTAATGAATCCTGAGGGGCTACAGGCTCTCCGCTCCTAAGAAAATGATCTCAAATGATAAAAGGATTGTGGTTTTACCTTTTATCCAAAAGCTACTGCTCTTCAACCATTGTGCCTTTTAACACAATGCTGGGTCACCCAAACTTTGAGATCAATTTTAATAAAATGTGGAACTCGAAAGTACAAAACAGATGTAGATTTATTATTCCAAAAATCTGCTCATTCTACAAAAATACAGATTTGATGTTGATCTTATTTTAGCTGCACGGTTAGGTATGCTTGAGATGAGAATCTGAACAGTAAAGAATCTGAACATAAGGGACTACCTATAGTGGGTGGCCTGAATTCACATGACCTTGGTTTAGGCACTTAGGTGTACAGTTGTCTCAGGAGGATCCCAACAGAGTCAGCAGAGAAGAGTAAGGACCTCCAGAGGGCATCAGCCCACCTAGTATCTTGATACTAAGCAAAGAGGCAACTTCAGTTGTAAAGTACCTAAAGTTAGACACAAAGAATCTAGGCCACTGCACACTCCGTGTGTCCTCATTTTGGAAAGATGATGGAAAAAGCAGGTGTGAACACCTGTACACTCTCTTGGGGGGTCAGAATCTTAGTCAGACACTGTCCAGAGCGGGGAAGAAAGGAATGTTCAATCCAGGTAGACTGTGTCTCAAAGAATCAGTTTGCTAAAGTGAGGCGAGTATAATATACGCAGATGTGTGCTCAATCTACAATACGAACACTGCAGACTCAGACAGTCATCTGTATTTCCTTTATAATCAACGAAGAGAAACAGGTCCTTGAAAAGCACAACTCGTGATTTATTTTAGATGTCTACCTTAGCAGCAGTTGTCTTGTGCCCAAGAAGAGCCTATTTCTCTTAACTGAGCACAGAGGAAGCCTAGGGTGAGTAACAGAGGCATCTGCAGTTCAGTTAGAGGAATTTCAATACTGGTAACTGCTAAGCAGTTCTCCATCTGGAAGCAAGGCTGAAGAATCATAGCTAATTAAACAGTGATTGCAAAACTGTTCTACTAAATTTGGCACTGAAGTTAGAGCCAAGTCACAATGTCTGAGTGCCTGCTTTGCACAACTCTTGTATAAGATGCTTCTAAAATTGGCAGAAGAGGCAGACTGTGCTGAGATAGAACAGGCTTTGATATATACCAGATACTGATGGGTGATAACATTTCAATCTTTCATGCTACTGAGACAAAATAATATCACAGTAACAGAAATAACATAATATTGAACATGTTGAATAACAGGTCAGTGGAGCTCAGGGAAGGCAAGGTAACTTCTGGGTAGTGGCAAGTTAAAATAAATATTATGATCTCATGCTGGAAGATATTCCTGGATGAATAGGTGAATATTATGCAATTCGTAAGAAATCTGTATAGAGTTGAATAAGAAGAAAACCTTGACATGACAGGGTAATGAAAAGCCATGGGGCTTTAAATAAAATCACCATTGCATTTGGAATTTTTCTTTTAGGAGGATGTCCAGTAAGTGAATTTGAATGTAGGACTGTACAAACCAAGTCCTCCTGACTAGGAGATCTGTACTTTACAGAAGAACTTCATACACCTGCAGTCAACTTGCCTTGGTCAGCAGCATTCAGACAGCCAAACTTTTTAATCTGCATTAAATCCTCCAGTCTTGTTTGGTGATAATTCACATGGCAATCAAAGACAATCTCTCTGCAGCTGCAGAATGGCTGAGATAATTCTGTTAGCAAGATCAGGAAGGCTGTATCCTGCCCAATTTTTAATTCATCGTCAGATCAGAGATTTCAGTAAAAAGGGATCTGAAGCGATAGCATAAGAAAGGTAAGGTTCCTTGCAAGAAATACCTAGAGGAGAAAATAGTCACACCGACAGCAAACAAGTCTGAAGGATTCTCCCCACCTGCAAAATACTCAAATGACACCAGGGCTTTTTAGAGGCTATTTTCAGCTGGAAATGGATTGTCTGATTAGAACCATTCAAAACCATTGTCGGTAATCAAAGGATCTAGAGTTATCTTCTTTACTTCACACTCTCAATACATAACTTTATTGGTCTCAGCAAGCATTTCTTTGCTATATAAATTTCAGACAAAAAAAAAAAAGAGGGGAAAAAAAAACCCCGGCCTGTTTATCTCCTGTCTTATTTTACAATGTTTGTGCCTAGAATCACGGGAACTTTGGGACCAAGTTCTTTATGTTGGAGATGATCCCTACAAATGCCCAATTTCTAATACAGCCACCACTGCTGATTTTATGAAAGGAAGCATGTAGCCAGAAATAATTTTCCAAACACTTTGTGTGAAGACAGACTGTAAACTGGAGTGAAAAATGTAAATACTAATATGATATTGTCCTGAAATATAGACTGATTTTTGCTCCTCTTGTAATTAGGAAATGAAATCATGCTAAGGGGGCCTATATGTTTATGCATGCTGACAGTTGGCCTGGTAATATGAGATGATTTTACCATAGTAGATAATTAATAGCCACAAATAAACTATTTGGAGAAGACATCATCTAGCCCTTGGAAGCTACACTGCCCCCCCCGACTGACAGCTGACAAGGGCTAATCTAAATTCTGCCATCTGTGACAATAAGAATTATATCTCTCAGGTTTCCCTAAGATTATGCACTTTAGAAAGGGAAGAACAGCTCTCAGGCCTGTGAAGTTTCCTATAAGACCAGCCCTTGAGTAGTTACTTCTCTATATACCAAATATGAACGTTTTACCTCTCATGCAGTGACACCACAGCAGCACGCACTCTGCAAAGACTCTTTTTTTCCTAATTTCTTAAATCTCTTTTTTAAGTCTCTCTTCAATATCTTATTTCAGTCTCTCAAAGACTCTTTGCAGAGGTGCTACAGAATGGCTGGATGGTAGGCTCCTAAATTTATAATGATCAGAGTCTATACTAAATCATGGGTAAGTCTTGCCAGTTATTCTTGGATCACAAAACAGAAACAATTGAGTATTGGAACAATCTTCAGTTTTTAGGAATGGCTGAATTTACTATTACCATCCTTAGTCTGAGGATATGTGCGTGTCTGCGTACGTAAAACCAGCCTGTTGTATTCAGGTCAAGGACAGAACACTTTTTAAAAACTTCAATATGAGCTTTCATATGCCAAACAAAAGGGAACACTGGCTGATGAGGACTAAGACAGAATGTTGACATTTGACACTCCTCCTTCAGGGCTTGAAATTCCTCTCATTGACTTCTCACTCAACTGTCACAGGTTTCCTTTTTTTAAAGCAATATAAAGCAAGTCAAACAGCAACTGCTCATTCAACAACAAAAAAAAGCAAGCAGCTAAAGCAATAATCTGAATAATCAATCCACTCAGAGGTAAAGTTCACAGTCTAAGAGGGACAATGCTACCGTTTAGGTACAACATCATTAATTTTAAAACAACCAGCAAGGAAGAGGGAGTATTAAACTGAATAATCGTAAGTGCTAATTAAAGACATCTTCAGAGAGAAGTTTTTTTGAAAGGACTGAGGGACTTTGTCCTGCTGCCATCAGCAGCAGGAAGGAATGCATGGAGGGTTGTGTCTACTCCCTTGTTTTGCTCTCAGCTCAAAGGACAGAGGAACACACTGGATGTAGGATCAGAATAGCAGCCACAGGTGATTAAAGATGCCTGTCACAGGTGCATGAAGCACAGAGCCCTGGAGCAGGATCGGTACTGACACATATTCAGGAAAGGTGAATTTCATGGTCTTTTATGAAATTACTATTAGGTTCTCTTGACAACAGGAACAGAACAGCGGTTATCAACCACTACTTACTGTTTATCTCTTGGTCTGTCTATCAGCTAACAATATACCCACTGATTCTACATGTGCAGTAGACACCATCATAAATGCTACATGCAAACAACCGAGTATTAGGAAGTACAGTAATATCTCATTTAGTTTAAAACTGAGATATTTAGATCATGCTTTATACTTGATTTTTTAAAAAATGGTTAGGATGCTTATCTTGGAGGGGGGAAGATCCTTCCTCATTCTGTACCATGATGAGCCAAATATAGACAGTAAAAACAGCATTCAAAAAGACATAAAAACTGAAATTCCATATGGATAAATGTACTCATCTTGAAAATGGTGATGTTAAATCACTACATGCTGTGCTTAAAATAGCATCATCAATGCTTCGGTGCGGAACAGAAAAAGCTTAGTAACCACCACCAAATTAAATTAAATTGAAATCACAATATAACAGCTGTTAAAATAGTCCCCAAACTCCCATTCTCCTCTTAGAAAAGCTACAAAATTAGCACTGGAACTATTTAACAATGTTTCAATCTGCTACATTCTACTTTAAGTGTTAGAGAGAGAGACCTACCTTCCAGACCAAGTCCAAGTGTCTAAATTCAGGCAGTGCAAATCATTCATTCTAGTTTGCTAAAACAAATAAATAAAATCCCAGTTGTGTTATATTAAGCAAACAGAGAGCAAAATATTTCAGCAAGGCCTTCCCAGGACAGAGTATTCCAAGTAACAGTATTTTGAAGAAAACTGTACCCATTGTGCTCTATATTATGTGGCAGGTGAAAAGCATTTCTTCTCGTAAAATCCATGCAACTCTCAGAAAACTACCTGTCAGGAATATTTCCAGTAGTGCAATGGTAGTATGGGGCCAATTTTAGCCTTTAATAGTAGTTTAATAGTGAAGAACTATGATATTCAGTTCCTACAAATATACTCAATTTTAATCCACAGAATTCATGGTAGGTAATTGCAGAAGGTGTATCACTCTACGTATAGTTTTCTCTCACTATTTTTCTTTGCATTGTGATCAGAACTATGCATCCTCCTGCCTGGTCACTTATTCCTTGAAATATTCTAGTAGGTACTGTACTCATTACATGACATGACATCCCAGATGAAGTTCAACACATCTGTGTTTTTCCTCTCTTTTCCAGAAGGCGAGACCTTTCACAAGGTTACTACTAGCAACAACAAGGTTTTATGACCCTTTAGCATTTGCCATAAAAATAATAAAATGCATCAATAAGAACAATGGGAAATCAATACACTTGCATATCTGCCTCTCTCGAGATGAAGAAAGTAATTGCCTTAGAAACATAAAGGGGGAGGGAGAATACATGAAAGAATTTCTTTGCTTTCGATTGCAGCAATATTTTCAATGGCTCCCAATACACTTGTGATTCTCCTAGGTACTACAAAACATTATCTGAGAAGTAGGGAAATATATCTTGCCTTACCTTACAATTTCTTTTCTCCTAGGGTAGTCCATAGATCTATTAGAATAAGCCTTTCTCCAGCTTGCAGATCCTTTGAGGCAGAAACTAGACTTGTCATTCAAGTCAGAATAGGAGTAGTTTTTTTTACCCCCCGAGAACTCAGCCAGTTAGCGAGTCTGAGAGACTTCCAAAGCTGTCCATCAGAGCTATGGAAAGTCTCTCAGGGTATTGCAGGAAACAGCATGGTTTTCAGGATAGCTATGGCCTCCTCTGATCAAGTATGTGCCAGACCTTTTCTGTCCAAGGGAAGAGAACCTTAACTAACATTTTGGAAATGTCTTCAGAGAGGCCAATAGGCTAAAGAAAAGCAGAATGTGAGGGCTTTTACGCATTGCCTGAGAAACTTTATCCCTGCAAGAGGGTGAATATAACAATAAAGTGTGATCCAACTGACAGCTAGTGGAACAGATCTGTCTTCCATGACAAGTCTATTCAGTTTCCTGCTCCTTCAGATGGCTTTGAAGGCAATGAGGAACAAATTATATAAGCAGAAAGCAAAATGCAATTACTGAGTATCTTCTGCTGTACCTGTACACAGCTAGACACTGGCCTCTAGAACTAGAAATATTTAATCATCTTGGAATAACACAGTTCAATATGGAGGACATCCATTAAAGAAAGGGAAGAAAGAAAGTTGCTGTTATGTTGGAAATGAAGGTTCCAAGAAGATCCTGTTCAAGACCTCCTCGCTGACTTTCCTTTCCTAGGCATTAGGCAGAAGATGGAGTAGTTTTCAGTTTCTTGGTCCCTGGGAAATCAATGTATTATAATCTTTACATTCTCATGATTCAACAGATTGACAGATGCATAATTACATCAACCTCATTTTGAATTCAAAACACAGCATCAGTTGGACATTTATGTCTAAGATTCAGTCCTTTAACATAGCTTTAATAAATGAAAATGCCTTTCTACTCAACTGTTATTTGGGAAACTGTAAAGCACAAAGTCAGGTTATAGTATCGTCACTTGCCATACGCAAAGTTTTCCTGCAGTTTCTCATGTATTTCTAAATGCTGCCAACTATATTCAATCATATAGCTGATAATCCTAAAATGATTCTTAATTGGCTTAAAAGCATCAAGCTTCATAAGAGGGTTTGCATTTCTCTTTGAGCTACAAGGACCTCTAAGACATCCTACTTATCTATGGCATGTTCATTTATTTGCAGCCCAGTAAACATTAACCAGGATCTGCTTTGTCTCAGGATTAGCTTTCTAGCACTTTGAAAGGCATTAAGGGTGACATATTTACAGCTCACTGCTGTTACAGTAAACTCTCTGCAGCTCTCCATTCTGAGATTTACTATCAAACAGCTGTTACAGCTCAAATCTTTGTAAGGAGGACTGCGGTTCAATGTATCTTCTGATCTTCAATAACAGAAAAGATAACAGGAAATATCAACATGCATACATTAAGGCATCAGATGTGTGAAGAGCTGCTGGAAAGACTTTATTACTTCATCATTCTTTACATGAAAACTTTCCACTTAAATCAAACATGAGACTTGCATCAACTTTTGGACTAACTCTCCTTCCTTCCCACTTTCTCCCATTTCTGTTTTTTCAGGGGCTTACCTGGAGGAACAGAGTCCACATAATACTTCTGAGCCTGTTTTCAAATGATTCCTGGTACAATTGATTTTGATCATCATCATCTTCTTTTACCAGTTCTAGCTCCAAGTTTGGAAAAAGGTGCCCTTTCCTCCCAGAAAGATGAATAGGAGAAGCCTCATGACACTTCCTGGCCCTTTCTGGTTCCTTGTAGAGCCTTTTCCCTGGGAAGATTTGTATTATGGTGAACTAGAAGGAGAAGGAGGAGCAGAGCAACCCCGTATTTGCTCCTTAATTTATGGAGAAAAGCAAGACTTCATCCTTTGGGGAGAAGTTACTCCTGTTGTCAGGAAATGTAGTGTTTTTCTGATGTCTTTAGCTTTCCTTTCCTGTTTCATGACTTACATTAATTCCTCAAGTCCCACTGAATGTTCCCTAACCTTTGTGAAGTTCCTTCCATTTATTTCTAGGTTAAAAAGTGAATCACTAACAGAGTATCACTACGGTAAAAATTACACTTGCTGCTCTCCCACAAAATTAAAAATAGCTTTCAGAAATTTCACTCTTCTCTGACATAGTTCCCAAGCGGTTTCATTGAAATTTAGAAAATGGTTTTTAAGAAAGCTGATGCTACCTGACGAAGAGAAAAACCTTTTCAGAGCAGAGCCTTCTTGTATTTCTGAATCCTGTAGTCAAATTGTCAAATAGAAGCCAGAGGCCATGTCCTCTTAGGGCATATCTAACCATGCAACAGCACAGTGGAGAAATGACAGGCGAGCTCCAGTTTACCACTAATTCCACTTGCAGAGGCTGCATGAGAATTCTAGCTTGAGTTACAAAGCAGTTCAGTTGCAATAGGCACAGTGCAGCATCCCTAACTAGCTTGGGCACAACACTCGGGGCTATTCTGTTTCTGGTGTGAAGACCTCCGCATCACACAGAGATAGCCCTTGTTAACAAAAAGCCAGAGGGCGCAAGGCTTTGAAGGTTGAGGAAGTGTTCAGAAATAAATGGTAGGCCAGAAGGTCCTGAGCTGCATATTTCTTCACATCTAGGTTTCCTTCTTTCCCTCTCACATCTGCAGGCTTGCTAAATGAGGAGCACGGTTCAGTTCAGCTGTGGTCAGCAAGAGTTCATATATACAGCAGACACGAAAGAGTAAGTCCATAGCAGAAGCAGGGGCTCACTTAGCCTGGCATGGCTAACCCTGACACACAAGATTCAAGTAAGACTAGATACTTTTTCAATCTCTTCTAATATCCCTTTATTTCCTTAGTTATTTGCAAATCAAGTTTGTCCAGACCTATAGCTCTGGAAGTCACTGCACGCGCCTCTCTCAGTCAGAGGCGGGGCTTTAGCAACAATTCCAGAGGTTGTGAGCCTGTACGAAAGGCCACATACCACATCATGCAGAACGGTAAGAATAAACAGGATCAACTGTGGTTACTTTCTTTTCTGATTGCTCTGAAGAGGTACTTAGGTAAAAACTTTTCCTGCAGCTGTGTGAGGCGATTCAAACTGAAAAACTGGCTGGACATTGTGTGGCCATTCTGAACCTGCCTTGATCTGTACGTCTGGTTTCTGAGCAAGCAGGAGTAAGCCATTTTGTAACAGAGCTGTAGACTTTCCCTGAGAAGAACGCTGCATTACAGTACAGCTTTTACAGCATGAAAAACAGGGGACAGGGAACAAAGTGCAATTTTACACTGTTTCATTTGCAAGTACTTAAGAATACAGGGTTTAGGTTATGGCAGCCTTCCAAGACGAAGTTGGCATATGTTCATTGTAGGGCATTTTCAACCAACAGTTAATTCCTTCTCTTTCATATAATGAAACTATAGAAACACAGCACTGCCAGCTTTCAAAGGCTTCCTCACTGTTACTTTTCATAGCAGTAGAGATAGAAAGCACCACGTCTCACCCTCTAGCTGAACATGATTAAAGGCTCTAAATTAGCTGTAGGTAAAAAGAGCTAAAAACTTAAATTTAAAAAAAATATGGAAGAGTACACAGTAACTTAAATTAGGAGGTTTTTTACTTGCCTTACAGAATCTGTTTCTCACATTTGTGATAAACTGCAGCTCATACATTTTTTTTATTTTATTTTTTAAATTTAAAAATATTATCTTCCCTATGCTTTTGCAGCAGTTCTAAAAAGAGGTGGTACACTTTCCAGCCCATAAAGAATCTATCGTTGCAAAACACTTACAAACGATAGTGGAGCCTGCATTAGTTAAGACTACCTACTGCCACCCTTATTTTCAGACGTAGAACAGGAATATGTTTTTTGTACTGGATTGCTGTCTCAGGCTTAAATTCTTACGTTAATGCTTCAGCAGAGAAGAACTGAAGAGAAAATCTCCTCTGACTAGTACTAGAAAAACTAAGTGTGTTGCTGAGAGGTTTTAGTATCTCCTTGCTTCCCAGCAGTGGCTTCAAGTTTGTTAGGTACAGAGAACCAGGGGGATGATGCCTATAACTTTTTTTTTTGTTAAGTTAAAAAGAGCTAGGAAGAGTTAAGATTATATAGCAAAAATCTAGCCTTGATTTAAGTACACACTGATGGCACGTTAGACAGTTCTTACACTGCCTTTGACTATTACCTAAGGTACAACAGATTTAAGATCGTCCCACAGTGTATTAAACGGTACAGTCTTGGATCAACTATAAAGAACGCAAATACAAGCCTTACTCTTGTGGTGAAGAGCTTATATTGGATGCACAGAATAAAACTGTTAACAGCAATCTCTATCGTACGCTCCGCATATTCTGTACCAAGGGCACAGAGCATGCTAAAGGTAAAGACTGAGACTGTATGACTGTTATTCAGAGAGTAGAGGTGAGGCTTGACAGGACTGGAATGACCTGTGCCTGCAGCGGCCTGTGCTATCAGATAACATGCTGCAGCATACTGTACCAGCTTGAACACACAGAAACTAATAGCTTTGTACCCAGACATTATAATCACATGCTGCCTTTTACAGACATCTATATTTCAGTCACTTGTGTGCAAAAAATGACAAAAGTTTAAATCGTAAAGCCAACTGAAATCTGTTATTTCCTACCTTTCAGAACCACACGTTGCAACTGTAAATATAAAATCCTGTATCCCAACAGCTATTCTGAACTTCACTTTCCCAGAAGGTAAGCATCAGGGTATGAGAGATGTGTACCAGAGTAACTGGCTGTTCTTACACATTTCCTCTTTCTTTAGCAGGGGGGGAGGAGGGTGAAGCACAAGCTAAAGTCCCGGTTATATTTACTACTTGCTAGCATTTCATTAAGTGAAATGGGGGAAAAAAGCCAGCAGGTTTGATGTATAAAACTGCTAAAGTGTAGCAAGCCCAGAATGCTAGCATCTCATTATTTATTTAAACCTGGTCTATCAGCAGGCTTGCTTTTGCTCCACTCTCAAAGAACCATCTCCTACAGAGGTTACGGACACATCAGCCATTTTTGTTGATTTATAAACATTGGCATTTACCACAGTCACCTGTTTTTTCCCCTTTTGGGACGTATGCTTCATCATTAATATTACAAACAGAAAGACAGACTCTTCTTTTTGTAAGGTACAAGGAAATGAAAAGAAGCATCCTGGATTCAACACCCTTAACATACAGGTTAGGCCAAAGACATTCTGGATATTTTTCTACTACAAAAATAATTTGTTATAAATAAAATAATTGCCGAGAAAATAATATTACTGCCAATAAAATGTTTTAATTAAACACTAACCAGCACTCGTCCTCCAAAGATGTAACCTTTATTTCCCAGCACAGCGCAGGTATGAGCTGCTCGAGGCTGAGGCGGATCTCCACCCTGAAAAAAACAAAATAAGATCCTTCAGAACATCATCAAAGTGCCAGCCAAGGACAGTGGCAAGCCAGTATCACAGAGATTGCAAACGTAAGGCCAACATGCATCAATATGCTGACAGAACTGCAACTTTAAAAGGAAATGATTTGTAGTCATGTCCAAGATTCCAGAGACATTAGAAGATACACATATTTGCCAAGGACAGCTTTAATTGAGCTCCCTCAGCAGCTACTGTTTAACATATTCCCTCTTGGTCTGATTTATCATTGCTTTACGTAAGTGAAATACAATTAATTTCTCTTTAATTCCTAAGCATAAAATTACAGTAACACATCAGTTATTGTTGATATACCCTGTGCAGCTTTATTTTTCCAAAGCGCAAACCATCAGGAACTGGAACAAAAAACAGATCTTAAAATTTGATGTTACATCCAATAGGTACATGCCAAAACGCATTCCCTGTGTAAATCAGAAGTAAAGATAGCAAAACTGCCTTTTACTTTTCAATGGTAATTCCATTTTTTGCATTTAGTTTTATAGGAATTTCAGAACATCCTATAAAGACCATAAAATAGTGTCAGATAGTCATTACTGTGTACTTCTTTTACTGAGTTCTTATGTAAACTCATCAGGATTTTGTGAACCTTTACAGTATACTATCACCTTAATATCAGTAAATAGGAACGTGTGCATTTTATTGGGAAAGTGAGTGTACATGCTCCTTTGGAAGACTATTAAAATCATATATTTGCTGAAGAATATCTGATCCGTTTATTCTAACAATATAGCATGATGGGAGATATTTGTTCAAAAGATTTTTCAACATTAACTCTTGAATGGAATTACAGCAACGCCATATAGGCAACATTCAAAATAACAAGCATATAACCCTCGCATACTAAACACGTATCTTTACTTCACAAAGAAAAACTGAAGGCCTAAACTAGCAATACAGCGAGTTTACTATCTCTCTCCCCTTGTCTTCTTTAACTCTGTGAAAGCTGAATGGTGAACCAAGAGACTGGATTTCGAGGCCACTGCTGTTCTTTCACCCCAATATGCTATCCTTCACTCTGACCCATCAGCCTTATGAAAAGGGGGAGGCAGGGAAAAGGAAGAAATCTCCACGCAGACTTAACCTCTCACTGATAACTGGGACTTGACCACATGAGAGATTAATCCATGTTGCAGATTAATTATACACAGAAACAGTCATCCAAATGACTTCATATCAAAACAGTTCAGATAAATGGGGTTTCGGTTTGGCACCATTAAAAGCACTCGTGTTTCTACTATGCACTCCCTGAAGACCTTCGTTTCATTCCTGAAGGCCTTCACTAGGTGTGACCCAGTGTGAATGCAGAGCTGGCCTGTGTTACTTACTGGCTGTGCTCCAGCCATGAAACTCTTCCATATCCAAAGCCCTGGCAGGGCCTACAAGGATACCCAAAGTTGGTATAATCGCCAAAATCCATTCCGCTGGATCCAGTCTTGCATTGTGAGGACTGAAACACCTCCACATCCTGTTGCTCAGCCCCACTCTGGTACTCCTACTAAATCATTTTCTGGAGTACTCCAGCGCCTTGCCTTCCCAGTTACAGAGCACTGACAGTAATTTTATATTCCCAACAGTTGTCTAAAGCTAGAATACAAAGCTTTATCGCAAAACTATCCCCTAGATACAGTATTCTGTATCATCTTCTAATGCATTCAGATTTCTAATACTTCTCTGAAGCGTACGGTATTTTTTGTATCAGAACCACATTACAGAAAAACCACCGGTCTAATAACATCCTGTGGGAAAAAAAATTCCCATCAGTTCTGAATTTTCCGTATTTCAGAGGCATTGAGTGTCCTCCTGTTTCACGTTATAAGCCTGAGCAATACTAAGCATATTCAAATTGCTTTTCCCAACATCATTTTCTAGAGCACAATACTATTCAAAATGCAGTAAAATCACAATTGTGTCAAAAGACAAGACTAAAAACACTCACTCGAATTGCTGGTTGAGACCAAGTTTGTGTGGTTGTATCAAATACATGAACGTCATTATGCCATCCCCAGAATATCTGTCCTTCCTAAAAAAAGAAGTTAAAAAAAGAGTTTATTCTATTTTAAAATCCTCATGCCTATTAAAGGATACAAAGCCAGAAGTGATCTATCAAAACAGAAAATAAACCAAAATACAGAATATTATTAAAAGAAACATATGTTAATCTTTTTAATAATGATGCAGCAGCTCAGGTCTAGTTGAAGGTCAGCAGCATTCCGGAATGTTAGGGCTGATGATACTTCTAAAAAACGGGCTTTGGGCTCCAACATCAGTCACTGAAGTAGACAAATTCTACCTTCTAATTTTTAATGTAACATACTGAGAAATAAATAGATTGTACAAAGCAATACATTTCTGTATGTCAATATTTAATATTTGATGTAAGGATTTATACTTCCTTGAATGAATATCTACTTCTTATTAATTCCTGTCACTAAATACTCTTAACAGTCTCCTTTCTATTAACTGTAAGAAATCATCACAGGAAACTAGCTAATCCAGTCATCTTAAAGTAATGGCATTTACTCTGGATAACAAATTAAATACAATAACTTAAAGTATTTGTCAGTTAAGAGTTGTGAAGCTATAAATTCCCTATTGTTACTTCAAGGAAATAAATTCTAAAATTTTCTGGGAGTTTCATATTTAAAATATGTCTTCAGATTTAAAAATACTGCTTTTGTTTCTGCTTTGACTGCATTTTGTTTCATTGCACTGAAAGCCTAGCACTGGGTACTTGGAATACACTGAACACCAACTGCTCCCAACATGCAATATCTGAAATTTCAAATCTAAGTAGAAGATTCTCATTTGCATTTCTGCTGATGCTACAAATAAAAGAAAAATCAGACAGATTTTCATACTTACTGAGAATAGTTTAAAACAATGTTTTGACAATCAGAAAGGAAAAATCACTCAGAATTGTGACAAACCTCTTACCCAAAATGCATCATGGACATCAAAACAATCACTAAGTTCATTATGCTTCCTACAACCATAGCCACCAAAATATATTAGCCTAAAAGAAGAACAACAAAAAATACGTTCAGTTAGCTGTTTTGTAAATAACATTCAAATGAATAAGCTGTAATAATTAATTTCAAATTTTGGTTTACCTACTGTACTATTAATAATATAAACAACTTAAAATATTTCATATTGCATCTAATTACACAACAAACCTTACCAAGATGAAGGTAATAGTTACAGTCCTCAACAAGCCTGACAGAAATCCACATAAGCAAGGAAGGAGGTTCAAGATACCTCCAATGTCTATTCTCTATTCCTCCATCCACAAGCTTATTTATCACAGAAACATTTTTGGACACGAGTCTCAAAATGACACATAACGCAGAAGACAGGGAAATGCCTATGCTTCTGCTAGAATTCCTACTCTTTTCTACTGAAATTCCTATGCTCCTGCTATATTTGTTAGCCTTCCGTATACATACTGTCATAACAAACGTTCCCAAGGTTCAGCCCACGGACTGCCTGTGACCCACAGTCTTTCTCTAGCTTACAAAGAGATTCTTTCAACTAAGCACTACTGAACATATTGCATCGCAAGTATCGTTACACACCTCCCAGCCTAATATTCCACCCATGAAATGGCCATCCATAAGTAATGGTTCCTAAAGTTTTGTTTAACGTCAACATTTGAGGATATTTGGTATAGTTGTTAGTGATCTTGGGAGAACGCAATTTAGGAAATGATGGGATGGTGAAGGTCATTCCAGACTGACATTCCTAGGGAAACAGAGTTACTGAAAGCATTGTGCAATACACCATACATGCTGATCTGCAAACTCACATCTTGTGAAATTTTAAGGTATACTTCTGAAAAGGTGCATAGCTTGTCCCCAAATACTTTTGGTAAATGAAACGGTTACACTCTGCCACCTAAAATAGGTAATTTTCTCAGTACATGGATTACACGATACTCTGAATAGATTAATTTCATTTTGAATAATCTTTTTGATAGCTAAGGAGAACTTGGTCAAATATATTTATTTTCATATATCTTGCCGTTAAATTAGTATTACAAAACCAAGATATAGTACTGAGAGGCACTACCAGCTTATGCAAAACCTCTTTAGATGTGGAGTCCAGAAACAGATAAATCATTTACATTTTATACTGTTCATTGTATATCATACTTTTACTTGTTTACAGTAACTTTCATAACAAATCACTGACATGTCACTTCCTTGTAACCACATATGCCTCAATATACAGACACTTTCCATAATAAACACAAAATCTGAAGTATTTATTTTTAGCTAAATATTTTTTCTAAATACACTCAGTAACTTTTACAACACATATCTAGGCTGACTTGGTTCTTAGAAAATAAAGATACTCACTGAAATGCCTTTGCAATTGTCAGTATTTGTATATTATTAAAATCCTTGAAAATATACTAGTGTATTTTATTCCAGGTAATAGTTTACTGCTTACATAATGTAACAAAAAAAGAAAAGTAATTTTTATACAGATTTTTAAACCTGTGTTAAAATTAAAACCATGAGTAATAGATGCATAATGCCCTTTATCTAAAGGCTTAAAGCATTCCAGAAACTTTCACGAAATTTCCTAACCCTCTCCTAAGATGGCTTTATACTTACCCTTAATTCAGCTTACACGTGAGAAAACTCTGGTAGAAAGTTGTTAGAAGAGTTACACAAAATGCCATAGCAAGTCAAGCTAAGAATTAGTTTCATGAATCCCAAACCTGTGTTCTCTTCATTTTATAGTACTTCCTCTCTGCAATTAACACATATTAAATATTCTTAATGTGTTACCTGTCCTTATACACCCAGCAGGAAAGCTTGTCACGTGGTGTAGGAGGTTGACCTTTAAAATTTGTAATTTTTTTCCACCTATAGGTTCCATTTTTTGTTCGCAAATTAACATAATACAGCTTAAAAGAAAAAAATTACAACATTTTCAGTATAAATGATGTCGAGGAATCCAGAACAAATCACCAGCAAAAAGAACATCCCACCACCCCCAGAATACACTACTTCCTTTGGAAAAAAAAAAAAAAAAAAGAACTGACAGTAAAGTTTATAATATGTAGCAACATATAGGAAGAATGCGATACACCACAGGAACACAAAAAGTGTGAGAATTAGCAGCACGTTTCCTTGCCTTGGCTCAGCCAGACCAGAACACTAATAGCTTGCTCCTTCCAGAGTCAACTGAAGCCTTGCAAAAAACTTCGGCAAGACAAACAGCTCTCAGTTCAATTCTACTGGCAGAACTGGCAGTAGTGCCTGACCTAACCAGGCGACTGCACAAAAATCAACAAAGCTTGTGAACTGAGTACTAAACTGAGATCTGATTACAGGCTCCATTTCATAGAATCGCAGAATGGTTTAGGTTGGAAACGACCTTGAAGATCATCGAGCTCCAATCCCCCTGCCATAGACAGTTATCTTCTAGTCAGGGCTGAACTCTGACTTCATTTACACTAAATGATAAAGCAGCTCATTTCCTCTACTTTGCTAGTCCAGCCTTCAGTTACAAGGAAAACTGGCAGCTTTATTTTAATTATTACCTCATTATATAAGAAAGGTAATCACTATCAAAGAGCAAAAATAAAAGTGATATTCTGAAATCAGTTTCAATTACGGCTGCCAACATATTTAAAAAAAGAGAAAAGAAAGCAATTGGGAAAGCACTGGCAGTTTTCAGAAATAAATACAGAAAGTTTTACGTAACAGGTCTCACTCTCAAGCTATGATTCTGTGAAAAATCCCAGAAAAATATACGAAGTTGAACATTACAACGAAACCAAAAAGTTTTTTGTCAGTTTAAAAGTACACCTTTTCTACAAAAAATTAAGCTTTTCCTTACATTTCTCCTTAATTCAAATGCAAAGTACACCAGATGAAACAGTAAGGTCAGCATTATTATTGATTCAAATACAGTATTTTAGGAAAGAATAGAATACAATACCCGATTACTGTATCCTTTATCATCAAATCCACCAAAAATGTACAGCTTCCCATTAATGCTTGCCCCACAGCTTCCTGACATGGAGGTAGGTAACTCTCCTTCCATTAGGTGCATTGTCCTGCAATTTAGCACATACATTAAGTCTTATAAAGCTGTTTTCAAACCTGCTGAAATTAACAAACCCGAGCCAGATGTATTAATATTTTTTTATACTTAAACCTAAAAATACAGTTGCAATGTTTTGGCCACAACTAGCACTGGAAACTATAGCTGATGAATGAAGTCAGGCTCCTGCTCTGTAAGATGACTTTCACATGAATATTGTGCATATGTTTATGAAGCATCTCAATTCTTCTGAAGGTGAAGCCCATATTAAAACAGCATTAGTAGAGCTGAACCATTAATTATTCAAATCCTGGAAATACTATTCATTTCAAAAACTCCTGAAATGAGAACATGGTATCACCATTATTTCACAAATGGAAAACTGAGGCAGAAGTAGAAACAAAGGTCAGAAGTACTCATTAAGTTTGGCATGCAGTATGCCACTCCTAAAACTGCATTTTGCACTGTATTTAGAGTAATAAAAAAATCAATAATGCCGATTTTAGCAATGAGTTCTCTGTTCTTCAGCAGCAGTTCCCAGCCTTTTCCTTGCTGGTGTCACTTACAAACCAGTAACTTCCTGTGATGCAAATTCTTACATCATACAATCTCAAGCACTACACATCTATCTGATGAAACTCGATTTCTGCTGAACTCATGAGGCCGAGCATTAGGCCAAGACTGCACTTAGACTCACTACCCCACATTGGAAACAGCTTTCCTAGGATCTCAAATTTCTACAGAAGATAGGGCCCTGCCTTTCTCCCTCACACTACACGCACAGAGGACATACGATTTGTTTAGGATTTCCACCTGGTCGCTACACCTTCAGTCTCTGTAGATTTAGCAGCCAAATCCCAGCCTCCCTGTGCTGGCACTCCAAACCCTTGCCCCAGCTTTGCTGCCAACATCTCATTTGCTTTGACCCCACAGTTTCCGACTGAGGTTTCCTTCCCCTCCTGCTCCTATTCACTGTTCTCAGCTCTCCACCTGACTCTGTGCCTTCCAACTGTGTCCTTAGCCCAGTCTCCCTCCTCAGTCATGCTCTCCCACTTCAAAGCCACTTTTTCTCCTCTCTGCCAGGTCTAGTATCACCACACTTTTTGACCCAGTCAATTCCATTCATTCCCTTCTTTGATACACCCACACCTAGATCAGATGCCTTCATTTTCTGTCACTGGTGGCTATACAGAAGAAAAAGATTCTTACAGCTTTGAGTTCTGATGCTTGACCTTACCCCAATCTAAAAGAACTGGGGGCAGCCATTAAAAGGAAAAGCTTTTTATTTGCCAAATCACCAGATGTGAATGACACGTGTGTAACCTGTCCCTTTACAAAACAGCGCTCACTCACAACTGCTCAGGGCACTGCTGCCAAATACCTCTGCTCTGGCACCAGCCCTGCCACAGGCCAGCCCACCTTCACCTTCTCTGCTCTTGCTGTCTCATTCCTCTGCTTGTCCCTGCGTCCTGCAGTGCACTGAGCTGTACGAGTACAACCATTTGTGCTGTAAACTGAATGAGATCAAGAACGGAACCAGGCTAAAAATAAGCCTGAAAAAAAGAAAAGTTATATTTAACACAGATCACTTCCCTGATCCAATTTCCCATGTGACCACATAAACAGCTGTACCAGTACAACCGATACAGGGACATCAGGGGTGAAGGGGTGAAAACCAAGAGAGAGTATGAGGTTGCTTTAGCCAACCCCTTCACCAAAAGAAGAGACAGCAAACCACAGTCTCAATGAGGGTACAATCTTAAAAAAAAAAAAAAGAGGGGGAGGCGGGGCAAAAAGACTTGCTAGAACTTCACAGGTAACCGCATGCAAACTGATGTTTTCAAAGTCAGTAACCTGACCACACAGATGTGGAATTTCATACACACTGTAAGACACCCTCCTGACCTAGCCCTCCTCCCCTTTTCCCTCCAAATTGTTGCTTTGAATAAGGCTATGCAATGAATCTCCTAAATAGTTGTATGCAAGGAATATATAAACAGGTGGGACACTAGAAAGACAGGTGGCAGAAAACACATGTAAGCCCAAATGGACACTACTTTACCAGACTAAATGCAATTATTGTAATAGAAACCACTGGAAAACTTTAAAAAGAGGCATTATTACCTGTCCCCTCATATGATAAGTAAACACAATGAATGCAAAATGTAAAGACTGAATTGCTAGTGACGTGCAAAATCTGGTTAGTTATGAGTTATTTATGCAAATACACTCAAAACACAAGTAATAACAAAAAATGTGCAATTGTGAATAGATCAAGAACCCAAATACTCAATGGTTAAATATTCCTTTTAACATAAAAATGAATATATGGAGAACTAAGCCAAAGTAAATTCCCAAATAAAATGCACCTGTTTTAACAACAAAGCCTTAAGCTGACCGTTTCAAACATTCTCTTGAAAAAATACCCACAATTATACTTAAGGAATTAATGCGTTTTCCTAGAGTTAATGTGCAAGTACACATGTCTGTTCTTCAGTCTTTACATGAAACATCTGCTATTTAAACACCAGGGAACGTGACCAATAACTCATGCAACTGAAGCCTTTTCACCGCAGTTAACTGTAATCTATGCAAAGATCAACTTAATATATTAATTAAATATAAATTATGCAACTTACCATAATCCACTATCCATTTCATAGATCCAGAGCTCATCATTAGGCAGATAAACTTCATTTTCTTCGATTGACTAAAACAAAAAAAAAATTTGCAAATGTTAAATCAATTATGCATTACACACCATATGTTTTAAAATGAAATACCAAATCACGTTACTTAGCAACACAGAATAATCTTAAAGAGATAATCTACCAGAGCGTAAGTCATACTCCAGCATTATTGCTCTGATCATTACAATTTTAAAGAGGCACCTCAATAATGCTAATATTTTACATTTTATACTAGAAGTTCAAAAAATATGTTTTTCATTTTTTGAAGCTATTAAAAATACTGTGCTAGGCGTTTCCTGATATCCTTGAGTGAGCTTTGTTGATTGTTAATAGCATCTTTAATCACTCATTTTAAGCTGTGAAGATTACAGAAAAATAAGTTTGGTGTATCAGAGATAGAGAAAGAAGTGTTTTAATATTTAAAAAGCAATATGAATATAATGCAATAGCCAATTTGTAAAAATTAGAAAATAGTACTGGTGAACTATTAAGTCCCTAGGAAACATACACAACTGCTACTAACAAGTGGCACAACAGTCCCATAACATGACAATGGATTTAAAAAAAACCCACAAAAATCTTAAGAGAGACTGTAAAAGATGCTTCCCTCCTCTCTTAAAATGCTGTTATTAAAGGAAGTATTTTTGCAGCCACTGATGTGAGCAAATTTTGCTGCGCTGTTAGCCTTCATAGCTCCACACAGAACATCAAAGACAAGCATCAAAGTGTATTAATGCTGTTCTTTGGGCCTTTTTGCATCTTTAAGGAAAAAGTTCTCCTGAAGGATTTTTTTTCCACAATCCCTTTTATCTTTTCCAGAAACTGAGGCCGTGAAGATGGGTAAAGAGCTCAACAACCAAGCAGGAAGTTAGAAAAAAGTACTAATTTTAAAAATAAGGAACTTAATTCCTCAGGCCCACTTATTAAAGGCACAGATGTACCAACCTAACGTTTTGCCAAGGAAGATGTGTAACAACATAAACCAGACCAGATTTGAAGCTCCTGAACTAAAACTCACTATCTTTTGTTTCGGGAGATACTTTTAATTAGGAGGCAATTCTTGGCACACTGTAAAAATATAGAGAAAAGTGTAACTGAAAAGCACAAAAAGAACAGTTACTTGCAACGACTGAAGGAAGGAACTTGAAAGAATAAAATGTCAAATATGAGCTTAACCTATGCCATAACATGAAGGAGAAAATTAATTCTTCTGCGGAGAACAGATCTATGAAGACTCCCAAACAGAGGCCGTGTAAGAAAGAAAAATAATTTGGCAAATAATGATGAGGAAAAATAACAAACAGGTGAAGGAAGCCCAAAAGAATGCAATTGCAGCACTCAGGCTGGGTAACAATTACACCATTAATTATTGTCTTAGCATTAGAAAGAAAATGAAAGACTCTGGGGGAATAAGCAGCCAGAGTTGGTAAATAAAAAGAAAAAAAAAAGGTAGAAAAAAATTAAATAAATGTGAGAAGTTAAATACAAAACTGCAATTTAATTATTAACAATTTGATTACTAATATTGATTATTTGCCTTTAAATGATACTTTATTATTAGCTTCTTAATTTTAAAGGTGCAAATCGGGCATTAGGCACTACGTTTGGTACAGTTTATCCTGCCAGGTACCTTTCATAAGGTAAACTCTGCCGTTACATGCAGCTTGCAGCTTTCACAAAGTGCAGAAGTCTACCAAATTTAATCTGGATACATCAGTGGTCAGAGACCGAGCATTTGCTACAGAACCAGATCTGAGCAAATACCCTTATGCCAAAAATGTTGGCAGTAGTCCACCATCAACTTGTAAAATGTAAAAATGCAAAATGATTTACCTGTGAAAAGTGCTGCTTAAAAAGTAACCATTATTTTCATAATACTCTCCACAAATAAATATGTAAAACTACTAAAACCTTTTGCAAAGCTTGTCTGCTAAGCTTAACACCTACTGTCTGTTTTGACTATGCCATGAACCCAGGATCCTTATTAGAAAACCTTTGAAAATGCTGCACTAGCCAGTCCAACCTAAAGACCGAAGCATAGAGAACTATCAAGTATTACCAGCGATTTAGGCGTTGTATAGTTATACAGAGGATTATGGAGTCTAAGGCCAGAAAAGGACACTAAATCTTCCTGTACATCACAGATAACTCACATTATTTAAATATATGCTTATTCTAAAGGTGGCTAACTTCTTGACGCTACAAAATATGTATTCAAATCCTTACAAGACTTGCAGTCACAAAGCCCCCCAAAGGGAAGAAAAGCTGTGGGAAGAGTTTACAGGCTCCTGAGGGTTCCTCCATTTCATTACAGTTTGGTATTGGGCAAGCCTGGCCATGCCATAGGTGTGCCGGGGTAACCCAGCCAGTGAAACCCTGCTGCCCAGCTTCCTACCACAGCTGCGGGTTTGTATTTCAGTACGTAGTATCGGGTTTGTATTTTCGGCATTTCAGTAGTTACCAGCAGCACAACCCTTTCCAGGTCAAATGAATAGAGCTCAGCAGCAGAGCAACTCTTCAAATTCCATGAGCTGCCCAGCTCAACCCTATCTTTAAGTCTAATGTTTTAGTTAAGAAAAACACACACACAAAAAAACCCACCCCAAAACATTCTGATTTTCAGAAACTAAACTGTAACATGCTTCAGGAAGAGACAACTCACCACTAGTACCCCAGAGCCCTAGAAACGCCCTTCCCTCTGCTATTGCTCATAACTTACAATCAATTTTAAAATTTAAATGCAGGAGTCCCCAGCTAGAATTCTTTGCTTGATTTCAGAACAACAAGCTTTGCATATTTGAAAGTTTACATTAGCCTGTGAAAAATACAGATAGAATATTAAAAATGTTCATAGAAACAGGTTTTTGACCCGAACAAGACCAGAACTAATACTAAGTGCAGCTACTTTCACATTTTAGGGCCAACAGGCACAGACACTGTAGATAAAATTAACTGTCTGTATATAGTGTAATATCATGCACAGCTCTCTTTTGGACTTAATTCATGCAGAGCTAAGAGTCATGAGGATTTACTTTTGCCAGAGCTGGTACTGATCTGTCAATGGGGAAAAAAAAAAAGCAGATGTGGTTTTACTCTCTGACAAGTTTGTTTTTGAAGTGACAGAACTGCTTTCTGAAGGAGGAAAATACTCTGTACATACCATACAACTACTAATAAGTAAAAAATGCAGGGACTCAGGAAGAAGAATATGAATTACACACTAGGGAAAAAAAAACAACAATACAGCTACAAATTACAGCTGTCACCCCACAGAGGGAGATGAGACACATTCCCAGAGCACAGGGGAAGCAAACCAGCTCCACCAGCCCCTCACGTGTTCCGTCATGGAGGCAGCCGGGGCGCCTATGCTTAGAGAAGGGGCCGAACAGCATAGAGGAGAATCCCCCTATTCCTTCGCGCCCTTCTCCTCAGAGCAACCGCCGCCATTTAAAACGCCC
>NW_009661375.1:3065114-3068125 GCF_000708025.1 Charadrius vociferus | reverse complement strand
CGGGTCGGGTGCGGTCTGGGGCGGGGAGCGGGGGGGGGAGACACGGAGGGGGCCGTGTGGAGGGTCCTGACTAGATTTGCCCTTGAGCTGCTCCGGGAAGGGGCCCTGTCAGTGGGAGTACAGGCTGCTGCCCTGGGCCAGAACACAGCCTCTGCCCGCTGAGGCAGGCTGAACGTTGCAGTGCGAGATTTAAGGTCTAATAAAGTATGCAGAAGCCTGTGAAAAAAAAGCAGGAGAGCAGGAAAAAAAGCCCTGAGCACAGGATACCTAAACACAAATCCAGTACAAGAATGGAAGAGCTGGGTCTCAACACGGGAGGTAGTTTAAGCCAACAGCAGCGGAACTCGCTGTCTCTCTGAAGGTGAGGCAAGTTATGCTCCTGCCAGAAAGAGCAGCTATGAAATACTAGCTGATATTAATTAAAACAATTATATAGGAGTTCAAACTGTTGTCCCCAGAGAGAAACATCCTGTGAATGCTGTCCTCTAATCTGTGGCCTGGAAGCAGATGAAGCGAGAAGCTGCACATGGTGGTATGGTGGAGCATTTGAGAACACCAGAGGTGCTGCACCCGACCTTCGTATCAGGGCCAGCGCTGAGCTACAGGTAACTAACAGAATAAAGCTGATGTTGGGATCTTGATGGGTCATCTCCCGTCATGTCCCAAACTACCCACTTCTCATTATTTGAGGGATGTCCACTCCCTGTTATCCCTGCCGCCATATAGTCTTTAAGTTGGTCTGCCCTTAAACAGCAGGCTGGGAAAAGTAATAGCCTCTTACGCTGCCCTTCTAGCTCTTATACTGTTAGATCAACAACCCGGTGAGTTATAGCTGAACTGTGGACCCATCCAGAATGAATGGAATTCAAAATAAAACAGGTACAGCTCTTCAGAAAGAGTAGTAAGTAGAGCTTGTGAGAAATGAGCACTTCAGCATCTTGAAAAAGGACACCAAAAAGTAATTGTGAAGATTTTCTTGCAAAAGTGGGACATATGATTCCTCTGTTGGATGTAGGAGGGAGGACATTAACTATTCCTGTCAATAACTGCTAATATTATAATGAAGAATTGGAACAATGATGCATTGGCATGATGGTTAAAACACAGGAATAAGCATTTGGAAGAGTTAAGAAGAACACCGGTAACAGACAAAGTATAGATCTATAGGTCAGGGAGTGCTACAATGTGATGTCTCAGAAAGAAGCTTAGGAACAGTGCAAAGTCAGCAACCTGTGGTTTTGCCAGTGGAGCAGTGACAGACATGACAATGAGATATTTGTCATGGTCGGTGTAACAAAACAATTCCATCGATTCACCTTTGGCATGAGGTAGATGTGCTGTCTGATCATGAGCAATTAGGCTCTCAGCTGGCTCTCTGCTCTCAAGCCATGTGTGCTAAGACTAACACTGTGGTGTCCAACAAAGCCATGGCAGGTGGCAGAGATGAAGAGCTGGGCATGGCTTCCAGAGCTCAAAACAGATGGCTCAGTGGAACAGAAGTCTACAGCTCATGCTGGAATACTTTTATATCTCTGGTGGGAGGCTCTAAGCAACCTAACAGAACCCCAAATACAGCAGGATGCTGCAGAGATATGTTTTATATTCTCAGTTTTGTCATATCTTAAAAGAAAATTAGTTTATTTTTAGATAAGGGCTACATTCCTTCTCCAGGTGTACCTTCCTTTTTCAGGTGAGACATAAGCTGAATGTCAAAATCAGATTTTTAAAGGAGGGCAAGTGGTAATCTTAACGGATAGAAGAACTTACGTAAGGATTTGGTTCATAATTTGTACCTAGCTGCATGCCTGAGATGAAAAATGGATCATATTTCCTGCCAAAATAGCTGAGACCTGTCAGATGGTAGCAAAAGAGAGTAGATGCAGCTTCACCCATGAGCTTGCTCCCTGATGAGGAGTGATTATAAATTACACAGTTGAGAATGGACTATAGAAAATAGACTGACATTTTTTATTCATCTTTATATCCCTGCAGTCTTTTGATCAAGGAACTTTCTTTCAGAGTTGCTTTGTAAGCCTTCCGTGGAATAAAGCTGTACTTTGAGAGACGGGGCTCAGAGTGTTTGAATGAAATATCAATCATTTTTCATCTGGAGAGAATGCAGCTGCCCTACAAGACTGGAACTGTATGAGGCGCAGGATATTTATGTATCGGAACTCGGTATGTTGCAACAGACTTCAGCTACTCCGGGCAAAAGGAAAAATTGTGTACAACAGTGGTTCCCTGGTTATGTGTAAAAACAGGCATGCAGACTGTCGTGTGCTTGGACATTTTATGGTGGAACATTTTATCAGGTAGAACTGAAGCTGGAGAGACTCTGGACTACTGGAGATGCAGTGCAACCTGTGCCAGGGCCTCCAAGGAGAGAGAGGGCAGAAGTATTGTGAGCTGCATTGCCTGTAAGGCAAGAAAATAGTACTGTAGGTAATTTTATTGCAGCAAGTGTGTTTGGTGTCCTGTCGTGTTGCTCTTTTGTTATGAAATTCACTGAAGAACACCTGCACCATAACTCTGGTAGGCAGCATGGCACAACTGGGTGCTGTTCCCAGGGTGGGCAACCCCACGTGCTGTACTGTGTCCAGTTCCGGGGGCCCCCAACAGCAGAAGGACATGGACCTGTTGGAGTGAGTCCAGAGGAGGCCACGAAGATGCTCCGAGGACTGGAGCCCCTCTGCTGGGAGGAGAGGCTGAGAGTTGGGGGTGTTCCGCCTGGAGAAGAGAAGACTCTGGGGAGACCTTATTGCGGCCTTCCAGTGCCTAAAGAGGCTGCAGGAGAGCTGGGGAGGGACTTTTTACTGGGGCCTGTAGTGATAGGACAAAGGGTAATAGTTTCAAACTGGAAGAGGGGAGATTTAGCTTAGGTATTAGGAAGATAATACCACCCTGTGAGGGTGGTGAGCCCCTGGGGCAGGTTGCCCCGAGAAGCTGTGGCTGCCCCATCCCTGGAGGTGTTCAAGGCCAGGTTGGACGGGGCTTGGAGCAACCTGGGCTGG